>NC_060124.1:292378339-292687681 GCF_021461395.2 Schistocerca americana
AATTACTTAAGAATGGATGAGCATACATTTCTGTATGTGCTCAATGAAGTGTATCCTCATATCACAACGAACAATATTCATTTAAGAACTGCTACATCTGCAGAAGACAGGCTCACTGTAACACATTACAGGAGAGGGTTAGGTTAGGTTAGGTCAGGTCTCCAATCTTCGTAATCTATTTTTGTATTCAGCGTGCCTCACGTTGTAAAGCGCCTCGTGAACTTCATACATCTCTATTAATTTCGAAGTTGTCGGCACACACCAATTGTATTTACTGGCAATGTTTATAAAAGCACTACAGACGACAGAATGCAGCGATGCTAGCGCTCCATGTGGTAACATGTCACATTGCAGTGAACAGAAGACAAGCGACTTCTTTGATCAAATCTACAGCGAGGCCCTAGATTTGATCAAATATTGGACGACATTTGACAAAGTTCCCTATTACACCATCAAATATCTTTGACAAAGATATTGGACAAAGATACTGGACAAAGATACTGGACAAAGATATTTGACAAAGAAATTTGATAGTGTAATACCGGCCTCAGTTCGACTTCCCCCACTCCTCCAACCGATCAAATCTCTAAGACATGCGGGGCACCTCCCGAAGTGAGCAAGCGTTTCCCGCATTTAGAGGCAGTAGCTGCGTTTTTTGCCCGCACCCTAGGAAAACGGCCTGCTAAGTTTGCATTTTGCGAGTGTTCTACGTAGCACTTTGCGGGAAATTCCCGTGTTTAGGAAAAGGTAGCTTTACTCTATTTAAATGTGCGGCTACAATCAAATTAGCCTCAAATAGTAATACGCTCCCCGCTGGAGACGTTCGCTGCAACTTGTAAGAGCTGTAGTGCCACGTGCTGTCACGCACACCACAGGGCCCGTTTACGTCGATGGCCCCGCTCCAGGGGTACCGCATCTTGTCTTGTCACCGACGGCACTACTCTCTTTAAGCTTCTGGCCAATGTCGACCACAGGCACTTCGGAACTGTCGCTGAACTGCAACGGGCGATCGTGTTTCAAAATACCACAAAATGCAATCCGATTTCTCCTGCGTAGACTCCATTGTGTCAGAGAAACATTTTACGGTCGCCTGATACATTAAAAACTTCATCGATGGGTCGCACGTGTCACCACCGTTCCACTCGGCAACGTGTAAGAGAAGTCTGTTTGCACTAATACCATTACCGTTGCTTCTGCAATCGCAGGTCGTGGCAAATGAGTGGCGCTGCCGGCGGTCCCTTATTATTCGTGCGCGGCAGATCAGTCAGTAGTAGGACGTGTTAAATGAAAACCGATTAAGGGGAGAGCACGTGGCCGCACGTTAATTATCGCACGCAGTACCTATAGGTCAGCCGGCGGCCGGGGCGGCGTGTTGCGTCACGGGGGACAACAGAGGCGTCGCCTGCCGCTGGCAGCTCAATTAGTTCCGGTGGGAGGGTACGGCGCGGCTGGCGTGTCGCGTGTGGGCAATTAAGGCGCGCTGCTCTAGCCTGTGGCGGCGGCGGTCTTAAAACAACGAGCTCGTAATCTTCTTAAATTATCTTTCCTTTACAGCAGGCTTACAACGTTACTGGTCTTTCACGAATGTTTTAACCTCGCTGAACTGGCGAAACAGAATAGACCAGTACTTGCGCTATGCCCGACTTTGTTTACAAAGTATGGCACGATAAAGTCGTAGGGCCTAGCCCCCTGTGTGTCCTTTCATTCCCAGCAGCTAACCGGGCAGTAAATAATAATTTGCATCTGTTTTCCTGCAGTAAAGGCTATGCAATGGCTAGAATTGCGAATTAATAAAATAATCAGTCGAAATAATGAGTCGAAACAAGGCCCCGGGAGTAGACAACATTCCATTAGAACTACTGACAGCCTTGGGAGAGCCAGGCCTAACAATACCATCTAGCGAGCACGATGTATGAGACAGGCGAAATACCTGCAGACTTCAAGAAGAATATAATAATTCCAATCCCAAACAAAGCAGGTGTTGACAGATGTGAAAATTAGTTTACTAAGTCACGGCTGCAAAACACTAACGCGAATTCTTTACCGACGAATGGAAAAACTGGTAGAAGCCGATCTTGGGGAAGATCAGTTTGGAGACAAATGTTGATGGTGTTGGGACAGCAACCAGCCACAAATTTACTTTCAGTCCCTTTATTCAAATTTCTAGCATTTGTAGACTTAGAGAAAGCTTCTGACAGTGTTGACTGGAATACTCTCTTTCAAATTCTGAAGGTGGTAGGAGTAAAATACAGGGAGCTAAAGGCTATTTACAATTTGTACAGAAACCAGAAAGCAGTTATAAGAGTCGAGGGGCATGAAAGGGAAGCAGTGGTTGCGAAGGGAGTGAGACAGGGTTGTAGCCTATCCCCGATGTTATTCAATCTGTATATTAAGCAAGCAGCAAAGGAAACAAACAACAAATTCGGAGTAGGAATTACAATACATGAAGAAAAAATAAAAACTTTGAGGTTCGCCGATGACATTGCAATTCTGTCAGAGACAGCAAAGGCCTTGGAAGAGCAGTTGAATGGAATGTGTAGTGTCTTGAAAGGAGGATATAAGATGAACATCAACAAAAGTAAAACGAGGATATTGGAATGAAGTCGAATTAAATCGGGTGATGCTGCAGGAATCAGATTAGGAAATGAGACGCTTAAAGTAGTAAAGGAGTTTTGCTATTTGGGGAGCAAAATAACTGATGATGGTCGAAGTAGAGTTGTTGTTTTGGGGAAGGAGACCAGACAGCGAAGTCATCGGACCCATCGGATTAGGGAAGGATGGGGAAGGAAGTCGGCCGTGCCCTTTCAAAGGAACCATCCCGGCATTTGCCTGGAGCGATTTAGGGAAATCACGGAAAACCTAAATCAGGATGGCCGGATGCGGGATTGAACCGTCGTCCGGTCGAAGTAGAGAGGATATAAAATGTAAACTGGCAATGGCAAGGAAAGCGTTTCTGAAGAAGAAAAATTTGTAACATCGAGTATAGATTTAAGTGTCAGGAAGTCGTTTCTGAAAGTATTTGTATGGAGTGTAGCCATTTACGGAAGTGAAACATGGACGATAAATAGTTACAAGAAGAGAATAGAAGCTTTTGAAATGTGGTGCTACAGAAGAATACTGAAGATTAAGTGGGTAGACACATAACTGATAAGGAGGTATTGAATAGAATTGGGGAGAAGAGGAGATTGTGGCATAACTTGACTAGAAGAAGGGATCGGTTGGTAGGACATGTTCTGAGGCATTAAGGGATCACCAATTTAGTACTGGAGGGCAGCGTGGAGGGTAAAAATTTTAGAAGGAGACCAAGAGATGAATACACTAAGCAGATTCAGAAGGATGTAGGCTGCAGTACGTACTGGGAGATGAAGCAACTTGCACAGGATAGAGTAGCATGGAGAGCTGCATCAATCCAGTCTCTGGACTGAAGACCACAACAACAACAAAGTAATCAGATAGCTACATTAAACATTGCAAACAAATAAATACAATTGAACTTCCCTGTAACGACTTCGGTTACGACTACTCGTGTATAACTTAGTGATTTCTGTGGTACGGCCACATTAGCGGAAAGGAACATACTTCGTATGCTTGCTTAATACGACAAATTTATATGCGTGTAACTCATGTGTAATGTCATATTCAGGCTCAGTTACCAACAAGATTCTCCAAGCATCAATGTACTGCAGAAGGAAATTTGTTGTATGTAATATGCCACTTGGCATATTCTTCTCTCCGCCCTTCCATCCAGAGTAGGTGTAGTATAGACTCCTCACCTCTTTATTAGCCTAGCGCATTCGTACTACAGTGATGGTGACAGTCATAGAAATCAGCAGCGGTACACACGATGTCAGTTTTCGTAACAATCTGTTACGAGGTGCACGCATTTAATAACAGCGTTGTCCATAAAAGAAAAGCTTTAACAGTCGAAGAAAAAGTGAAAGTCATTCATGAAATCGAGAATGAAGCTAAAACGATTCACGAGTGTCGTCAATTTGGTCTCGTAAATTCCACGGCCCAAACAATTTGGAAGAACAAGGATGAAATTGTTATGCGTTTGAACAAAACGGATCTAAAATTAAACTGTTAGGAAAAGCTGAACGGAGCGACGTAGATGAAGCTCTGCTTAAGTGTTTTAAGCGAAAGAGAAGCATCAGTGTATCCGTTAGTGGATCTCTCCTTAGGGTGAAAGCTGAAGAATTTGACATGAAATTAAAAGATGAGGAATTTGTGTGCAGCAGTGGCTGGATTGACGGATTCAAGCAACGTCACAGCATTACTTTTGACAAACTGAATGGTATGAATACTGAAAGAATCCGACAATAGCGCACTAGCGTGTGGCTTACAACTCGTGAAGAATCTGCAAACTGTCACGTCTTTAATGCAGACGTGACTGGCATTTTCTTTAATCTGATTCCTGACAAAATTCAGTAATTCAAGGGCGAGAAAGGTGTTGGTGTCAACTTACCTAAAGAACAAATAAGAGTTCAGCTTTGTGCTGACACAGACGGAACTGAGAAGAAAACAATTGCTCCTGATAAGTAAGCAAAAAATCCCTAGGTGTTTTAAGCATGTAAAAAATCTGTCAGTGTGCTACAATGCTACTAAAATGTTCTGGATGGCCTTCGGACTCTCTGAAGCTGAAATAAGGTGTTGGTATTGGGAGCTTGGAAGTCAGAAAAGGAAGATACTGGTTCTTGTTGACAACTAACTGTCCAGCACATCCTACACCCTCTGGCTTGGAGGATATTAAGCGTGTTTTTATTCTTGCAAATACAAGAAGCTAATTGCAGCCCATGGAGCAAGAAGTAATTAAGAGTCTAAAGTCCCACTACCGTAAGCTCGTATTATTGAAAAACCATACAATTCATTGAGAGAAAGCAGGATTATTCTATTATACTGATGGATGCGGTCAACTGCATTACCGAATCTAGGAGCGGTATCAAGCCCAAACCAACAAGAACTGTTTTCATCATGCGGGAATCACAACTAAAGGAATAAATGCCGCCGATATTGAAGACACACTGATGATCTGCCGCTGTTTCCATTGCTGTCAGGAATCAGTGCGACTATGAAATGTGTGCAACAATAGATGATGACCTTGTTGCAACCGAAGTGCAAACTGAAGACTGCAAATGAAGTGAAGAATCAGGGCCACAGTGAGCATGAAGTGAGCGAGGGAGATGAAGAAGAAGAGGAAGACGAAAGAAATGAAGTGCTTAATCCCAACTATGCGTGATGCTTTAGAATCCATTAGAATTGTTAACATGTCATATGAAGCTAGGGGTGGCAGTGAAATTGTAAATGAAATAATCAGTATACAACGTAATTTAGAAAGTGTGTATTGGACAAATAGAAGCAGAGTAAAATGTCTATTTCACTTCTAAGTAAGGCTGGCCAAAGTGGCCGTGCGGTTCTAGGCGCTGCAGTCTGGAACCGCGAGACCGCTACGGTCGCAGGTTCGAATCTTGCCTCGGGCGTGGATGTGTGTGATGTCCTTAGGTTAGTTAGGTTTAACTAGTTCTAAGTTCTAGGGGACTGATGATCTCAGAAGTTGAGTCCCATAGTGCTCAGAGCCATTTGAACCAATTTCAAAGTAAAAAAGTTTGGAGAGTACTCCAAGTACTGCTGTGTATACTGTACACATGTAGGCTCAAGAGTGGATATTGTATGTAAAATAAGACAAGGCTAAATAAATTTGCTCTTTTCCATTTGCCACCACAATAGATTGGAAATACCACGGTGGCTCTTTTCCATCTCTTACGATCTTGCTTGGCACATACTCATCTAATGCATATTGTACGATGGTTTTGAACTTTGTCCACTGATCCTCAACACTATCTGTACTTGAGACAAAACTTTTGCGTTGAACCGTCTGAAATCTGCTTTTTGTCACTTTTGCTAAACAGAAAAATCTTTCTACCTTTTTTAATATTTCTATTTACGGCTGAAATCATCGATGCAGTAACCGCTTTATGATCGCTGATTCCCTGTTCTGCGTTAACTGTTTCAAATAGTTCGGGTCTGTTTGTTACCAGAAGGTCTAATATGTTATCGCCACGAGTCGGTTCTCTGTTTAACTGCTCAAGGTAGTTTTCAGATAATGCACTTAAAACAATTTCACTGGATTCTTTGTCCCTGCCACCCGTTATAAACGTTTGAGTCTCCCAGTCTATATCCGGCAAATAAAAATCTCCACCCAGAACTATAACATGGTCGGGAAATCTACTAGAAATATTTTCCAAATTTTCCTTCAGGTACTCTGCCACAACAGCTGCTGAGCCGGGGGGCCTATAGAGACATCCAATTACCATGTTTCAGCCTGCTTTAACCGTGACCTTCATCCAAATTACACTACTGGCCATTAAAATTGCTACACCACGATGATGACGTGCTACAGACGCGAGATTTAACCGACAGGAAGAAGATGCTCTGATATACAAATGATTAGCTTTTCAGAGCATTCACACAAGGTTGGCGCCGGTGGCGAACCCTAAAACGTGCTGACACGAGGAAAGTATCCAACCGATTTCACATACACAAACAGCAGCTGACCGGCGTTGCCTGGTGAAACGTTGTTGTGATGCCTCGTGTAAGGAAGAGAAATGCGTACCATCACGTTTTCGACTTTGATAAAAGTCGGATTGTAGCCTATCACGATTGCGGTTTATCGTATCACGACATTGCTGCTCGCGTCAGTCGAGATCCAATGACTGTTAGCAGAATATGGAATCGGTGGGTACAGGAGGGTAATAAGGAACGCCGTGCTGGATCCCAACGGCCTCGTATCACTAGCAGTCGAGATGACAGGCATCTTATACGCATGGCTGTAGCGGGTCGTGCAGCCACGTCTCGGTCCCTGAGTCAACAGATGGGGACCTTTGCAAGACAACAACCATATGCACGAACAGTTCGACGACGTTTGCATCAGCATGGACTATCAGCTTGGAGAGGATCGCTGCGGTCACCCTCGACGCTGCATCACAGACAGGAGCGCCTGCGATGGTGTACTCAACGACGAACCTGGATGCACGAATGACATAACGTCATTTTTTCGGATGAATCCAGGTTCTGTTTACAGCATCATGATAGTCGCATCCGCATTTGGCGACATCGCGGTGAACGCACATTGGAAGCGTGTATTCGTCATCGCCATACTGGCGTATCACCCAGCTTGATGGTATGGGATGCCATTGGTTACATGTCTCGGTCACCTCTTGTTCGCATTGACGGCACTTTGAACAGTGGACGTTACATTTCAGATGTGTTACGACCCGTGGCTCTACCCTTCATTCGATCCCTGCGAAACCCTACATTTCAGCAGGATAATGCGCGACTGCATGTTGCAGGTCCTGTATGGGCCTTTCTGGATACAGAAAATGTTCGACTGCTGCCCTGGCCAGCACATTCTCCAGATCTCTCACCAATTGAAAACGTCTGGTCAATGGTGGCCGAGCAACTGGCTCGTCACAATACGCCAGTCACTACTCTTGATGAAATGTGGTATCGTGTTGAAGCTGCATGAGCAGCTATAACTGTACACGCCATTCAAGCTCTGTTTGACTCAATGCCCAGGCGTATCAAGGCCGTTAACACGGCCAGAGGTGGTTGTTCTGGGTACTGATTTCTCAGGATCTATGCACCCAAATTGCGTGAAAATGTAATCACATGTCAGTTCTAGTATAATATATTTGTCAAATGAATACCAGTTTATCATCTGCATTTCTTCTTGGGGTAGCAATTTTAATGGCCAGTAGTGTATTTCACATTTCGGATCTCCCTCAATTTCCTTCGATACTATTGCACTTTTTATCGCTATAACACGCCTCCCCCTTCACTGTCCAGCCTTTCTCTGCGATATACATTCCAATCTGAGTTTAGAATTTCGTTACTGTTTACATCTGGTTTCAGCCAACTTTCTGTCCCCAGCGCTATGTGGGCATTGTGACCGTTTATTGAGAGCAGTTCTGGGACCTTTCTATAGACGCTCCTGCAGTTTACTATTACCACATTAATATTGTTATTCCCTGTTGTATTTTGCCTACTACTACCTTGTCGTGTCTCAGGAGGCGTCTTGTCGGACCTAGGGAGGAAATTCTCTAACCTAAAAAACCCACATGTGCACTCCACACGTACTCCGCTACCCTTGTAGCCGCTTCCTGCGTGTAGTGCACGCCTGACCCATTCAGGGGGACCCTGCATTTCTCCACCCGATAGCGGAGGTCGAGAAATTTGCACCCCAGATCTCCGGAGAATCGTCTGAGCCTCTGGTTTAAGCCTTCCACTCGGCTCCAAACCAGAGGACCGCGATCGGTTCTGGGAACGATACTACAAATAGTTAGCTCAGATTCCACCCCGCGAACGAGGCTTTCTGCCTTAACCAACTACGCCAACCGCCTGTATGAACTGAGGATGACCTCTGAACCCAGAAGGCAGGAGTCATTGGTGCCGACATGAGCAACAATTGGCAGTCGGCTGTTTATCGCCGCCGGCAGGGCCTCCTCCACATCTCGGATGAGACCCACCGGCCAGCAGACAGAGTGGACACTGGCCTTCTTCCCCGACCTTTCCACTATTTCCCTAAGGGGCTCCATCACCCGCCTAACATTGGAGCTCCCAAATTCCCAAATAAACCCCTCCTCCCGTGTGCCTGCTCGGACATTGCTGAAGGAGCGGCCACATGTCCACTCACAGGCAGAGAGGGCGATACCACACGGCCACCCTTCACATTGACCTTCCGCCTCGTGCGCCGCGAACGCCGCTGAACCCGCCATTCCCCTTGGGGAGTGGGGGAGGGTTGCTCAACCGCGCCCGGTACACGCGAAGATATCTCGACAGCAGGGAGGAGGTACTGAATAGAATTGGGGAGAAGAGGAGTCTGTGGCACAACTTGACTAGAAGAAGGGATCGGTTGGTAGGACATGCTCTGAGGCATCACGGGATCACCAATTTAATATCTGAGGGCAGCGTGGAGGGTAAAAATCGTAGAGAGAGACCAAGAGATGAATACAGTAAACAGATTCGGAAGGATGTAGGTTGCAGTAGGTACTGGGAGATGAAGAGGCTTGCACAGGATAGAGTAGCATCGAGAGTTGCATCAAACCAGTCTCGCGACTGAAGACCACAACAACAACCTTCTTTACGACATTTTATGGCATCGGGTCTGTCCTCAGACCTTTCAGTCGGCGATACTCTCTCATTGTAGCAAGTGGAATTGCTGCCGGTCACATTAAGCAGTTAGCGCACCGTCTCTCTCTCCTCGATAGCCATACTGTTCACTCACATTATGTTTTGTGAAGTGACAGCGTGCATACCATTTCGTCGTACAAACTGTGTACAGCGTCAAATTTACACCTGGTGGCCAAAAGTGGAACTAATTTTTTTTTCAGCATAAGCTAGTTCCACGTTAAAGCATTTAACACAACTACTAAGTTTCGCTGCCATACGATAATTACAGTCCACACTGGACCTCTGTACGAACCTGTAATTTAATTATAACCCCCTCGTATGTGTCCATCTCCACCAGCTCCTCACACCCAAACTTCCAGATGTCAGACACTCAGGTCGGTACCAAACGTTGTGTGTCGATAGGGTGTCAACCAAAACTCCGGTGTGGTTCGTGCTGTGTGCTGTCGTCCAGCAGAACATGCGTAAACGGTAATTAAAAGAAACACCAGAACTACGAAGGATACGAAAGGCGTATCTATGAGCTATTGTCGTGAAGATCTGTGATAGGTGAGTTGGCATCGAATCGAGGTTCTAAGGGTCCCGAGTTCGACACCCGCTTCTAGCGAAATTATTATATGGGAGAACATTTTTCTGACATTTAAAAGGACGTTTCTGAGTTTGTAGCAATGATCTATTTGAAGTCTGCTTTCGCTTCGTTAGTCGAAAGTAGCAAGCCTATAGAGTACATCTGTATCGATAGGTTTGGCGTTATCTATACAAATGTACGCTATAGGTTTGCTGCTTTCAACTAACGAAGCGAAATTAGGCTGCCAAAAGAACACTGCTTCAAAGCCCGAAACGTCCTTTTATATATCAGAAAAATGTTCTCCCATATGACAATTTCAGGGTTGCTAAAACTAGGTTTCAATCTCATGACCTTACGTACGACGACCTGACGCTCTCTACCACAGTTCTTCACATTAAAAGTTGACAGTAGTTCTGGAGTTACTTTTAATTACCGTTTACGCATATTTTATAGAACGACAGCATACAGCACGAACTAAACGGGTGTTCTGGTAGACACTCCATCGACACACCTATCCGACTGTCTGGAGGTTTGGGAGTCAGCTCTGTGCTCCAGTAACGTTCCGCCACTCCCTGATCCTTACTGGCTGAAGGCCATCGCACCAAAATATGCAGTATTCTTAGGTCCTAAAGATTTGACTTAACTTGACCACCTTTCGCATTAAACTAAAATGTTATTACAATATTTAATAAATGGAATTTTGTTAACATTCGGTTCCATTCAGACCATTTACAAAAAGTGTAAGTAACAGTTTCATCGTAAATAAATAAGACAGAATTCTCGGACATGTGCGTTTACGTTAAATGATAGTAAAATATTGTCAAATATTGTTGATCGTTAACTTTGGTCTGCTTCTTTCAGCTCTCTATCCATTTTGAAGTCAGCTGGTACATACGACTGACCACTGAAAATACAATGGTTTGTAATAATGGCTGTAATCAGCATTTACGTAAAGTAACTGGAAAAACCATAATAAAATATTCATTAGATAATCAAGCAATTAGGATAAGATATGAAGCATGCGATGCTGCGTACAGTTGCTGCGTTACTGTTGACAATAGAATGTGTAGATATAGACGTTAGTGCAATGCTATCACCTGAGGGATTATTTGTTGCAACTGTACGATGAAGTTATCAATTTTAAGATTTATTGCCAAAATATTCAGTCATTACAGAGTATTAACATTTGTGGTTTTTAAGATACAGAAAACATTACAGCTTCTTCGGATTACCCTCATTTTTCTGAAACCGCAGATGCAATCAGATTACCCCTACAACAGTGATTTATTTTTAAATTTCTAAGCGTTGAATATTGCAGTATTTGAGATTGCCATAAGCGCCGTCATTATTGGTACATATTCCGCACATGCGAGCAGCCCCGTCTTAGACCCCTGCTCTGGCCACGCACTGACTGCGTTGGTACCTCAGTGCGTCTGTAGCAGCCAGGACACATCTTCGCCCCGCCGTCTTGTACCCAGGCAAGCAAATTCACTGTCCTCAATACAGACCCTAGACGGCCGAATACCCCATCTAAACATGTCTAACGTTACAGGTACTAGGACCATAGAGAATGTAGATTGGAATGTAACGGAAAATAGTTGAAGGGAAGGGGGGGGGGGGGGAGACGATGAGAGGAGAATGACGGGTTGCGAGGGATGAAGAAGAAGGGAAATGGTGGTAAGCGGAAGGGAGAATAAGGGGGAAGGGAAGACAAGAAAAACGGAAGAAACATTATACCTGAATCCAAACTCTCGTTTACATCATTTAAACGCTTTATTAGTGAAAGAGCTATCTAGAGAAGAGAAGACTGCATAATCACCGTTGATTTATAGCTTTAGAACACGCCAAATGTGTCTGTTTTCCTGAACCTTTAAGACGCACAAAATTTATGTTGTTTGTTTCGAACACAAAAACTAAATATATTTCGGAGCTCCTCCGTTACATGCCGTAGCTTTAGTCTTTCCACGACGCCATCCGCGATGGCCGAGAGGTTCTAGGCGCTTCAGACCGGAACCGCGCTACTGCTACGGTCGCAGGTTCGAATCCTGCCTTGTGATGTCCTTAGGTTAGATAGGTTTAAGTAGTTCTAAGTCTAGGGGACTGATGACCTCAGATGTCCCATAGTGCTCGGAGCCATTCTTTCCACTATATATCCAAAATATGGAAAACATAAGCTGAACAAAACAATTATAACAACTTTCCAAAAAGGCTACATTTACCTTTGCTAAATTGTGCTTTTATAGCATTATTTGCAGCTATTTAAGGACGTAATCTGATACAGTGGAAATCGATGCTATAACGATTTTAAATATTGTACTTAGCTGCGGTGTTGGCGACTCGAAGTTCGTTTACAGACTCAATCTTGTTATCAGCGTCTAGGGGCTCCCGTCTTTTTATACGTGCTGAGAATATATAATTCCATACTTATTTTTCGTACGGTCACGTACTGTTATAAAACACACCTCACAGAATACTTATTTATTTCGAAATAACACGGGACAAAATATCTCTTCCTATCCACAACATCACGTAATTAAGGAGCTCAGAAAGATATACAGTTTTCACGTTTGAAACAAACGACATACATTTTGCGCGTTTGACAGCTTCGGAAAAACAGGCACTAAACACCGCCACCAAAATTAGTGTCTATAAAAGAAAATATCTCTTAAATGAGTCTACATACGAATAAAGTGTGATTACTTTATAATTTAGACCACGATCAGAATGATTAGTACACCCATAAATGAGGCAAGCTGGCATTTTTTATGGAAACAATTTCACCAGAGGCTAAAGTTTGGGACAGCTAACATAGCGGACGTCAACTTCAAGTTTGTGGCTGCATAACAATTCCCTTTATTATACCTCCAAGGTGGCGACGTAGGTTAGACAAGCGTATACATATGTGACTTCAATCCCGACTCCATCTTTGTTTATACCACGTAACAACAGATTAATTATCCTAATTACAGACTAACTGAGACGCATAGATAGTGATAGTAATTCCATTAAGAAATAAGTAACGGTGTTTATAATGCATTAGCAGTATAAAATTCACCCTCGCAGTGAGAAATTCACGATCAGATGATATAATACGAGGTGTGTTTACAGATGGTTCATATACTGAGTGATACCTACTTTCTTCTTTATTGTCACATCTTGTAATTGCGAGTATTATTATTTAAATAAGTTTTGATTGAGCTACAGATGAGATTAAAGACTACAGTAATTTACTCATGCAAACAAAACGAAATTTACATCTTATTGTGAAGCGTAACAGACGATTTTCGTGCGGCTAATAACTACTTTGAGAGTACACATAGAGGTGCCGTTAATTTTCACTGCATTCAAATGCTTATCAATACACAATTAATCTAACTCCAGTTAGGATTCAGATCGCCGTCGGCAATTAGCACACCCAATGATTGACACTTCGTTATTAAGACTGGTCTGACCTTTAGCTATACTGATTTGCCAACACACGTCAGCAAACTTATTCTGTTCCCATCTTCTCCATACAAACATTTCGCAAAACGTGTTTGAGGAACTCCTCAAACATCTGCCTTCGCGCCTTTCTGTTAACTGGCTCTGAGCACTATGGGACTCAACTGCTGAGGTCATTAGTCCCCTAGAACTTAGAACTAGTTAAACCTAACTAACCTAAGGACATCACAAACATCCATGCCCGAGGCAGGATTCGAACCTGCGACCGTATCCTGTTAACTGACAGCAGTTATTATTACAACGGAAACTATAATATTTCGTGTATTTTATGTGTTATGTTTTGTTGTATTCCGTGTTTCTTAAGTGGAGATGTGTGTGTACCTTTGTGTCGCGAGGATCATATCAGTCAGGTGTAAAGGGATAAGCTATCTGCCAGGCATTTGATGCTTTCATTATTAAGTGGAATTTGACATAAAAGTGGTATCTTGAGATATATTCAGTCAAGAAGGTACTGTGGCTGTCACGTCATATACAGAGTGATTGTGTCTCTGCAATAGCATAGTATACGCCTGCAATCAGAATTTAAATATGCGGCTTGAGAAGACAATACTGATTTGATGAAATCTGTAAAAGTCTGTCGGAGCTACCGAAGAGCAAGTTAAGTGGTTACTCACTCCACAAACTTTCATGAGACTGAGGTGCTCGGTCTGTGGCGCCTCGTCACGGCCCGCGCGGCTTCCCCCGTCGGAGGTTCGAGTTCTCCCTCGGGCAGGGGTTTGTGTGTGTTGTCCGTAGCGTAAGTTAGTTTATGTTAGATTAAGTAGTGTGTAGGCTCAGGGGCCGATGACCTCAGCAGTTTGGTCCCGTAAGACCTTACCACAAATTTCCAGTTTTCATGAAACTGCCCTAACCAATCTGGAAACAGTCGTGGCGACCAGTCAGTAGCCAGAGAAGTGAGAGAGCGACAGGAGCGTTACAGTACCACCACAGCCACGCCTCGTGTCCTTTAATTTCCACAGAAAGCGAATATCGGCTGTTATCAGTATGAGATTTAACCATGGCACTGTCCCAACTGAACAGAATTAATTTGTCAGATGCCTCAAACTACGACTGAAACAATAATTCACCAGAAGATAATAATCACATTGCTTTCGTTTGCAAGAAGTATAGCACCCAGAGAGAAACGTTATTGTATGAACTGGAGAAGACTGACGTCCCTCACCTCATTTCCACCACGTCTCTCCTATGTATCAACAATCCAAAAGTATTTGGTGTTCATTTGTGACATTTTTTATTACCAACGTTCTACTGTAACTATTCAGTGTTAATAAGAGTCGTTTTCTTTTATTTGTGGTGGGCTGCGAACAACGAACACCAGTAAACAAAACAGACAGTGCATTATATCTACAACAACAGTTGCCGGAGTTGACATTTCGTCAGAAAGGAACCCAAGGAAGTTCGCAGAGTGAGAAAGAAGTGGCAGATTAAATATTAGAGTTTCTAGATGATGATTTTGTGGAATGTGTTGTGTCGTATACGCTCGACTCTGCTGACAATCTAATGAAGAGTACAATGATGACAATACATGCTTAACAAGTGACTTATATTGAAATAAAGGTCGAGCCACGTAGTTCATCATCCTTATCTTACAGGAAGACACAAATACCCTCTCCAGCAAACCGTAGTAAAGGACAATCGTCGTTCAACAGAATAGTAAAAAACAATTAATAACAGCTATCGAATGCGTCTGCAGCGGTATGTCCGCGTAGTGCACAAGAAAAACTGCGAGCATTCAAGAATGATGATGATGATGATGATGATGATGATTGGTTTGTGGGGCGCTCAACTGCGCGGTCATCAGCGCCCGTAAAAAGTCCCAATTTTTTCACGGTCCATTTTTTTTACACAGTACAATCTAGGCACTCTCACGAATGATGATGATCGTGATGAAATGGTGAGGACAACTCCAACACCCAGTCCTCGGTCACAGAAAATCCCAACCCGGCCGGAAATCGAAAACGGGACGCGGTGATCCAGAGGCAGCAACGCTTGCCACAAGACCACGAGCTGGAGACATTCATGGGAGGACAAGGTGCACTTGTTACAAAAACTGATGTTTGCGCGTTTCGAGGACACTCGATACAGTTTACAGGATGTGGATGGCGGTGACCTACTACGCCATACCCATCGAACTACGGGCGAAATAGATTGCTGTGAATTCAAGGAGAGTGCTAGAGAATTGGAAGAAGTAAGATAACGAAATTTCAAAAAAAGAGTCAACTTGACAATGCACAACAAACTGCAGAATCGGCCCTACAATTTGTAGGTGAGATAAATAAACTTATTACATCGTTCAATAAGGAATTTATTTTCAACTCCGACCAGTTAAGATTTGAAGAGGGCATGCGTATGAAAGGAAATCTGGAAAATAAAGGTACCAAGGGAGTTACGTCAAGATCAACTAATATTCCATATAAGTTGATCTTGACGTAACTCCCTTGGTACTTGGCGCATTCGAATACAGTTATGCCGACTGTTAATCTAGACGGTAAATTGGCTGAATAGCTATTTATTGTGCTGCGAGAAGTTGGAGGTGCCCTGCCCCGTGCGATTCTATCTCGTGGGCGTGATCTTGCAAGAGCTGTAGGAAACATTTACGTTACAGCAAGCAATAGTGGGAAAATGAACGTAAGGAAACCGCAACTATGGTATGAGCATTGCTTTTCGCCAATAGCTGGTCAAAATTTCTTTTGCTTGATTCCTGGCCTGCGTATAAATATCGCTCCTGAAAATCATGCACCATTGCAGTTCATATCACCTGGAACCACTGGACAAATTCAGCCTCTGGATGTTAATTTTTCCGGCCTATAAAACTTATTATAGCGCCATCTACAGTTGCGCCATAAACGCTAACCTGTTTCACGATAAGCTCGACAGGCTGTTTCGCATACGGCTGCATGCTATCACATTCCATCAGTTGTCATCATTCCGTTACACCAATATAATTCTGTATGCATTATTTAAGAGTGGATACAAAGGTGAACTTCCCGCTTCGATCTTAAAGGTGCGAACCTTTGTGGTCACTATGCTGCCATTTTTCATTCGCTGTTCATTTTGCAAGTTTATGGTTTGCTTTGAACATGTCTGGAATGATGGTGTCCATTTTGTGAAGTGTGATACATCCAACAGAAGATATTTGCACCTCCTGGACACTCATTTTCTGTCGCACTCCTGATGCACATGGTGAATCATTAGCAGCTAATATTTCTCCTATCATAACTCTTAACACAACACTTTCAGAACGGCCTTACTAAAGACTGAACTTGTTACCTCGCACTCAAAGGATTCCTTGTAAGTAAGGTTTCATACATTAGCTCATCTTTGTATTACGCTTTACGCTCATTTTTTTGGTTTAATGGTTTCATAATTAGTTACTTGTTACAAATATCATATGTGGAACGTGTCATCAGGATGAACATCACACACGTATTTATACCTAAATAAAAACTGGCGAATTGCGAGCGGGATGATGATAACAATAATTATAACAATAAGAAGAATAATTTCGTGTGACTCATCGGCCTGGTGCCCCTAATCTACCCCAGTTATCCAACCGGGGAAAGCGTTAGCTTAGAAGCTAAACTATCTTACACCACCAAGCGCCGGTAGAACTTAGTATTTGACACAAATTTCAGCTTCGTACCTCTACGCGTTCCTTAGAAAAAGGTGTCTTAATAGAGGGACAGACAAACAGACTGACAACAAGGTGATCCTGAGGCGCTTCAGTCCGGAACCGCGCTGCTGCTACGGTCGCAGGTTCGAATCCTGCCTCGGGCATGGATGTGCGTGATGTCCGTAGTTTATTTAGGTTAAGTAGTTATATGTCTAGGGGTCTGATGACCTCACATGTTAAATCCCATAGTGCTTAGAGCCTTTTTGATCCTGGAAGGGTTCGGTTTTTAGCGATTGAGGTACGTAACTACAAAAATGGTTGACTTTCGGCATTTAGTTTTTTTTTTCTGTAGAAATGACTAGTTGTTCTTATTCAAGAATTTGTGTATGGTGTAGGAGGAGTCGTTAAGCAGACATTTTATTTATATTGGAAGATTGTCAAAGAATTTTATAGTTGCATATTTCACCCCTTTACGTGCCAAAGTTAAATTCGTTAAATGCTATTGCATTTCGTTCTTCCTTCTGGTGTTGTGAATGTTTCTGTTACTCTCAGACTCACATGATATGTTCATAACATATTTAATAACGGAATAATGTGTTGTGGAGGTGCGGTTAACATTACCAGCTGCTTAAAGGAATGTGGGAACCTATACACAAATTTAGTTACTTTATTTAGTGCAATGTGTACTTTTTACCTGAAGTGTGAGTTATCTCAAAATATCCACGAACATATCAATGAATGAAAATCTGCAAAATACGTTAACTTACTGACTTCTACATCTCAAAAGTTGATGCTTATTCCTACGGCATTAGCATTCGATAAAAAACCTTTTAGCATATGAGCTCTATGGCTTTTCCAGCTTCAGTTTTTATCAAACTGCAAACCTGGAACAAGCCCATGAATTTCTATCTTGTTCACTATTTATTATCATTACGCTAGGTTAATAGGACGGGTATTTTTTACAAGATAGAAGTGGGTGATCGTATGTCTTCAAAATTTAAAGCTAAGCCATTTGTGCAAAACCAGTCATTAACTTTCACATAAACATTATTTGCCATTTTCTCCGTTGATGCTTCTTTTCTCGGCTTCACAACAATGATTGTATCACCTGGAAACAGGAGTAAGTGTGCCTGCAGATCCAATGAAACCTGCAGATGATCAAGAAACGTAGTGGACCAAGGATCGAATCCTATGGACTGAAATTTTAATTTCTGCGCATGCAAATGATGTGGCGACTCTCTTCGTGTTTGTCGGAAGAACTAGGGTAACATTCTATGTCTTAAATATTATTGAACCATGGCTCTGAGCACTATGGGGCTAATATCTGAGGTCATCAGTCCCCTAGAACTACTTAAACCTAACTAATCTAAGGTCATCACACACATCCATGCCCGAGGCAGGATTCGAACCTGCGACCGTAGCGGTCACGCGGTCCCAGACTGAAGCGCGTAGAAACGCACGGCCACACCGGCCGGCCGTACAGACGTATGACACGAGTGACACCTAATCACTTGATCACGTTGGAAGTACGTGAGTTCCGAGGAGCGCCCCATTCTGCCCTCTCCTAATACCTAATGACTACTGAGGTCGCTGACATGGAGTACCTGGCAGTAGGTGGCGGCACAATGCACCTAATATGAAAAACGTATGTTTCTGAGGGAACATAAATCCACTGTTGCACATCTACACTAATGACGACAAATTGCAGGAGTAACATTCCATAGTGACCTTAACTGGAATGACCACATAATGTATACAATAGGAAAAGCAGATGCCAGACTGAGATTCACTGCAAGAATCTTAAATAAATGTAACTCATTCACGAAAGGAGTAGCGTGTAAGTTATTTGGTTGAGTTGTTTCTGAGGACTGTTCATGTATCTGTGACCCTTACATGGCAGGGCAGGCAGAACAGATAGAGAAGATCGAATAAAGAGCGGCGCTTTTCGTCACGCCGTTTAGTCGGCGCAGGAGTGTTACAGAGATGCTCAAAAAACTGCCGTCGCGGGCTTTACAAGACAGACGTCGTGCATCACGGAGACGTTTACTATTGAAATTTGGAGAGAGCGCTTTGCAGGAGGAGTTGTTGTTGTTGTCTTCAGTCCAGACCGTGTCTGATGCAGCTCTCAATTCTACTCTAACCTGGGAAGGCTTCTTCATCTCCAACTACCTACTGCAATCTACATCCTTCTGAATCTGCTCAGCGTATTCACCTCTTGTCTCCCTCTACGATCTTTACTCTCCACGCTTCCCTCCAGTACTAAATTGGTGATCCCTTGATGCCTTAGAACGTGTCCTATCAACCGATCCCTTCTTCTAGTGAAGTTGTGTCACAAATTCCTCTTCTCCCCAATTCTATACAGTATCTTCTCATTAGTTATGTGATCTACCCATCTAATCTTCAGCATTCTTCTGTAGCACCACATTTCTAAAACGTCCATTCTCTTCTTGTCTACTATTTATCGTCCATGTTTCACTTCCATACATGGCTACACTCTATGCAAATACTTTCACAAACGACTTCCTAACACTTAAATCTATACTCGAGGTTAACAAATTTCTCTTCTTCAGAAACGGTTTCATTGCCATAGTCAATCTACATTTTATATTCTGTCTACTTCGACCATCATCAGTTATTTTGCTCCCCAAATAGCAAAACTCATCTACTACTTCGAGTGTCTTATTTCCTAATCTAATTCCCTCAGCATCACTCAGTTTAATTAGACGACATTTCATTATCCTCGTTTTACTCTTGTTGATGTTCATCTTATATCCTCCTTTCAAGACACTGCCCATTCCATTCAACTGCTCATCCTAGTCCTTTGCTGTCTCTGACAGAATTAGTGTCATCGGCAAACCTCAAAGTTATTGTTTCTTCTCTGGGGATTTTAATTCCTACACCAAATTTTTCTTTTGTTTCCTTTACTGTTTGCTCAATATACAGATTGAATAACGTCGGATAGGCTACAACCCTGTCTCACTGCCTTCTGAACCACTGCTTCCCTTTCATTCCCCTCGATATCTGCCATCTGGTTGCTGTAGCCTTTCTCTCCCTGTATTTTACCCCTGCCACCTTCAGAATTTGAAAGAGAATATTCCAGTCAACATTGTCAAAATCTTTCTCTAAGTCTACAAATGCTAGAAACGTAGGTGTGCCTTTCCTTAATCTATCTTCGAATATGAGTCGTAGGGTCAGTATAGCTTAGCGTGCTCCAACATTTCTACGGAATCCAAACTAATCTTCCCCGATGTCGGCTTCTACCAGTTCTTCCAATATTCTGTGAAGGATTTGTACTAGTATTATGCAGCCATTACTTATTAAACTGATAGTTCAGTCATTTGCACACCTGTATACAGCTGCTTTCTTTGAAACTGGATTTATTATATCCTTCTTGAAGTCTGAGGGTATTTCATCAGATGGTAGAGTTTTGTCATGGCTGGCTATCCAGAGGCTATCAGTAGCTCCAATGGGGCCTCGTTTCGACATAGGTCTTTCAGTGTTCTGTCAAATTCTTCACGCATTCTCATTTCATCTTCATCTACGTCCTCTTCAATTTCCATAATATTACCCTCAAGTACATCGCCTTTGTATAGACCCTCTATATACTCTTTCTGATTTCCCTTATTTGCTTAGGACTGGTTTTCCATCTGAGTTCTTGATATTCATAGAGGTGGTTCCCTTTTCGCCAAAGGTTTCTTTAATTTTCCTGTAGGGAGTATCTATCTTACCTCTACATCCTTGCATTTGCCCTCTAGCCATCCTTGCTTAGCCATTTTGCACTTCCTATCGATCTAATTTTTGAGACGTTTTTATTCCTTTTCGGCTGCTTCATTTACTGCATTTTCATATTTTCTTCTTTCATCAATTAAATTCAATATCTCTTCTGTTACCCAAGGATTTCTATTAGTCTTCACCTTTTTACCTACTTGATATTCTGCTACCTTCACTATTTCATCTATCAAATCTACCCATTCTTCGTCTACTGTATTTCCTTCCCCTATTTGATTTTGTATTTATAACCCTGTATTCACCTGACCAGAAGGCTTATTCCTCCTGCCACCAAACGTCAGTAATTCCCACTATATCTAACTGTAGCCAATCCATTTCCCTTTTTAAATTTTCTAACTTGCCTGCCCGATTAAGGAATCTGACATTCCACGCTCCGTAGAACGCCCGTTTCCTTTCTCCTACTAACAACGTCCTTCTGAGTAGTCCCCACCTGGAGATCCATATGGGGGGCTATTTTAACTCGTGAATATTTTACCCAAGAGGACGCCATTATGATTTAACCATACAGTAAAGATGTAGGCTCTCGGGAAAAATTACGGCTGTAGTTCCCCCTTGCTTTCAGCCATTCGCCGTACCATGGCAGCAAGGCTGTTTTGGTTGACGTCAGATCAGTCAATCATCCAGACTGTCGCCCCTGCAACTACTGAAAAGGCTGCTGCCTCTCTTCAGGAACCACACGTTTGTCTGACTTTCAATCGATACCCCTCCTTGCACCTAGGGTACGGCTATCTGTATTGCTGAGGCACGCAATCCTCCCCAGCAACGGCAAGGTCCATGGTTCGTGGGGGTGTCCTCCTACATACATCTAGCAAAATGATTACGACCAGAAAATTCGAGAAATTAGATCTAATAGAGAGGCTTATCGACAATCATTCTTCCCACGCGCGATTCGTTGGTGGAATAGGGAGAGAGGGGTTAGTAGTATCATCCACACACGCCATTAGGTGGCTTGCGGAGTACGATGCGTCTGTAGATACAGCTGTGTCGTGCGCGCCGTTTGTGAGGTAGCGGTTGTAGGTCTGCTATGCCGCGGTGTGGAGAGGCTGGCAGTGGCGTCGGTTGCCCGTGAAGCGTGTGCAGTGAGGAATGAGGAGTGGGGTGCTAAGTTGAGGTGCAGCGGGAGCGCCGCCAGAATGGAGGCTCGGCGGTGGCGGTCCTTCACCCCCGGCAGATCGAAGTCACGTGCCGCTCAGGCGGGCCTACTCCACTAGCGGCGGGCCGGCGGGCGCGGGAGCACGTGCAGCCGACCACTCTACACCTACACGGTTACTCTGTAGCTTACATTCACGTGTCTCACACCGATTTGGAGTTCTGCTCCGGAACATATACAGTGTTCGAACGTTGCAAAGTACGTCGTGGGGAAAAATCTACCGAGACGCACCCAGCACGGATTCATCTACATTTACATTACTAGGATGACCAGACGTCCGGATTAATCCGGATATGTCCACCTTTTTAGCTCTTTGTCCGGGGTCCGGGAGGATTTTTACAGTGTCCGGATTTTTCGCAAAGTTGAGCGTAATACAGTTAAATTCACAATTCGTCCCGTTCTATTGCTCCTAAATACTCTTAGTAGGTGGCACCAGGATCGTCGATGTTATCGTTGATCAACCTATAAGTGAATGCAAATGTCGATTATTTAAAATTTTCGTTTCGTATCTTCGCTTTATATTGGCTTGGCTTCCTGTAGGGCACGTTTGATTTGTGAGTGTAATTTTTAACCGAGTGAGTTAGGTAAAATATTTGGCTTTGCCTAAACGAAAGTGTACATTTTCTGATGTCCTTTCCTGCAAATATCCGGCTTTCAAGAAAGGAGGAAATGAATTTGAAGCGGAATGTAAGATATGTGGAGCTGGATCGTACGTCTCAGTGGCCAATCAAGATAAGAAACAACTCGACAGATTAACTGTCATGGTTTTATTCCATTGTTTCATAGTCATTCCATTTATTTGCACTCGGAAGGTTGAAGTGCAGTTTACATGTTGTAGATGTTGGTAGCGGTGCGTCGAATGAAGGGAGGTGAATGGTCTTACGTTTTTCACTTTGTAAACAATTCCGTGTTGTTGACATAACAGAACAATTGACGCCACACAGTCACCACAATCAATGTTTTTAATTTTTTTATTGCTCAGTTAACTACCACCGGACCATCAGTAACAATTGAGAACTAGTTTTAATACCCGGCAGAAACACGCAATCTTATTGGCTGCCTGAACGCTATAAAACGAAATGCATGTTGGTTTGTCACTGAAATGTTATATTTTTTGCACAGGTGGCCAAGATCTTGAACATCACATTGCCACTAAGAAGCATAAAAACAACCTTTAGGCTTCCAGTTCAATGTCTAGGATAGAGACATTATTTCAGCAACAACAATCTACTTCTGCTATAAGCCACAGAGTTCTTTCTGGAGAAGGAGCATTAGCATTCCATAATGTTTGGCACCATTTTAGCTACAGATCAATGCATTGTACGCCAAAGAATGTATGTATGTTATGTCTATAAATAATAAACTCATTTATTAAAATTGAACGTATGTTTGATGAGGAATACTGCGGATCAGGATACCACCCGTCAGCTTTGGGCAAATCACATGAAAGTAGCCAATCAGGAGTGGCGTTTAGGCAGCCGTCTTCGTTAAATCTTAAAACTACGCGTAAATATAAAAACAATTGATGCCACAGTGTCACCACAATCAATGTTTTTTTTAATTTAAAATAAAAAAATATTGTTCTGGTAATCACCACCTGACCACCGCTAACAATTAACTACCAGTTTTACCGGTAACTCCCGGCACTCACGTGACTTGTCCAAACCTGACGGGTGGTATCCTTGACCCGTTTGATGTGTCCTCTTTTTTCTTCCTTTGCCCTCCTTTTTGAAGCTGTTTGTCCTCCATTTTAAACAATTGCATCTGGTCACCCTATACATGACTTCTCTCGAGTTCCTTGCAGAGGGTTCTTCGAAACACCTTTAAAGTGTTTGTCTACCATCCATTCTTCAACAATGCGTGGGAAGAACGAACATTTAAATCTTTCTGTACGAACCCCGATTTCTCTTTTTTTATTACGACGATAATTTTTCTCTGCGTAGGTTGTCGATAATAAAATATTTTCGCATCCAGAGGAGGAAACTGGTTATTGAAATATCGAGAAATACCTCACCGCAACGAAAAAAAAAAACCTTGTTTTAATGGCTGACACCCCAACTCCATCAGTCCTATCTGATAAGGACCCCAAAAGGCAGAGTAGTACTCTAGCAGAGGACGGACGTGCATAGTGTAGGCAGTCCCTTTAGTAGACCTGTTGCATGTACTCAGAGTTCTGCCCATGAAACGCAGCTTTTGAGTCACCTTCCCCACAACGTTATCTATGCGCTCGTTCTAATTTAAATAGTTCGTAATTGTAATTCCTGGGTTTTTAGTCGAACTGACAGGGAATCTTCAAAATTTGTGTGTTTTGTCGTGCAATCAAAATTTAACGGATTTCTTTTGCACTCATTTCAGTGAGCCCACACTTTTCCTTATTGAGAGATTTGCGCTCTACCAAAACTCTACGCTTCGGTCGTTTTCGTACATTACATAAATGACGTACTAAGTAGTAGGATTACTGGTAGTATTCGTAGCTTTGGTAAGGAAAGAAACACAAATAAATGTGTGAGAGAGACACTAGGAGCTGACGACTTCCATTTGTTTGTTGTTCGTTTTTTTTTTTTCACATAATCAACAACCACATCGTTTAGTGTTTGTCCATTGTGTATTCCACATACTTACAAAAAATAAATTGCATTTTATAAGCAATAAAAATTATTTCATCTTGTAACTTCTGCACTTTTATATAACCAAAGCAATTACGTTTGATGCAAGTACAGTGTTATTATTATTATTATTATTATTATTATTATTATTTCTTTTACTCAATAGGACGTTCTTCATGATAATCAAAGGCAATAATTATCCATTATTACTGATAAGTCCGAAAGCTGTTTATGAATAACAGAAACATATTTTGCATAAGCTCGACGAGGTATTGCAGCGATGTTTGATAGCTTTTTTTTAAATTTTAACTTTTCTAGTACTATATGATAAACCAATATTTAAAAAAAAATTATTATTAAATATCCCTCAATTTCACGCTACAAATCGACAATCTGTGAATAAAACCTGAGTTAAATACTGACAGTTTCATTTTTGCTATAAATACTCTTCATTTTAATTAACAGACTGGAGCATAACTATGTAGAAGAAATATGTCCCATAGGTGACACAGCTCCTTCTATATTCTCACTCAGTTTAGACTGTTCACCACTTCCAGTTTCTAGAGAAAACTAGTAAGACAAGTACGCAAACAAAGTGGTCAGTTGAGGTAATGCCCGATTGTTATGCAACAGACAACATGGTTACTATCTTAACTGTTAAAATCTGCTAGGAAAACTACCATAATCTGCGCTTACTTGTGAAAGTCTACAGTAGCCTGTGGCAGTCTTACGGCTCAGTTACAAGCTACTTGTACGTGATGCCGCCAGGCAGTGCACTCAGATAAAATATTTTAACTTCTATTTTCTCCATAATGTGGTGTAATGATATATGGCTATCCTTCCAACTTCAAAAACAATTCCGATGTAATAGCTAAATTCTCTACAGCAACGTATCACCTAAAATAAGCCAAACCTAAAGTAGCCATCAGACACAGTTTTCAGTTCAAACTCCTCAAAATTTCGTTGTGTAGTGTACGCGGAAATTAGCACAGTAACTAGGACCATTATCGACAAAATCACCCACTTCATTATCGAGCTATGATATGAAACTATATGACACGAAAGAAATCGGTTTTATGCGCAAATTGGTTTCCTCAGAATCGAATGAGGGGCGAGCGAGTTTGAAACAAGTTGATTTAAATAATTTAAAGGAAAGCACACTCCAGGAGTTTATGTAGCTTTCCTTCATTTGCACACAGTATTTACCGTTTAATGAGCTTTTACTACTTACAGCAAAAACATCAGAAACTTATTTTTCTCAGTGCTGCTATGAGCGGCTTTGTAAGAACCACTCGTTACTTTCCTGTGTAGTTTTCTCTTACTATTCCTCATTATATACTCATAGCTTTAACAGTACATCAAACAACTGCTTACTTCTATATAAACCCAGTAGCTAAAATACACAATCAATAAAATAAACAGAATATATCCGTTCGCCTTTAGCTTCAGACACAGCTGTTTCCCGTATGTGCACTAAATTTCGGCGCATGGATTGCAGCCACGGGATATCGAACAGGTTTTCGCACCCTTGTTGCGATGATGAGAGACACCTCGCCCAACGATTCATTGTGCTTTTTTTCACTGCCAGGTCTCCATAAACTTTCTACAAGCGCCTGCGAATATGTGCGATGCTCTGGTTTTCCAGCAAAAGAAATTCAACGACAGCTGTCTGCATGGAACACCAATTTGTAGGCTACGTAAAGCGCTGACACCCATCGGAAATTCATGAAACTGTAAGTGATGAAGCGCGAATACTCCACCATGTCCTACAAAAAATTTCGCATGTTTTCAACAAAAATTTGCTGAGAAAATATACGTATTGTACTACTTCTCAAACGCCGCTCATAGACATATTCTACACTACTGGCCATTAAAATTGCTACACCAAGAAGAAATGCAGATGATAAACGGGTATTCATTGGACAAATATATTAACTAGGACTGACATGTGATTACATTTTCACGCAATTTGGGTGCATAGATCCTGAGAAATCAGTACCCAGAACAACCACCTCTGGCCGTGTTAACGGCCTTGATACGCCTGGGCATTGAATCAAACAGAGCTTGGATGGCGTGTACACGTACAGCTGCCCATGCAGCTTCAACACGATTCCACAGTTCATCAAGAGTAGTGACTGGCGTATTGTGACGAGCCAGTTGCTCGGCCACCATTGACCAGACGTTTTGAACTGGTGAGAGATCTGGAGAATGTGCTGTCCAGGACAGCAGTCGAACATTTTCTGTATCCAGAAAGGCCCATACAGGACCTGCAACATGCGGTCGTGCATTATCCTACTGAAATGTAGGGTTTCGCAGGGGTCGAATGAAGGGTAGAGCCAAGGGTCGTGACACATCTGAAATGTAACGTCCACTGTTCAAAGTGCCGTCAATACGAACAAGAGGTAACCAAGACGTGCAACCAATGGCACCCCATACCATCACGCCGGGTGATACGCCAGTATGGCGATGGCGAATACACGCTTCCAATGTGCGTTCACCGCGATGTCGCCAAACACGGATATGGCCATCATGATGCTGTAAACAGAAACTGGATTCATCCGAAAAATGACGTTATGCCATCCGTGCACCTAGGTTCGTCGTTGAGTACACTATCGCAGGCGCTCCTGTCTGTGGTGGTGGTGGTGGTTAGTGTTTAACGTCCCGTCGACAACGAGGTCATTAGAGACGGAGCGCAAGCTCGGGTTAGGGAAGGATTGGGAAGGAAATCGGCCGTGCCCTTTCACAGGAACCATCCCGGCATTTGCCTGAAACGATTTAGGGAAATCACGGAAAACCTAAATCAGGATGGCCGGAGACGGGATTGAACCGTCGTCCTCCCGAATGCGAGTCCAGTGTGCTAACCACTGCGCCACCTCGCTCGGTACTCCTGTCTGTGATGCAGCGTCAAGGGTAACCGCAGCCATGGTCTCCGAGCTGATAGTCCACGCCGCTGCAAACGTCGTCGAACTGTTCGTGCAGATGGTTGTTGTCTTGCAAACGCCCCCATCTGTTGACTCAGGGACCGAGACGTGGCTGCACGATCCGTTACAGCTGTGCGGATAAGATGTTTGTCACCTCAACTGCTAGTGATACGAGGCCGTTGGGATCCAGCACGACGTTCCGTATTACCCTCCTGAACCCACAGATCCCATATTCTGCTACCAGTCATTTTATCTCGACCAACGCGAGCAGCAATGTTGCGATACCATAAATCGCAGACGCGATAGGCTACAATCCGACCTTTATCAAACTCGGAAACGTGATGGTACGCATTTCTCCTCCTTACACGAGGTATCACAACAACGTTTCACCAGGCATCGCCGGTCAACTGCTCTTTTTGTATGAGAAATCGGTTGCAAACTTTCCTCATGTCAGCACGTTGTGGGTGTCGCCACCGACGCCAACCTTGCGTGAATGCTCTGACAAGCTAATCATTTGCATATCACACCATCTTCTTCCTGTGGGTTAAATGTGGCGTCTGTAGCACGTCATCTTCGTGGTGTAGCAATTTTAATGGCCAGTAGTGTATTACAAATATTTGAAGTATATAGTGAATATTAATTATGGGATGCAGGATGGCTGAAACTATCTCACTGAGCAAGCGGGTCATTATTCTGAACTATTCGGTTAAGACAGACGACACGTCGCAAGAGCAAAGGCTTCGGATTAGAGCTGTGCTGTGGCACGCAGTGGCGACCTGCCAGGACTTTTGAAATCAGTGCACACTCCTCCGCAGACTGAAAATTCCTTCTGTTAAGTTCATATTTAATATTGTATCTCAAAATACGCCAATGTCGATGTCTATTTGTCCTTCTGGGGAAAAAATGGACAGAGATAATATATGCAAAAATTGATTCAGATTTAGCAGGCTGTTACGAAACCCGTGACATGTTGAAAGAACCAAGTATGATGACAGAAGACGAAAGCAATCTATATAATGGAACATCTTGCACCTAATCTGTGTCGATCATTTCTTTACAGCACGCCTGGCGCCAGTAACGTTCTTTTCTGTGATGGGGCATATTTCAAAAATAACGGAAAAGGTAAACGAGGTAGACAGCGGTATACGGGGGGCCATATTTCAGGGAATGTCCACACCCTTCACTCTTGCAAACTGCGAGCCTGCCTCGGTTGGCCAGGTGGGCGGCAGCGATAGCGGCAAATCTGCAGGCTGTTGCACGGCACTCCGCTATCTTTCCTCACAGTTCGCCGAGTCTCTCCTGCACCAGTATTCTCACGTACCGCTACTTCATCAAGTCACGTGTCACGCCTTTACAACACACCATTTACTACTGTTCTCTTAAAATGCTCTACAAGGGGTAGTCATTGCCACTTTGAAAATAACCGAGGCTCAACATAAAACTTCGCGATGGTGTTTGCAATGATAAATTCGAGGCAATGAAGCACAACTAATATTTCTTTCTCTTCTTTCACGATTTACTATAATTTACTTTGAAATATCTTAGTATTTACGTTAGAGTGTGTAAAAAACTAACAACTAGTGCCACATAATTTCATTTCATTTTCCTTTTGTGTGTGGAAAATTGTAGTTATATACTTTTCACTATTTTGATGATACATTTCCTACAGTTTGTTAAAGATTTAAAAAATATACGAACAGTAGAATATGTAGTAGAAAAAGTAAAGATTATTTGTAAAATTTTTGTTAACTCTGGAGAGAGAGGCGCACTACGTGGATCAGAGACATTGTTTGTTGTTCAGGAAGGATACGAAAAAACCTCAGTAGCCAACAGGATTTGCGATCACCAGTGCCTTATAATGGCAGTATCTTTCCCTCATCTGGAATCTGGATACAGTCATAAAGAATCATTAAAGAATTCTGTGGAATTTCTAGCAATCATTCTCAGCGACTCCTCTAAACTGCCCATTTTCTACTGCCACTCTCAACGGCAAAATACTGCACCGGAAAATATAGCAGTCACTATATACCTCGGCTTTTCCTAATTGCCACTCTGCTCACAGGTAATTATGCCGATTCCTTGATGCGTCTGCGATTTCGGCGCTGTTCTGCAGTAAAGCTGGATGCGAAACTTTACAGAGCAGTACCGAAAGAGTGCCAGCTCCCTCGTTCGGCCTTACCTAGCTGCAGAAAGAAGTCAGTCCAGCTCCTTGGATCGTAAACATGGCAGCTGCATACACGCCAGTCATGCGTCCCCAATTCTCATAAATAGTTTAATGCAATTTTGTCATATGATGACGTGCTTCGAGACCGCGGCTGTTATTTGAAGACAAATGTTGATGGTGTTGAGACAGCAACCAGCCACAAATTTATTTTCAGTTCCTTTATTCAAAAGGTACCGCTACCGGTCTTGAGTCATTACAATTCATCCTCAGACGGCTTTCATGCTTTCAGTGGGACAAGTGGTGCATTTTATACTGATTAGCTGTCTTAAAATATAAATAATACATAATTAGAAGCACGTCATACAAATGGTTGCGTTACAGATTTGCATTGGGATATGACTCACGTGAAATGCTGGTTTGGAGTACTTGTTTTCATAGTTTTCATCCAGCAGGCGGCGTTCGTAGTTTTCGCCACATTCCCATCACTGCACACACAATTGAGCGCTTCAGATTTGTCACTGAATACATTTCCACCATATTTCTGCCGTTGCACATGTAAATTTGTATCACTGAGCACTTCATATTAGTCGCGCAACAGACTTATAACATACACGGCATGTTTTGATAGATACAAAGTGTTTCCGAACATATAAGTGTCAAAGGTGCTATGATACATCGTAAAAATATAAAGATGCCCCATATTTGGAAAAGAATCATATATTCACTTATGTAACTGAAACGCCCTTTACACCTGTATAGGGAGATAATGATTTTGTGAATATTAGAGCGAATACTGGTACACTAATTATAAAGATGTTCGCTGTCAAAGATTTTTTAAAACTGTATGTAAATGGGTAAGAGAGTACATTATTTATCTACATTTATCATCATGAGAATTGTAGTAACATAAATTTGCAACTGGATCTGGAAATAGGTGTAGGGATACTACTTGCTTTGGAGGGTGGAAACTAATTTTTGGAAATTTTTCAGAAAAGGGGTGTTAGCCAATTCAGTTTATTCATTAAAGATAAAGTCTGGGGTGCTGTTTTTGTCTGTGTGTATTTCTATTTCATCCAGTATGTTCAGAATGGCTCCCTTTTCTGCTAGATGTAAAATTTTTAAGTTGTTCTCTATCTTTCTCACTGAATGGTTTCCTTTAGCAATGTGGGCTGAAAATGAAGATTTGTTCAAGTTGCCAAGCCTTAAAGCATCAGTGTGTTCTTTGTATCTAATTTCAAAACTTCTGCATGCATCAGTTTTGAGCTTGTATATTCCTGACTTACTGTAGGGGCTCTTGGAGGCGTTCACATCATGGATTGCATTTTGTTGTAATTTATTATTTGTGGAAGAGCTGATGGTGATATTTTTCTTTTTAAATAAGTTTGCAACTTGATATGATAGTGGGCCTTTAACTGTGGGAGCAGCATATTTAGGTTTGGCTTCTGTCGACACTGATTTGTTTTGGAGCGCGTGTTGTGTGGATTACTGTTAAGTGGATCTTTGGCTTTTGTTTGCATTTTGTTGTGGAGTTTTTCTATTATTATGGGTTTATATCCATTATTATGAGCAACTGTTTTAATGATATTGATTTCATATTGTTTTTGTGTGTCACAAATTGGTACATTTTTAATTCAATATACCATGGCTCTGAAGTATAACATTTTTTGGTGGTGGGGGTGGAATAAGTTGTCAATACTGACATCTGTGGTGGTAGGTTTTCCGTAAATACTAAATTGATGTTTATGGTTACTATTACAAATCTATATGTCAAGAAAGTTAGGATATATCATAGAATCTTTGACACTCATATGTTTGTAAACACTTTGTATCTATCAAAACATGCAGTGTATATTAGAAGTCTATTCTGTGGTACTAATTTACGTGTGCAACGGTAGGAATGTGGTGGAATTGAATTCAGTGACAAATCTGAAGAGCTCAATTATACAAGTTTATGTGTACAATGATGGGAATGTGGCGAAAGCTACGAACGCCGCCTGCAGGATGCAAAGTATGAAGGCAAGTACTCCAAACCGGCATTTCACGTGAGGCACATCCCACTCCTAATCTGTAACGCAACCATGTGTGTCACATGGTTATAATTATGTATTATTCACAGTACAGAACAAACAATCAGAAAAAAATTCACCATATGTTCTAATGAGATCATGAAAGCCGTCTGACTATGAATTGTAATGATTCGAAACTGGTAACAGTACCTTTTGAATGAAGGAAATTGAAATAAATTTGTGGCTCGTTGCTGTCTCAACATCATCAACATTTGTTTCGTAAGTAGGCTATGCCACTTCCCTTAATGCACAATGAAATGACGACAATAGTTTACCATTTACCTGAAGATAACGGAAGCCCATGATGGTTTGCTAATCCTACAATCATTTTTAAGAGACTGAGCTGTCGTCGTACACTTGTCAGAACACAGCACTATTATACTGTAGGTCTGTATTTCTATACTTGATATAAGGTAACAAATCCTTGAATCGAGAGAAACATTTTAGAAGAGAAGAGAAAATTTAGAAATCAATGTTAAAGAAACGCCCTTTCCAGTATTGTGATCTCAAGGTCTATGAGCGAAACACAGCACCGCATGCAGCCACAGCACTACAAATCCTGCATTCCTGTTGACGTGCTGCGTAATAATATGACGAACTGGTGCTACGTCGATTAACTTGGTGCAGTTCTAGGCTGGTAAAATTCCATTCTCATGGCCAGATGAGAGTGGTTTCGGAAGGTTTCTCACATTCATCTACTAGTAACCAAGCCAAAAAATGTAGCGTTCAAAACACATTACGACATACTACACTACAGAACTGAAACCATGAAAGTAATCCATCAACATGAAATGATGTGAAATTTTATAAGCAAACAAAGTGTTATAGATGACATGAAAGTTGAATACGTGTTGTTTGAAGTTTATTTCTTTTTTAACCACTTCAAGGTATACAGCATTTTTGTTGATATCCAGCTGGATCGTCTGACTCAATTTTTTTTTCCTGTTGCAGATCTTTAATTTTCAATTTCAAGCTAACATTATAGCAAAATGAATAAATTAGTTTTTTGAATACTTTCCAGCCTTATCTCATAACTCGTTGCAAATCCTGAATTTAATCGTATGAGGATGTAATTTCAGATCGTTGACTCAAAACGGTGGCGTCCATATGCACATTAATAACATACAAAGACTTACTTTGCATATATTATTGCAGCTCACTGTACGTTGAATCGACAACTGTGAAGCTTACAAGTAAATTTAAAAATTGGTGTATGCAGTAAATGTGCAGATACGAGGTGCGACTAGAAAAAAACCGGACTGATGCTGGAAAAAACATTTATTTACAATTATTTACAATTTCATGTTATCTCCTTCAATGTACTCTCATCCTCGGTCTCTACACCGCTCCATACGAATTTTCCACTGTTCATAGCAATGCTGCAGATCATTTTCGGTAAGTCCATACATTACTTCCGTCGCTTTTTCTTTTACTGCTTCAACAGTCTCAAATCTAGTTCCTTTCAAAGCTGACTTGACTTTAAGGAAAAGAAAAAAGTCACAGGGGGCCAAATCAGGTGAGTAGGGTGGATGATCTAAGATGGGAATGTTGTGTTTTGCCAAAAACGTCTTCACTGACAACGCACTGTGAGCTGGGGCATTGTCTTGGCGAAGGATCCAAGACTTTTTTCTCCACAAATCGTTCCGTTTTCTCCGTACTCGCTCACGTAGGGTAGCCAGGACGCTAATGTAGTAATGCTGATTCACTGTTTGTCCCTCTGGTACCCAATCAATGTGCACAATCCCTTTGATGTCAAAAAAAAAAAACAATCATCATTGCCTTGAATTTCGATTTTGACATTCGTGCTTTTTTTTGTCGTGGAGAAGCAGGAGTTTTCCAATGCATCGATTGGCGTTTAGTTTCGGGATCGTAAGTAAAAAACCACGATTCATCGCAAGTAATAACATTTTGTAAGAAGATGGGATCACTTTCAATGTTTTCCAGGATGTCAGAACAAATCATTCTTCGGCGTTCCTTCTGTTCAATTGTGAGACACTTTGGAACCATTTTTGAACACACTTCGTTCATGTTGAAACTTTCATGAAGAATCAGCGTAACACTTTCCTTGTCAACTCCTGTTAACTCAGACACTGCTCTGATTGTTAAACGGCGATCTTGTCGAACAAGTTTACCGATTTTTTCAATGTTTGCATCAGTTTTTGCTGACAATGGTCTGCCAGTGCGAGTGTCATCACTGGTGTCTTCGCGGCCATCTTTAAATCGTTTAAACCACTCAAACACTTGTGTTCGCGATAAACAATTATCACCGTACACTTGTTGTAACATTACAAACGTTTCACTTGCAGATTTTCCTAGTTTGAAACAAAATTTGATGTTAACACGCTGTTCTTTCTGTACACTGAACATTTTCCGACGCACAGACAGAACGACAACTACTTAAAACAGACGCCACGGGCAGACTGAGTGCAGGAGGCAGATGAAACTCGAGCAGTAGGCGGAGCGAGAGTCACGTGACAGGCCACGCGACTTTCAGCCTTATTGCATTCGGTTTATTGTTTCACCAGTACTAGTCCGGTTTTTTTCTAGCCACACCTCGTATCTGTTGGAAGTAATGATCGCTGTACATGTTACTCCTCATAGACAATGTACTGTTATAATAGAGGCAAACAAGGTTCGAATGAGTTACACTGAAGATGGTCACACAGTGACTGAAATCGATCTGTAAAATAAAGCATTTCAATATTTACGACCGATGCTGCCATTCATCCAAAATACACTGCCGTTTGTGGAAAGTGCAACACCACTACACACAGGAAGCGGCTACACGAAAAGTGGGGGGTGTGTGAAAGGGACTGGGCGGTTTTTTAGGTTAGAGGGTCACAGGGAATCACAGAAAGGGTGTCCGTATGAAAGTGGACAGGGAAAACACATTCTGTTAACTGTAGAAACGATCGGTATTGTAGTTGTAAATTGTCGTAGCAGTGTTGGGAAAGAACCAGAGCTCCACACCCTAATAGGAAGCACTGAGGGTCGAATAGTTATAGGTATAGAAAGCTGGCTAAAGCCGGAAATAAGTTCAGCCGAAATTTTTTTAAACGATCTAACAGTGTTCAGATAGGATAGATTAAATACAGTTGGTGGTGGAGTATTTATTGCTGTCAGATGTAGTTTGCCTTGTAGTGAAATTGAAGTAGATAGTTCCTGCGCAATAGTATTGGTAGAGGTTATACTTGACAATCGGACGAAACTATTAACTGGATCGTTATACCGAAACCCCCACCCGACTCAGAAGATATAGTTTCTGAAAAGTTTAATGAAAACTTAAGTCTCATTTCAAATAGGTATCCCAATCAGAGTTATAGTCGGTGACGACTTCCATCTACCCAAGATATGCTGGAAAAATTATACGTTTAAAGCCGCGGTAGGTATAAAACGTCATTCGAAATTGTACTGAATGCTTTCTCAGAAAATTACTTTGAACAATTAATTCATGAGCCCACTCGAAGCGTAAATGGTTGCAAAAGCATACTTGACTTCTCAGGAACAAATAATCCTGGACAAATAGTGAGTATCGTGAAGAATACAAGGATTAGCGACCACAAGCCAGTTGCTGCTAGGCTGAATACCGTAACACCTACAACCATCAAAAAGAAACGAAAAGTATTTCTATTTAAAAAAGCTGATAAAAATGCTCTTAACGCCGTTTTAAGAGAGATTCTTCACTCCTTCCGATCTGGTCACGTAAGCGTAGAAAAGTTTTGGAATGATTTCAAGGAGATAGTATCAAGAGCAATAGAGAGATATATATAACACATAAATTAATACCTGATGATACTGATCCACTATGGTACACAAAACGGGTCATATCGCTGCTTCAGAAGCAGCAAAAAAAGCATGCCGAATTGAAAGGAACGCAAAATCCCGAAGATTGGCAAAGTTTCACAGAAGTTCGTAACATAGCGCGTACTTTAATGCGAGATGCTTTTAATAATTTCCATAACGAAACTCTGTATCGAAATCCGGCAGGAAACCGAAAGAGATTCTGGTCATATATAGAGCACACAAGTGGCAAGGCGGAATCAATGCCTTCACTGCGCGGTAACAACGGTGAAGTCGCTGATGACAGTGCCACTAAAGCAGAGTTATTAAACACGGTTTCCCGAATCTCCTTCACCAAAGAAGACGAGGTAAATATTCCTGAATTCCAATCAAGAACAACCGCCAAGATGAGAAATATAGAAGTAGATATCCTCGGTGTCCTAAAGCAGCTTAAATCAAGGCAAGGCTTTCGGTCCAGATTGCATACCGGTCAGTTTCCTCTGAGAGTATGCTGATACAATAGCTCCATATTTAGCAGTTATATACAACCGCTCACTCACAGAAAGATCGGTACCTAAAGACTGGAAAATTGCTCAAGTCATACCAATACCCAAAAATGGAAGTAGGAGTAACCTGTTGAATTATAGGCCCATATCACTAACGTCGATTTGCAGTGGGGTTTTGGAACATAAACTGTATTCGAACATTATGAAGTGCCTCGAAAAAACGATTTATTGACACATAGTCAGCACGGATTCAGGAAATATCGTTCTTGTGAAACACAACTAGCTCTTTATACTCATGAAGTAATGAGTGCTATCGTCAGAGGATGTCGATTCCATATTTTTAGATTTCCAGAAGGCTTTCGACACCGTTACTCAGAAGTGTCTTCTAACCAAACTGCGTGCCTATGGAATATCGCCTCAGTTGTGCGACTGGATTCGTGATTTTCTGTCAGAAAGGTCACAGTTTGTAGTAGTAGACGGAAAGTCATCTAGCAAAACAGTAATAATATCCGGCGTTCCTAAAGGAAGTGTTACAAGCCCTCTATTGCTCCTGATCTATTTTTACGACATAGGAGACAATCTGAGTAGCCTTCTTAGATTGTTTCCAGATGATACTGTCATTCACTATCTTATTAAGTCATCAGATGACAAAAATGAATTGCAAGATGATTTAGATAAGATATCTGTATGGTGCGAAAAGTGGCAGGTGACCCTGAATGAAGATAAGTGTGAAGATATTCACGTGAGTACTAAACGAAATCCGCTGAATTTCGATCACGTGATAAGTCACACAAATCTTAAGGCTGTAAATTCAACTAAATACTTAGGGATTACAATTACAAATAACCTAAATTGGAACGATCACATAGATAATGTTGTGGATAGAGCAAATCAGAGACTGGGATTCGTTAACAGAGCACTAAAGAGACAGATTACAGCACGCGTGTCCGACCTGTTCTGGAATATTGCAGTCTAGTGTGGGATCCGCATCAGGTGGGACTGATCGATGACATCGAAAAAGTACAAAGAAGGACGATACGTTTTGTATTATCGTGAAATAGGGGAGATAGTGTCACAGACATGATACGTGAGTTGGAGTGGCAATCAAGGGGTTTTCCGTTGCGACTGGATCTTCTCATGAAATTTCAATCACCAGATTTCTCCTCCAATTACGAAAACATTCTGTTTGCACCCACCTGCATAGGGAGAAATGATCACGATAAAATAAGAGAAATCAGGGCTCGCACAGAAAAAATTAAATGCTCGTTTTTCCCGTGCGACGTTCGAGAGTGGAACGGTAGAGAGACAAAAAAATGATTCAAATGGCTCTGAGCGCTAAGGGACTTAACATCTGAGGTCATCAGTCCCCCAGAACTTAGAACTACTTAAACCTAACTAACTTAAGGACATCACACACATCCATGCCCGAGGCAGGATTCGAACCTGCGACCGTAGCAGTCGCGCAGTTCCGGGCTGTAGCGCCTAGAACCGCTCGGCAACCCTGGCCGGCCGGTAGAGAGACAGCTTGAAAGCTGCCCGGCACTTTATTATGAATAGCAGAGTAATCATGTAGATTTAGATCGAGAAGGAATTACCCAAAAAGCGCCACGCTTGGTGGAAATGGCAACGGGTGTGCAAGCAATACGTGATACATTTTGCAGTGAGATGGGGTGCACGTAGTCCGAGCAGAGAGCCGTCTCGTTTCGGTCCGACAGGGTCAGTGTTGCACATAGTGCAGTCGATGCAGAGCTTGTTACACAAAGTGGAAACAATACAGTGAGTGCCAATATGCTCCGTCGACGTCAGAGGGAACCGTATCGGCATGTGAGCGAGTTAGAACGGGGCAGAATGATCGGTCTCCGAGGAACGAGGTTGTCATACCGTGACTATTCGGCTCGCACAGGGCATACTCCTACAGCAATGAATGCATGTGTGGAAGCAATTGATAGAGGAAGGTCTTACGCAGCGACGAGCGGGAACTGGACCACAGAACATGACTTTAGCACGGGATGACCATTACGGACCGTGCACCGTCATCCACAGTGTTGGCTCGTCGCTGAAGCACGGCAACAGGTGTGAACTTGCCTGCATCGACGGTTCGCGCCGTCTTCAAGCTGGACAGGTTGCGCGCATGCCATTACGTCGTCTTCCATTGTCCAGAAGCTCCTCCGACTGCAATGGGCACGTGAACACCGTCACTGGGGTACTGAGTGGCAACATGAGTCACGAAACTTCCTGGCAGATTACAACTGTGTGCCGGACCGAAACTCGAACTCGGGACCTTTGCCTTTCGCGGGCAAGTGCTCTACCGACTGAGCTACCCAAGCACGACTCCCGCCCCGTCCTCACAGCTTTAATTCCGCCAGTACCTTGTCTCCTACCTTTCAAACTTTACAGAAGCTCTCCTGCGAACCTTGCAGAACTAGCGCTCCTGGAAGAAAAAATAATGCGGAGACATGGCTTAGGCAAAGGTCTCGAGTTCGAGCCTCGGTCCGGCACACAGTTTTAATCTGTCAGGAAGTTTCATATAGCGCACACTCAGCTGTAGAGTGAAAATTTCATTCTAGAAACATCCCCCAGGCTGTGGCTGGTGTTGCGATTTTCACAAACGGTAGTGTATATTGCTTACCAATTACGTACCAAAGTAAAAACACTAAGTAGGTAACTATCAGTATTCTGAGACACAAAAAGTTTTTTGTACATCTTGTCAAATTCAGTACCCTGGGTACAACACACTTTCTAACTCACCAAATCAGTTACCGGTATATCGAAACTGACAAGCTTTGAATACTGGTCCCTCTTGAAAAAAACATACGTGGGCTCCCATGATAAGAACACCTGAAGTGCCAGCACAACATGAAGAACAACCATAGTTTGACTCCCGCCCCATTCTCCTCGCGTAAGAAATCTCACAGCTTCAGTTTATCTAAGTAGGTTATCAGCACCAGTTCGGGTGCAGATATCGATCTTATCACATTTGATGTCAGGCTGCACATCAAGTGGCACGTTAGACACTTGGGCTTCTTATTTTCAAGACCACTCACTCCACTACCCTGATCCTCTCCCTACACTTCGCAGCTCCAGAGTGAAGCCTACCCACTCAAGTGCCGATTTTATTAAAGATGAAGATAGGGTGCTCGAATCTCATTGGTCCAATGGGAAGTAGGGGAGGGAACTAAAGAGCCCATGTGTGTAAACTGATACCGCATGTGATAAGATCGTTATCTTTGTCTGATCTTGTACTGACAGCTTACTTGGCAAGGCTTCAACGGCCAATTTTAGCGAAGAATCTAGAGATATTACTCACCCATCTACGTATCATTTCCGTGAAGATGGCGAAGACAACACCATATTAATTACAGCAATGTCTAATTATAGCACTTAATTCCTCCCACGCTGCTAATGTGAATGGAACAAGAGTAGATGTCTTACACTACTTTTTCCAAAAGGCGGGCCAAATCGCCATACTATTCACAACAATATTTTGTGCCTGCACTTCAACATACGTGCTCATAAGCAGCGCCCAGCGGCTGGTGCTTTTAACTTGCGTGCAGAAGCACATGGGCAGTCGATGGCAGGCGTAGGTCATCCCCTGATCGAGGCGCCAGAGCGCGGTTCTCTTGTTTAGACGGAAGCAACTTCTGAAGCCACGGCCGACGCAAATTCTATTACTGCCCCACAACTCCCGGTAAACAAGTGGATTGACTCTGCGGGGAACTCAATTCTGTCCCACGCTGATGCGTACAGACACTGCTCCCTTCTGCCGGCACGCTGAAACAGCGGGCCACAATCGCGTTCCTCGTTACTTTAGGCTCCTCTAAAAGCTTTGCAGGATTTCTCCGAAAAAAATGCGATCTAAAATTAAAACATAGTCGCCAAAAGACGATAAAAGGTACAACGATAAATGCTTATTTAAATTAACGTTCAGTCAGCATTTTGTTGGTTGCTACAAGCAGCGTGTGATGTAACAATGCAATATTTTTTACGTAACTTCACATTTTTGTCAGTTTACCACCATATCAATTACATCTTATCTAAAGGCTCTCTTTGCAGTAACTATTTGATTGAGGTTGTGAATGTGATGCACGTATCATACCTGTTTTGTCAAGATAGTGTGCTTATTATTATTGTGAAGAAAAGATACGTTATTTTTCTCACACCTTGAAAATGTAAATGTGTATAACTGATGTGCTCATAATACTATTTCTGAAAGTTGTCTTGTGCCACGCAAGTAAGGAAAGTACAACGTCATTAAACATTGGCACATTTTATTCCCTTGGCGTGGAGGCGGTGCCTCTGTGCAAGTCGTCGACAGACGTGAGTAAAGTGAAGCCGCAGGTAGATATCCACTGCGAAGACCGGCGGTTTCCAGGGAACCGCGCCGCACAGTATTCAAGGAAAGGTTCAGAAGTCTGTAATTGCAGTCGTAAGTCGTCTCATTTATAATGCTACTTCGGATGTAACATTTTTTAGGTAATGAAAAGTTGATGTTCTTTGTTCCACATGTTGAGCAAACATGGAGAAGCAATATGGTGAGATAAAGCCGTATCGGTTATAAGAGACGTAAAGATAATGCAGTGTGTTGGCTGACTGCTGCTAATTCACCTGTGCATCATAAGAAATGCAACATCGTTTACATTCCTGTAAACTGCGCACGAAGATCAGTACTAGTTGAAGTTTCCAACTATGTTTGAACAATACATTAGTTCTATAAAAGTATCCGACTGACAGTGAAAACTGATGTGAACTAAAGATTTGCATGTTGCTTGGAAAGTAATTTTATGTACAGATTAGTATTTGAACAATAAAATAAGTGTTGTTCAACGTAAATGTGAATTGAGTGCTCTCTGCAATGTAAATGTGGCTCATCGAGTTCCTATTCCATATTACTATTTTATGAAAACAGTAAAATAACTGGGAATACCACGACTGATGCTACATTCAATAGATTGGTTTAATTACAAACAATGGTCGCAATGTTTATGTTTTCATAGTTAATTGTTTTTAATGTCTTAGAACGGTGACTTGAAATAACTTAGGATTTACATTTACTTTCACTTCATCATGAAAGTTTCAGTAACTGACATCAAAAAAGGGTGAAAATTGTGCTTGCTGTAATCTTCTCGGTTTTCATTAAAGTGAACGTATAAACCGGTTCAGCCAGTGATAGTCATAGTCGAGGTTCGAAACATATTTCAGTTTTATACACATTATGCAGTTGCATCTTCTGGATTGGCGACAGTTTCCTTTTTTATTTAACGTTTGAACAGAAGAATTTTCGTAAATTAAGGTAGTTCCTGCCTCAGAAGTCAAATCTGGCACTGTTATTTTGTGGATAACACACGATTATCTGAAGGATGACTCAGATAACCAGTGAAGTGTTTATGGGAAGTGTTGTGATGGTTTCCTCTGTAATATCCAATAGAAGCTTCGGAAAATCATCATAGGATTTGCAAAAGTTTAAACGGGTGTTAGAAACACGGTTCCACCATTTTCCAAAATTAATATTAGATAATTCATAAATAATAAACGGTATTATTGAATGTAATCATCAATTGTGTTAACGTGTCACATTGCTAGACTTGTCATTGGCATATCTCATGCATCTACTCGAATAACTATTCAAGGTTGCAGCAAAATCCAGAAAGCTAGCACATAACACTAGACACTCGCGAGGTAAAAGTTAAAAGACAAAAAATATAAATAAAAAAATTGAGTAATATTCGTCGTTTCAACCGGAAGTTCAGCGTCACTTAACGTAGGACACAAGTGTCTTACTTCGTAATTTCTGCTAGAGAACTAGTTTTATAATGGACAATGAAATAAAAAAGTCATCCACACTACAAACTGGAGTTTAAATTGTATAATGCATGAAATCGAAGCAGGTCCAAAGTAATATGAAAAAATTGATTAGCAAGACCTACAACAGGTTATAGAAATCAGCTTGTTTGTTAGTTTCATGTGCCAAGGATCATTTAGTCGATATATCATAATGATGCAGAAAGATTAATTTCACATTGAGAATACTCATTCATATATAAGCATGGCTATATGTTGACCATTTACAGATGTTTTTAATACGTATGTGAATTAGTAACCCACAGCGTTTGACACATGACGGATATACTGTGTAAAGTCTTCAATGGAGCGGAAGGAAATGACAACGAGAAACCTTTGCAACTTGTTTTCGACTTCAACTTTTCTGTCTGTCAGACATGTTATATCATCAGTGGGTAAGCGATAAAAAAAAATTATCGGTAGTACTGTGCACCAGTTTTTGTGCCAAAGACAACCTGATTGGTGAATAATAATGAATTTCTTTTTTCTTCTGGTATAGTAACTATGTACATCTTTGTTGCTGTCGATCTGTAGTGCGTTCTTTACAAGACCTTCAGAGAGAATTTATATAGTGTGGGACTGTAGTAAAAATGCTTAACTCATTAAACAAATTTCTACAAGATAATCACTGGCGAGCATCACATACCGTCCTTGCAACATTTTTATTTATTTATTTATTTTTTTTTTTTTTGAAAAATGAAGACGTCATTTAACACGAGTTAACACAAAACATTATTCCATAAGAAACTGCTGAAAGAAAATACAGAAATACACCTAAAAATTTTGAGGTTTCAATCCTAGCTGGTATTTCCTCACCATGTATTACACTGATCATCAGCATAATGTGTAGAATCGAATTTAGGTATCTTTTTTAAATTGAGAGTGAGCAAATTTGCAGAAAACTATTCGTTAATACTTTTAAGAACATTCCCATTTTTGTTGCTGTATCTAATGTCACCTGCAAAAAGAACTAATTTTGCTTGTTGTACTGTATATTAGATGGAAGGTTGTAATTGTATATGTGAAACAATAGTGGAACTAATATTAAATCTTGTGGGATTCCAAAAGTGGTTTCTCTCAATCAGAAGAATCTTCTCTGCTTAAACTCGTTGAGTTATTAACTACAACTTTTCGCGTTCTGTTGGGTAGATATGAAATTATCCTTTGGCTGGCTCTACGTTACACGAAACCTCAATTTATCAAGGAGAATATTGTGGCCCACACAGTCAAATGTCTCATACAGGTCACAGCAACTACCAACTTGTGATATTTTGTTATTTAATACTTACAAAATTTGGCAAGTGAGCGTGTAAATGGAATTCACAGTTGAGCAACTATTCTTTAATCCAAACTGTCATTTACTAAGGATATTCGTTTGCTCAGGTGCACTACTATTCGTTATTTATATTTCTCAAATCAGCTTTCTTATAAAGGGTTTCACAACGCTATATATCAATATCTCTGGAAAAATGTCCTGATTTAGTAATGTATTTCAGAAAAGACAGCACTTAATATATGGTAACAATTCTGCAGTACTCCGTCAGGAACACCATCAAATGCATATGAAATTTTGTATCTGAGAGAATATGTAACTTCCTTAATTTAAGAAGGAGAAGTGGGAGAGACATCTAAATGACCAAATTTTAAGTTTGTTGCTTTTTCTACACAATTTTCCGCTTCTTCTCTTGAACTTCTTGTCCCTATGACGTCAACTAACTATAGTAAAGAAATGGTAATTAAACATAACTGCTCCTGCATTTATTTCCCTTACCCTTAATTAAACAACGATGTTATCCTGCTGTGTAGTCTCTTGTCCTTTACCTCATTTCACTACATCCCACGAGGACTTGAATCAGTTTTTTTACACAGTTGTTCAATTTCCTTTCTCATTGGCTTATGAGGGAAACTCTTTTCAAATAATGATATGGATCTATCCTGGAGCAGATATGTCGGCATTTAGATCAACATCAACTTCGTCTCAGGTAAACTCTTGCACCTATTCTTAAAAGCTTTTGTCCTGGGGTCATTAATTAATCTGATTTGCAGTGAGGAGTATTTATACTGTAATGCAGTATCTAATTCATCCTAACTAACTACGAATCATTATCAAAGAAAGTATTTGTATCTGGGTACAGAGTTATTTTCTGGCTTTGAGCTTCATCGAAGAAAACGTCAATTGGAATGCTATTGTGTTTATCCACCTGTAATGAAAAATTAATTGCTAAGATCTAATTGTAGGATCCAAATAATGCTTCCAGATCATTTTTCCTATCAGGAACCTTCAGAAAATCTACACTGGATTTACTGCAGAGTATTACCTGCTTGTTCCTGCCTGCTAGATAGCACAGCAAGGAATCAATAGTCCAAAACTTCCCTATAAGAATCTATTAACAGTTACAATTAGAAGTGAATTATTGTTCAGTATTAATTCCCAAGCTCACACACATGTGATGATCACTACAAAATCACTGGTGTGTCTTAACACACTTAACATCTCCTTTTCTCATATTTGTTCTAGGTGAGTAATAAGGTGGAGTATAATCTTTTAAATTGAAGTTCTCTAACTCTATCATTATGCAGTGCTCAGATAGGCACAGTAAAAAGGAAAGAATTTTTGCTTCAACTAATAACATCTAAGATATTCAGGTCTAGGATCATGAAAATAAGTCACCTTAATACAGTAAACAGAATTCAATAATCATTGTATGTAAATGTTCCACAGTTAATTATGAAGTAAACAGAATACTCGTACTACACAATAGAAGTACAAAACAGAAGAAAAAATGTATTAACAAGAGTTGGTTGGAAAATAATAAATAATGAAATCTATTAGAACCTACAATATATATGGTGTCACAGCAGGCTTGGTAAATATTCACAGATATGACATGAACAACCATTCAAAGAAAAAATGGCTAGAAGACATGGTCTCTAAAAAGCATACTGTGAACACTGGTTCGGTAGATGAGATGTGTTTCCTATCAACGATGATAAAGTCCTCATAGCTATTATGGTACCTATGCATTTTAGAGCCCATGTTTTCTGGACATGTTTGCTTCAAATGGTCGTTCTTGTTATATCACTGAATAGTGAACATTCCTCCTTGGACATTCTCTCTGTCACAAAAAATGACAAAATGAGAGTTCATACTTTTGGACACGCTTACAGAATGTGTGGTAACGTATTAACCATACAAAAATCTCTGGAAAAAGAAATGGCATATGTCAAAGGAGCAACGAAATAAGTGAAAATAAATAGTATTTCAGTATCAGAGATAAACAGAGAAATTTGCTACAAAATCAGATATTACATTAAAAGTATTCCAAAGCTGGGGAAACAAGAAAACGAGAGCAGTATGGACAGATAAAGCATAGCGACATCATGCAGAGAGGGTAAGGGAATACCGGTGAAATAGAAGCAAATAAGGATGCTGCGGTGATGGAATGTGATTCTAGATGGTCAATATTATGTAAACGAGGAGTATAATTCGTTTTAACAAGTAATGTAATGGCCCAATGGGTACCCAGCTAATTTTAAACAGAACAGCGCTAGCCCCAAGAAACCATATGGAGTCTGGAGCCAGAGACCGAGAATGTTGGAACATGACACTGTCCACAGATTAGTCAGCACGTGACACATACTTGACGCTGAGCCAACTGCGGTAATTCCGTCTCTAGCAATGTTAATGCATTAATACTGGAGAAGCTGTAAAAATTGGCACAGATGCAAATACTGGCACTTCTCCCCAAAGGACATGGTAGGTGCTGCAGTCCGGTGGCTCAGACTGTAAGGGGTACCACTTGCTGATAGAAGAGACCAGTGAGCAGTTGAAATTCTTTCAGGTAGGGCTAGTGTGAATTTGCATCGTCAGTTATTGTGAAAACTGATGTATATTCTGAACTACAACTTGTGGCAGGTATGTCAAAGCTTTTTATCATGTACTTATAGTTAGTTTAAACTAATTTCACACTGATATCGGAAAGCACACTCATAAGCTACTTTTAGAAAAATATCTTCAGTCACCCCCATCATTAGGTTTGAAGTGATAGGGGCCAGCTTGCTTAGGTGGTGTTGCTGTAAATATAGGCCTTCATTTAAATGCCACAATTTTTCATGGTGGCTACAAATTCAGTTCCTCTGTTTGACATACATCCTATCGCCAAAATTAAGAATAAATCCACCATACGGGGATTCAAAGGTGCAAGTACCAGCCTCAACACTGGACGTCATACAAGAATCAGTTGACCAAATCGCTTGACAAGAAAACTGTGAAGAAGTGGTGGTTATGTTTATCCGAGGCTGGAGATGGTTAGTGGAGAGCAGTTGTTGGAAGACCAAAAGCTTTCGGAAAAGAAAACTCCACCAATGAAACGATCCGATTCTTCATCAGATTCCTGCGACCCTCTCCTTGTGGACAACCATAATGTATATTGAATCTGAGGATAAATCAGACTTAAACGATGCAGCGTGCACTTTGATGATGGAAAGTTCTGTCAAGACACTTGCAGAGAATTGTGGCTTCAATGTGGCATGTCTTAAACCTTAACACGCTTAGATTGCTCCAGGGCTGAAGGAGCTATCAAGCTAGCGAAATCGGTAAATAATTTCGAGTCGATATTCATTTAAATTTTTAAATAAACAAGCTGCTCTTTGTAGACTAGTTAACTGTTTTGAAATGTTTTATCCAGCGGTATTAAGACATTTCAAAAGGCTGTTTTTACTGTTTTGGGTAGTACCCGTATTTGGGCCCCATTTCTTTTAGTCCCTTCGTTTCCTACTAGAAATAACTGGTATTAAACATCGTTTCGCCTCCTGTAATTTAATAAACTTGTTATCGTCGGTAGAGAAGGTAAAAGCCTACAATTTTCACAACATAAAGTACCTTTAAGTCAAAAACAAAGCAGAGTGCCCATATTTACGCCTTTCCCTCAATTAGGTGCTAAAATGCACCATGATGATCCATTCGATAGAAATGAAGGTCCCGGGAGTAATGTTTTTTGTCATTAATACAATAATGAAATTGTTGTCATATCAAGAAAACTGTGCCTGATGCAAAACAGTGAATATCATGGAAGGATACAAGATGCAGTTTTATGTCTTATTCCATCAACGCAGGCCAATACTGTTAATCGTTACAACACCATGTCTGAAAGCTTTAGCTTCAACAATATACCACAACATAAGGGAAACTTAACAGGTTTCGCTGCCGATGAAGCTGCTTTCATAATGGGCAACCACAACCCAGTGACTGCCTTTTTGAAAAAGAGATATCTCTCATTCGTTCATAACGAAACACCGATGCCATTCTTACAATCAGCGCTGCTCCTATGCTTATGCATAACTGCCAGTGTCCCATGAAGATCAGGTTTGAGATATATTCGATTACTCTCACACTAGCACTAATTGCAGAGCTGCATTACCAGAGTTTCAAGATGATGTGATGGCCAGCGACACAGATTGCTACACCCAACCCTAATGAGTCTGTTCTCCCTTTGAGTGTTACTACAATATGATGCTCTTATTCTTTTCTTCACATATACTCCTAGAAAAAATCGGTTACTCACAGCTGACACCATTCTTCAAAAACTGAAATGGCTTTATAATGAGCTACATTTAAAATTCTTACAATTCGCTCTAGCAGTTTTCAGTCAACTGAATAAGCAAATACAGAGCGAAAAGTCTCAGACGCATGCATTAAGATACAGTATTTACTATTCATTGCTCACCTTAGTTTTCATGTCTGTGTAACCGCAAAGGGGGAACAATTATTGACCTGTCAAGGGTAATGACGAATAACAGTGTATTAACTTAGTAGTGTAGCATCGAGTAATAGGAAAAAATGAAGAATCACTGCTTGAAGACAAGAACAAAATAAAGAGTTTGCTGGACAAAAAGAAATAAGGCTACACTGAATCCAACAGTGAGGAGGAGAATTGTCTCATAGAGATCATAACTAGCGATTCCTACTATGTGAGGTCCGTGGTGAGTGATGGCAGCTCCTGCTGACAGGTGAGGAGGTCGAGGCTATAAGGCAGGCGACGTCCAGCGAGGCTGTGGTTGAGATGTCTGCGGTGACTGCGTGGTGCCAGCGTAGCAGCGGCTCGTGGAGCATGAGATGCTTGGCGCACAAGGCCGTAGTTGTCGGCAGGCAGCGAACGCTCGGAGCGACGGCGAGGCGGCATGCCAGCGAGTTACTGGAAATGTCCTTTGTGACTGCGAATGGCAGTGCAGTTCATTTGACGGCTCGCAGCAACAGAACTCATGGAATGACTGGCTGGTCTTTTCTTTTTTTCTTTACTGTAATTTCATCCCTGGGTGTCCCATGTGGGCGTGGAGGATGGTGGGTTATCAGTGGTACAGTCAATCTGCTCTTCAACCAATTGACAATAAATATTAAAAGAGACAAAAAAAACAAAGAACAGAAGGGTGAGATATTACAATGAATTTAAAACTCTTAAAGGTGGAAATAAAACGGGAGTTTTTAGATATACTAAAGACAGGACAGCAATAATAAAAGGTGAAAGAAACACAATAACAGTACATTTTAAAACTTTTAAAACAGGATGCCGATACAGTGACGTTTTAAAGAACCACTAAAAAGTGGAAGAACATGCCCTCGAATGGGGAGTCTGTTGTCGATGGGGAATAGGATGGCCAAGGAAGAGATTAGGAATGCGGTGATATAAGGATGGAGGAGAGGAGCATAGTATCAGTGGGATAGGACTTGCTGCTGGGACAGAAGAGGAGGTGGATTAAATGGGGTTCTGGTGAGACTAATAGTTTTTGCGAAGAGAGTGCAGGGAAAGAAAGGCAAATGGGGAAAATGTGAGGTAAGGAAATATGGGTAGGGGAGAGAAAGATAGCCTTGACAAGGTGGGACGGGAGGAGTGGACTTACAGCTGGTAGGATGGGTAAACGTCAGGGCAGAGTTCATGGTCTGGAACGGGGTGATGGTTGAAGTTTCTTTGGCAGAGTATGTGGAGGGTGTGTAGATATCCTGTCCTGGTAAATGGGCGGCAGAATACAATGATTGAAAAGTAGAGGGGAAACTGAGGCATTATTCGAGTCAAGTTGCAGATTATGTAGATTGTTCGAAGATGTTTAGTGTGAATTTGATGGGTTGGTGAAAGATCCTTGTGGGGGGAAGTAAACGGATATGGATAGTGAGGGAGGGTGCACGGCTTTTCAAGATATGGGGAGACTTGTAGAAGTTTGTGGGGTGGAGATCCACATAACATTCTCATAGCAAAGGATGGGACAGATCAAGGTTCTGTACGAGTTGCAATAGGTCCGACTGAGGCCCTTTCGCTAGCGCGCCGCGAGAGGCTGAGGAGGAGGAGGAGGAGGAGGAAGCCAGACCCCTGGTGCGAGCCCCAGAGGACACTGCAGTCGTTCTGCAAGGACACAGCGGAAAGCCGGCGAAGACACCCACGCCTCGCTCAAGGAGGGACTCGATGCGAAGGGCCTGTCTGGCAACGAGTAGCGTGCCGAGAACAGATGGACATCTGCAACCATTAGGACGTAACGCCAAGAATGTATGTGCGAAAGCATCTGAGTTTTTCTGGCCTGGCAGCAGTCATTTTACCTGCCTTAGAAAGCAGGGATGGTGTGACAATTCCAGCACCCCACGGGCACAGGGAGGAGCGTACAAAAAGCGCGGGGAATTGGCGCAGGGAAGCGTGTGAAAAAAGTCAGCCTTCTAAAGAAGATGTTTTTCTCGACAGTGTGGACATTCCTTATAAACCACGAAAGCCGTTAGATTTTGAGACGGAGCCCAAACATGAGTCTGTCCAGGGATCATGCAGAGAGAGCGATTATATAGAAATGTGGTGTAGCTGCTCTCCCAACATCCTCGGAATGCGGGAAAACACCTTAAGAATGTGAAATCGTGAGAAAGATGCCGATTCACGAGCCACACGCCAGCCCACGCCATACAGAAAATTTCCACACCGCACGGGAAGGCGTGGCAATGAAACGGCGATCATTGGGCTGCATTGAAAATTTTGTCCGCCAATGAAAATCCTGGAAGGAAGGATTTTTCGAAGAGGAGTTGAGCTGAGAGATGGAGGAGAAGTGAAAGGGGAGTCATGGAGACACCGCCGAAGCAAGGGAACATGGGCGCTCTTCCGCCCATCGTCAACATCCGCCTTCCGACACCGCGGCAGCACAGCCTCGGCCACGCAACCGACAACGGACAGACAACGCGGAGATCGTGCCTGGGTTCCGCCGCAAAGCCGCGATTGCTGACGAGGGCAGCCAACACGTGCAGCAGAACTCCGACGCGACGCGACGCGACGCGCCGCACCGACGCAGCGCCTGCCGCAGGCAGCAGTACACATCGCACGGTAACAAATATTGGTGACACGATTCGTCCCCTCCGCCTTACCCTTAATAACTGAGTCGTGTCCACGTCCAGTCAAATCGGCCCAGAGATTTGTGATTTTGTTTTGTGTAAAGAGCATCAAAATAAATAAATTTCTTTCATGGTTTGATCATGTAAGCAATCTTTTACATTCATACATGAACACCTTAGTTTTGTACCCTTTTTGTTCGAGTTCATTTAATTTCTCGAGTTTACTACAGTGTGGAGGACAGCGGAGTGGTCCAATTCCCAGTTTCGACCAGTTAGCAGTTTCTGTCTATTGGAGTTTTTGAAATGGGTTCAAATGGTTCAAATGGCTCTGAGCACTATGGGACTCAACTGCTGAGGTCATTAGTCCCCTAGAACTTAGAACTAGTTAAACCTAACTAACCTAAGGACATCACAAACATCCATGCCCGGGACAGGATTCGAACCTGCGACCGTAGCGGTCTTGCGGTTCCAGACTGCAGCGCCTTTAACCGCACGGCCACTTCGGCCGGCTTTTGAAATGGGCTTGGCGGCTGGTTAAGTACATGCCCAACGGAGGCATAAACGGACAATTTCCAGGCGGCATATGGTCAGCGTAGGAATTAGGTCTGTGATTGTGGCGCAGCCTGGAGTGATACTGGTGCCGCAGTATTACGTTCACCGGCCGCGCACGTGGAGCCTCGTATTTGTTTACCGGCAACAGGTGTGGCGAGACAGCCGCCGAAAGGCTGTCTGTTGTGTGGTACAGCCGAAATGTGCAGAGGTAGCGTACTGCGATACTGCATTAATTCACTGCTATCCTCAAATCCGGAGAAAATACAATACAGAGATCCTCATATCTTTCTTCTTTTTGAAGATAGTTATTTAGGTGAAATAGTGCTGATATCTTTGGAAAAAATGGAAGTTTCGAATCAAGACACCATGGGAGTAGTCTACTATGCTTAGAGTTTTATATTGAGGTAGTGAAGCAAATTTTATCGCATTCATCTTTTGCGAATCTGCAAATAAGTCACTGGAAGTCTTGGATCTGACAAAAATTTGTAGCTTCCAATCACTGGCCCCAGTTGAGTCATATTTTCCAGGTACTGTGGCTAGTATGGAACTTCAGCAATTACATACTGAGTGCCTCTGCTCCGGAACACTGGAGTTGCATACAACCTTGCTCTTGGGGTACAGGAATTTTAGAAATCTGTGAAGCCTAAAGTGTAATCGCCAAATTTGTTCGGTTCTTGCTAAGTCTTCCCCACACTGGTGCTTCTGTAGAAAGTAGTACTTTCTGCAAGTGGGCTCAAGACAACAATAAGCAGAAATAAGTTTCCTATCAAAATGGTATGTGGGTTTTGCACAGGCAAAGATTAGTAAAAAATTGCTAGCGTTTTTCTTTTGAAACTAGCACTTCGATGATAAAGAGACATAACAATGCTATGTATGCCTACAATAAGGAACAATAAACGCTTATCAATCTTCAGTGGGGAAAAGTTCATGACGCATATAAATTGTGAGTGATTGTTATCCATTTTCCTTAGTTAGTCCTGTTTAATGATAGTGAGCATTATTACGGACTTAACTGTTAGTACTTCTGTTAAATTACATGAATAAATAAACTGTGCATACCAAAAGAATTTTGGTAAGTTATATCTGAAATGTCTCAGTTGTATGTATGGCTGCTCTTGCATAGTTGGACCACTACACTTCTATGTTTCGCGCACCAGGTACGGCCCCTACCTCACCGACTAGGTTGTTAGTAACTAGACGAGGCATAGCACTGTACAGAGTGGAGCCGGCAGCAGCCGTCGCAGCGCCCGGAGAAGCCAGCTTCGCCACTACGCGGCGTATGAGGAGTATAACGAAGCGCTGCAATCGGAGGGACCAATTTACGTCACGTGCTCATGTGGTACTACGCCGTATCCTTCCGCAAGCAGGTACATAGATACGCGCTCAACCCAGAGGAAGCCAGAAATGTTCTATCCTCTACTGAGAAATGATGAAACACACTTTTACAACTCCGCCAGTGGTCAGTGACCATAATGAACATATGGGTGGTCGGTAGCAAACGCGTAACCGCACCGGAAAAGAACTCTGGACCCGTAACTGTTACATTAAGGAGCTGTCACAGTTCCTGACCCCTTTCTGCGACTACTGTTGTGTCATCTGACCACCTGTATCACCATATCATGGATGTGTTATGTTCATCACAAACAATTCCCCCATGAACAAAGGTGTTTACTCGCCTCAGACTCTCGTCTATAGGGAAAACTCTAATATCTCTCTTCAGTAACAACACGGAAAGCAGAACGCACCTAAAATTAGAAACCATTTCCCAGAATAATAGCTATGCAGAAAGAAGAGTATCTCAGAATTGCAATACTAGATATTTGGTGATACGGTGAGAAGGAGAAAAAATGGCTCTGAGCACTATGGGACTCAACTGCTGAGGTCATTAATCCCCTAGAACTTAGAACTAGTTAAACCTAACTAACCTAAGGACATCACAAACATCCATGCCCGAGGCAGGATTCGAACCTGCGACCGTAGCGGTCTTGCGGTTCCAGACTGCAGCGCCTTTAACCGCACGGCCACTTCGGCCGGCTGAGAAGGAGAGAAGGAAGTAATTACACAATCCATCTCTTAAACCATTCCATGTCCCCTTCAACAGCTGAATTTTATTTTATTCTTGCACTACTGCACCATTTCGCTGACAGCACATTTTGAAGTATCGTCTGTTGGTTGGTGCATGAGTTCGTAGCGTTTTTCCATAACTTTAAAAAACTTAACAGGTACACGTGACAGAGACTTGAGTCTTCAGTAACATTCTCCTTCAAATATTACAATGGTCTGTCAACACTGGAATAACTTTTCGATTTCGCGACTGTAGAAATGACTTGGTGATTAGGCAAAGAACTTGTCGAGCCATGTTCAGAACTTCCTTGACGTTCGCTCGGTAGAGTGTGGAAAATTAATAGCACAAGATCAAGTCAATGAGGTGGGTGAGGAACGACTTCGCAAATCAACTCCTCTATAGTGTTTTTTTTCTTTTTTTCTTCACTCCAGCAGTACGCGAGCCGGCGTTATCAGGGAGCAGCAACACTTCTTGGTCATTGTTCTTGGACTGCATCAGCAAGACGGCTCAGTTGTTGACAATAAATGTGAGCAGTGATCGTTATTCCTCAGGGCAGCAATTCTTAGTACACCACACTGTCTATGTTCCATCAGATGCATAACATTATCTTTTGTGGTCGCGTTCAGCTTTTCGTACGGGGAGTTGGTGCTTTATGTGGATTACACCATTTCTTTCTTTTTCTATGTTAGCATAAAGACACCATTTCTCGTTAGCAGCAACGATACAGATTAGGAATGGTGGGTGTTGTTCACGAGCCTATTGATGACGAGCGAGCAGAGATGCACATAAGACCACCTGCTGGATTTTGGCTTAGAGCATGTGGTACCCATACACCTGATTCTTGAACATTCCCCATTACATACAAATGTAGAACGATGGTGGAATGATCACAATTCATCACGTTTACTAATATTCGAGGACACTGACGTGGATTATTGTGGATTAATCCCTTCATCAAATTCCGAATGTCTTCCTAAATGTGGAGAGTCACTGCATCTTCATCTACGTCTACGTCTACATGGGTACTCTGCAGATCACACTGAAGTGGGTTCATCGAACCATCTTCACAATAATTCTCTCTTATTTCACTTTCGAACAGCGCACAGTAAAAAACAAGCACCTATATCTTTCCGTACGAGCTATGATTTGCCTTATTTTATTACGATGATCGTTTCTCCCTATGTAGGTCGGAGTTAAGAAAAAAATTTCGCATTCGAAGTAGAAAGTGGTGACTGAAATTTTCGTGAGAAGATTACGCCGCAGCGGGAAACGTCTTTGTTTTAAATGATTTCCATCAAAAATCCTGTCCTCACGCTCTGTCCTCGATTTCTCGATAATACAAAACGTGGTGCTCTTCTTTGAACTTTCTCGATGTAACTCCATTAATCCAATCTGGTAAGGATACACACACTGCAGCAGTGCCCCATAAGAGGAAGAACAAGCTTAGTGTAGGCAGTCTCTCTAGTAGGTCTGTTGTATTGTCTAAGTATTCTGTCAATAAAACGCAGTCTTTGGTTCGCCTTCAGCATAACATCTTCTGTGTATTCTTTCCAATTTAAGTTGTTCATAACTGTAGTTCCTAGGTATTTAGTTGAATGTACGACCTTTAAATTTGATTGATTGATTGTGTAACCGAAGATTACTTTTAGCACGCATGTGGAAGATCGCACACTTTTCATTAGTTAGGGTCAATTGCCAACTTTCGCACCATACAGATATCTGTTTAAATGGTTTAGCAATTTATTTTGATCTTCTGATGACTTTACTGGACGATAGATGGTAGTATCATTTGGAAACAACCTAAGACGGCCGCTCAGATTGCCTACTAAATCGTTTACATGGATAAGGAACAGCAGAGGGCGTATAACATTACCTTGGGAATGCAAGAAATCACTTCTGTTTTACTCGACGGCTTTCGGTCGGTTACAACGAAGTGTGTCCTTTCTGGCAAGAAATCCCAAATACAGTCGCATAACTGAGACGATATTCCACAAGCACGTAATCTGATAACACGCCGCTTATGGGGTACGGTGTCAAAAGCCTTCTGGAAATTTAGAAGTAAGGAATCAATTTGAAATCTTTTCTCGATACTACTCAGCACTTCACGCGAGTTAGAAGTTAGTAGCGTTTCACAAGAAGGATGCTTTTTATATGCATGTTGACTGAGTCAAAAGACTGTTCTCTTTGAGGTAATGCAAATTGTCCGAACACAATATATTTTAAAAAATGGTCCTGCATATCGACCTTAATGATATGGGCCTATAATTTGGTGGATTAGTCCTGTTGCCTTTCTTGAAGATTGCCGTGACCTGTGCAACTTTCCAGACTTTGGGTACGGATCTTGCGTCAAATTAGCCGTTGTATATGATTGATAAGTACGGAGCTATTGCACCAGCATACTCTGAAAGAAAGTTAATTGGTATAAAGTCTGCACCAGTGACTTACTTTTATTAAGTGATTTAAGTTGCTTCACTGCTCCGTGGATATCTACTTCTCAGTTTCTCAAGTTGGCAGCCGAACTTGATTCGAATTCAAGAATATTTACTTCGTTTTCTTTGGTGAAGGAATTTCGTAAGGCTGTGTTTAGTAAATCTACTTTAGCATAACTGTAACCGATAGTATTTCCATTGCTATACCGCAGGGAAGGCATTGATTGTGTGTTGCCGCTAGCATACTTTACATACGATCAGACTCTCTTTGTAGTTTCTGCCAGATTTCGAGACAAAGTTTCGTTGCGGAAACTGTTATAACCATCTTACATATAAGTCCGCGATAAGTTTCGAGCTTCTGTAAAAAATCGAAAGTCTTGGGGATTTTGCGTTCATTTAAATTTGGCATATTTAGATCGATGTTTGTGCAAGAGTGTTCTGACTCGTTTTGTGTACCAAGATGGATCATCTCCGTCGTTTGTTAATTTATTTGGTATAAATTTTTCAATTCCTGCCTATACTACTACTATTGCATTAAAACCACATCTGGTCTACACTTACATTGTTAATCTGGAAGAAGTGGAGATCGTCTCCATTGTCATAATTTACTCAATTAAGTGGTATAATCTTACATTAAAGGCTGAATGCATTGAGCTAAGTATTAAAGTTGGTGACTGTATGTATTCCTTGAGGTAACGAAACTCACAGCGGGCGAATCACCCAGACTATATTCACCCTGTGTTTGAGAATGAGAGCACTACACGACTTGCAACAAACTTTTCACTTCTTTGCTCATAACTCTATGAGTAACACGTTTCGCGGCGAGTTTCTGCGTATACCACTGAATGCGCATGCAGGAGATGTTATTTGTGTGACTCATGTGAGTTCTTAATGGTTGGTAGCTAGATTAAATACACAGTTACTACGTTGTGTAGTGCAGAAAAGTGCACTGAAGAGCGGGGGCGGAAGGCAGCAAGCTGGCCGGTCGGCACAGAATCTTACGTTTATCTGCATATGAGCCGTATACACCCAAAGGCAACATTAGAATTTTTTTTGTGAAATGGCAAATTTTACAAATGAATATGACGACGACAACCTACGAAGCCGATTTTAATCTGAGTAGGCATTTTCATTTGCACAGAGTTTTTATACTCATAGATTTAACCTAAGCTTACCGCCACTTTACGAAACTCTGATGTGAAATTACAATTTTATATTTCTGGCGGGTGTACACGGTGATGACGACCTGTGACATGGATTCGTCTCCCTTACGGTGCGTCAACAGACTCTTCCACACGAAACAACTCTCTTGTAGTGCGTGGGCATGCGCTTTGTTCCGTGTACGTTAACAAAGAACGAATCTAAACAAAAAATAAAAATATTATCGGTACTTCGTCAGTAGTTGTAATCTCCTACAGCGCTGTTCTTCATTTGTTTTGTTGTTGTTGAGGCTTATAACGTTTTTCTGTATCGATATGGATGCTAAAGAGCGCAAGGTTGATAGTGAAAATAGGAAGTTTTTGACTGAGTGGACTGAAAAACACTGTTTTACGCTGTCTGACAGGCCCGGAGCCGTTCCAGTTTACCTCGTGTGCATAAAACTTTCAAAATGTGTGAAATCTTCTGGGACTTAACTGATAAGGTTATCATCCCTAAGCTTACACACTACATAACCTAAATTATCCTAAGGACAAACACACACACCCATGCCCGAGGGAGGACTCGAACCTCCGCCGGGACCAGCCACACAGTCCATGACTGCAGCGCCTCAGACCGCTCGGCTAATCCCGAGCGGCTAAAAACTTTCACTCCGATTGATAGTTCAAAGCGACGCTGCCAAACAAGTAATCAGCAGTTCCATTAAAATTTCCCGCCTGGTAGTGAAGCTTGTCAAGAAAAACCCGAGGCATATCTAGCTGCTTCTTTCTGAGTTCGAGTGAATCTTGTTCCGTTTGAGCAACGCCGCCAGTATTCGGCTGTAGCTGCGGGTAGCACAGTCACTATTGTTTCTGGCGCCTGTCTTTCTTTTGTTGTTCTGTTGAGAAATTGGCATCAGCGGGAGCCTTAACAGAAGCTGTTTTCACTCGACATCCGTTACGAGACCAGCGAAACAACTAGAGGTGGCAGCAGTATTACAAATTACAAGCACAGAATACATTTTCTTACTATCTTATTTCTTACTATCTTATTTCTTTCTCTGTTTTAATACGATAGGCGATAACAAATTTCAAGAAGCGTAGCTGACAAACACATGAAAATTGAGATTTGTTACGCAAAAAAATGTTTTCAAAACTATCTCACTTGGACAGCTTCATTTGAAGCTCTGTTAAAGTTCCGTCCTGTCTGATAAGTGCCTTACACAGAACGCTCAAGGCCTGCTGTATGTTGGAAATTATGGTGAGATTTGTATTTGGTCCCAAAATATGTTCCACGTAGCGCTCATTACTCCTAAACCACATTCAATTAATCTTCGTGGTCCGCAGAAGCGTAAGTCTAAATATTGTTTCCTAGATCTAAAACTCATCGACGGCAAGAGTTGATAAAACGCCTTGTCAATGGATATGTCTCATCTCACATGGACACAGAAGGCAGCACATCTGATTTATTTGGTAGCCGAGAGTCTGGTAATACATTAAGCTGTCGTTCTTGCATCTAGCGAAATAGAGCATAACAATGAAATTTACCACTATTGGTTTCATTCCCGTTTGATCTAACATCGATCATAATGAATTTTCTGTGAGGATCTGCAACTGCTTGAAGAGTGATTGAATGAAAATGTTTTGCAGTTATAAACACTGTACCAGAATTTTCTGGGCGTTTTAGATGGATATGTTTTCTATCAATAGCACCGACAACATTTCGAAAGTTCTGTATGTTGTATAAATAATTTACAGTATTTAGAGAATCACCTTCATAAGGTAGTCGTGTAGTGGCTGGAGGTAGTACCACAACACTGACTCCACATTTCTTACAATGGTTTTGAATCCTACTGTGAATTTCAGAGCCATGCCTCGAAAGCTACTACTGGTTTCTGGGAATTCTTGTTTCACCAGGTGTCGATGACCCTTAAAAAATTATATTATTCCACTGCGAAAAATTTGTTTTTTCTTGTACTTCGCGCTAGGTAAGGAAATTACACACAATAAGTTTATGGCAACCTATTCTCCTCTTTGCTTGCTGCCATTTGCCAAAATCTTGTTTCGGTATCTCAAAACTTTTACGAGATACAATGGTGACATAAATATTTCATTCTACCTTCATCGACTGGGCACGCCAGCGGAACGGAGTACGCTATATTTGATCCATTTCTTCGAGAATGGACTGTGTTATAGATCCCCACACAAATTTAAGGATAGGTAAATATGTTAACTACATTTGATCTGCAGTAAAATATGATCTAATGTGCACGAAATGCAAATTCATAGTTACCTGTATGTTTCATTGCAAACTATTCGATTTTCTTGCAGTAGCTTTCTTAATTTTGAAATATTACAACAATTGTGACGATTAACGAAATGATAAGCAGTTCATCATGAATCTGACGAATAAAGCTATAAGATACTCGGGTATATATATATATATATATATATATATATATATATATATATATATATATATATAGAGAGAGAGAGAGAGAGAGAGAGAGAGAGAGAGAGAGAGTAGTTTCCTTAAAATCGTTTGAAAAAGGCTGTGGACTGGTTCGCTTGCCCATTTCCCATTCAGACAGTCAAGCGAGCTCGCCTGCTGTCGCATAACGCTGCTGACAACTCGAAAGTCTGTGGATCGCAGGGTCCCGGGTTCGATTCCCGGCTGGGTTGGGGATTCTCTCTGCCCGGGGACTGGGTTTGTGTGTTGTCCTCATCATTTCATCAACTTTAGTGACAGTGGCTAGATTTGATTGTGATAAAAAATTGGACTGTCTAAAAATTAGTTGAGTGTCCCACAAACCAAACATCATCATCATCACCACCATCATCATCACTATAATTTTCATCGAAAGTCTGCAGAAAACGCCTCGTTGCGCCAGAGCACTTGATGAATCATGTGATATTGCTGATGAAGAACAAATGTCTACTTTCGCGCGATTTATGGATACTGAAAGTAAAGCATTTAGGGAAGAATTTCCAGTAATATTTTCACAAGATACGAGGTGAAGATTTATTCAAGACTTTTAATAAGTTCATGATAAAATCAAATAGTTACGAAGAGAATCAAGTATAAGAAAGCTGGGCTCCTGTGTCATCAGTGTTTAATTTACCAGGCACCCCTTTGTGGAACACTTAGTGCCACTCTCAAAGAAGTAATGGACAGCTTGATCAAGTTGATTAACTCTATGGGGTCTGTTCTTAAGCGCATGCAGTTAAAAGAGTTTTTATGTGTGTGATTTGGCGCATTCTTACGCATTGCAGCACAAAAATATTCGTTGGCTAAATAAACGTCAAGTGAGTGAACGTTTCTGGCAAATGAAAGGATAAGTAATGTACTTCTTAGACAACTTGGACACACAAGCAGCAATGAATCATCTGGAGCTTCTAGCATTCGAACGCAATATGCTAGCTGTGGTTTTTCTGAAAGACATTCTTAAACATTTAAATGCACTCAATAGCGAGCTAGAAGGAAATGGGAAATTAATGTGTGTTCTGACTGAAAGAGAGTCTTCTTTCCGTCGCAAGCTGGGTATCTTTCAAAAAGACATTGCAAGTCAAGAACTTATTCACTTTTCAACAATCACTGAATACAAAAATAGTTCTGAAATAGACATTGCAGTATTCAAATTTAATGGCAGATCTTACGAAAGAATTTGCAGCAATATTCCGAAATTTCTCAGAGGCAGAGAAGATGTCGCGATTCTTAACAACGCCTTTTGAAGCTTCTCCGGTGACAGAATGGTCTGATGCGGCTGTGAAGATTTCTGCCTTTCAAAGCTTGTATTCTAATGCAGATAATAGTTTTGAAGGAAGACATTTCTTTGCGAACTTATAAAACTACAACCGCCGAAGGATATTGGAGTAAATAAATCACAGAAAAAAAAGACGAGAAAGGCAAAAAATTAGCCTCTTTCCTGGATACTGGGTTTGGCTAAACATATGTTAGTGAAACTTGATTTTCAAGATGCGAGTAGGACTCGCGCAGTGAGGGTCCAGTGCAAACTTGATTATGTGCGCACCACACAACTCATCCGTTCTGAGAATCGAGGATACTGTCCATTTTTGCCTGCTATTGACAATGACAATGGCAAGATGGTATTGCTACCAGGGATTCTAAAACTTTCGAGAATGTTTTAATTTCCAGTTTGAAGTCGGATACAAATTACAAAAGAAACATTTTTCGTGTGATATAATTACAAATTAACATTCGAATTTTTCCCCATACTTGTACTGTGAAACCTTTCTTCTTGCCAAATTTGATGATTCTAGGTCAACGGGAAGTAACCTACAGTTTTTGATGCGCGAATTTGTATCAACAGACATGACATAAACGTCCGTATCTTTTGACTGAGTTGACGCACAAGCTTCCAGTTTTTAAATCACCAAGAGACCGTAGGTCTTAACATGTGACATACATTTCAACTTGATACGTCGACCTGTTGCCGAGAAAATGGGTTTTGAACACTCGGACAGACAGACAGAGAGACAACAAAGTGATGATAAAACAGTTCCGCTCTTCCCTGCTGAGATATGGAACCATAAAAAGATATTTGAAGAACCAATAAGGCTCAAGATTAATGGCTGCCGACATTGAAGACACTTTTCGTGCAACCTGCTCCCTGCGTGAAGCTAACTTTCAAAACTGGTTCAAGATCGAGAATGTTATTTCTCCCACTGATTTGTTAATATAATTATAACTATCTACTGTATTTCATATTATTTTGTGAATGAAAATTAAAATTAGTAAGGAATATGAGGTTTCCAAAAAATTTTCAGAAGTATTCGGACGGCAACTCAGTTACTTGCTGGCACCTGGGCGAGGCAGCAACAGCAGACCAGAGTGGCAATACTTGTCCTCACAGGTTTTTGAGGGCCAAATAGGCAACGAATGGAACTTCAAAAATATCCTCGGCCGAAATTTTGCAATAGCCCTTAAATAAATTATAATTCAACAGTAAAAGTCGCCATGGAAGTATCGAAGAAATCTGTGACAACTATGGACCTGACTTCCTTACACGTCGAATGAAGAGATAGCGTTTCCGTTCTCGTTGTTAGCTGCGGCCGAACCTCCTCTCATCGTCTTTTGGACAAAGTATACGTATTTCGTTTGGGGAATTTCTGGTGTAGCCTCTGGGTAGACCTCTAGCTACTCTAACCACCCGCAGCGCGCCAATCTCTGGGCGGCGAGACGCGTTTATCAGCAGCGTCATTACGGTAATTACGTCGCACGCTAAACGGGTAATTAACAGGAGAGCGTGTGGCGCGCTGTGGGCCGAGCAACTGGCGCGCCAGCATTCCTTGCGCTGCCGGCTGGCGCTTGGGTGCCACCAACCCCTACAAGGCCCACATGGGCTCGCCACTAACACCGGAGGAACCGAGAAGAAACCTTTACAGAAACACGACGGGTAGTCATGACCACCTCAATAAAAGAAAGTTGTCTATTTATCTACCAGCTGAAAAATATAAATATTGTTCTGTTTCAAAAGACTGACCTGAAAACAGTCTACCGGCTGCCTCATTCTACCTTTCTCTGCACTTTTAAAAAATTCCAAAAAATTTTGTCATGCTAAAACCTTTGTGCTCTGACTTGCAACTCCCCTCTGAGTTCCACAAGCCAACGGTTAAGTCGCCCACAGCCAGTTGTCCATCGCTGTAAGTCGCTCATACCCATCCACTTCCACTTCCGCATTCTCACTCACTCATCAGCCCAATTCACTGTCATTATCTCTTTGTCTCGCTCTAATTGTCATTGACTCCCGTCTCACATCCACAGTCACCTCCTCTCTATTCTCTCACTGGCTGTCACTGTCTTCCTCTTGCTCTCGAATACATCTACTGTCTCATTTATTCCTTCCCACTACTACTGTCTCTTCTCAGTGTCATTGCCTCTCTCTTCCTCATGGTCATTGTCATAGAGTCTTTCAATCACCACTCTATCCTTCTCTTTGTTCCTCCCCCATTCGCACTGCCTCCTGCAGTTCCGATCGGTCGCGAAATGGGAACCACTGGGAAAATCCGGTAAAGCTTTGCACAGTGCCTCTAGTATGCCCGCCGATCGTGTCGCGTCGCTCTTTTCAGTTTTGAGTGAACAGTGAGCACGTGAAGATGCGTAGGGAATAGCGTCTCCCTCCAAGTACGAGGGCGTGGTTAGAGATTTCGCCTGTGTCATGCAGCCCACACAACACGACTGTCGCCGGCCGCAGTGGTCTCGCGGTTCCAGGCGCGCAGTCCGGAACCGCGCGACTGCTACGGTCGCAGGTTCGAATCCTGCCTCGGGCATGGATGTGTGTGATGTCCTTAGGTTAGTTAGGTTTAAGTAGTTCTACGTTCTAGGGGACTGATGACCGCAGATAAGCCACATGGTGCTCAGAGCCATTTGAACACGACTGTCGAGCAGTTCCTTCCTAATGCCAATTCTTCGACTATCATCAGTTACTTTGCTTCCGAAATAGTAAAACTCATCTACTACTTTAAGTGTCTCATTTGCTAATCTAATTCCCTCAACATCCACTCCATTATCATCGTATTGTTTTTGTTGATGTTCATCTTACATCCTTCTTTCAAGACAGCGTCTACTACGTGCAATTGTTCTTCCAAGTCCTTTGCTGTCTCTGACACAATGATTGTGTCATCGGCAAATATCAAATTTTTATTTCTTCTGCTTGGACTTTAATTCCTATTCCGAATTTTTCTTCTGTTTGCACTGCTGCTTGCTTAATATACAGATTGAATAACATCGGAGAGAGGCTACAACCCTGTCTCAGTCCTTCCTCAATGATTGTTCCCTTTTTTGCCACTCGATTCTTAGAACTGCCATCTGGTTTCTGTACAAATTGTAGATAGCCTTGAGCCCCCAATATTTTACCCCTGCCACTTTTAGAATTTAAAAGACAGTATTCCAGTCAACTTGTCAAAAGCTTTCCCTATATCTACAATATATATCTGCTATAAGCGTAGGTTTATCTTTCCTTAACCGGTCTTCTATGAGATGTTGAACGGTCAATATTTCCTCGCGTGTTCCTACATTTCTCCCGAATCCAAACTGATCTTCCCCGAGGTCGGCTTCTATCGGTTTTCCATTCTTCTGTAGAGGGTTCGTGTTAGTATTTTGCAACCGGAACTTAAGTCACTGATAGTCTGGTAGTTTTCACACCTGTTAATGCTTGCTTTCATTGGAAATACTAGATTCTTCTTGAAGTCTGCGGGTATTTCACCTGTCCCTTACATCTTGCTCACCAGATGGAAGAGTTTTGTCATGGCTGGCTCTCCAAAGGCTATCAGTAGATCTAACGGAATGTTGTCTGCTCCCGGGGTATTATTTAGACTTAAGTCTTTCAGTGCTTTGTCAAATTTTGGACGCAGCATCATATTTCCCTTCTCATCGTCATCTACGTCCTCTTCGATTTCTGCTTTCCCTTCTTTGCTTAGAACTGATTTTCCATCTGAGCTGTTATGCAGGTGGTTCTCTTTTCTCCAAAGGTCTCTTTAATTTTCCTGTAGGCAGTATCTATCTTACCCCTAGTGAGATAAGCCTCTAAATCCTTACATTTGTCCTCTAGCCATTCCTGCTTAGCCATTTTGCACTTCCTGTCGATCTCAGTTTTAGACATTTGTATTTCCTTTCACCTTCCTCATTTATTGAATTTTTATGTTTTCACCTTTCATCGATTAAATTCAATATCTCTTGTGTTACCCGAGGATTTCTACCAGCCCTCGTCTTTTTACCTACTTGGTCCTCTGCTGCCTTCACTATTTCGTCGTTCAAAGCTACCCTTTCTTCTTCTACCGTATTTCTTTCCGGTCTGCTTCTCAGTCGTTCCCTAATGCTCCCTCTGAAACTCTCTGCAACATCTAGTACTTTTAGTTTATCCAGGTCCCATCTCCTTCAATTTCCGCCTTTTTCCAGTTTCTTCAATTTTAATCTACAGTTCACAACCAATAAATTGTGGTCAGTCTCCATATCTGCCCCTGGAAGTGACTTAAAATTTAAAACCTGGTTCCTAAATCTCTGTCTTACCATTATATAATCTATCTGAAACCTCCTAGCGTCTCCAGGTCTCTTCTACATATACAAATTTGTTTCATGATTCTTCAACCAAGTGTTAGCTATGATTAAGTTATGCTCAGTGCAAAATTCTACCAGACGACCTCCTCTTTCATTCCTTACCCGCAGTCAATATTCACCTACTACTTTTCCTTCTCTTCCTATTCTTATTATCGATTTCCAGTCCCTCATGACTATTAAATTTTCGTCTCCCTTAACTATCTGAATAATTTATTTCATCGCGTCATACATTTCCTCAATCTCCTCCTCATCTGCGGAACTAGTTGGCACATAAACTTGTGCTACTGTGGTTGGTATTGCCTTCGGGCCTATCTTGGCTACAATCATGCGTTCACTATGCTGTTTGTAGTAGCTTATTCACATTCCTATTCTTTTATTCATTATTAAACCTACTCCTGCATTACCCCTATTTGATTTTGTATATATAACCCCCACTATATCTAACTATAACCTATCCATTTTCCTTTTTAAATGTTCTAACTTACCTGCCCGATTAAGGGATCTGACATTCCACGCTCCGATCCGTAGAACGCCAATTTTGTTTCTCCTGATAACGACATCCTCCTGAGTAGTCCCCACTCGGAGATCCAAATGGGGACTATTTTACCTCCGGAATATTTTACCCAAGAGGACGCCATCATCATTTAACAATACAGCAGAACTGCATGCCATAGGGAAAAATTATAGCTGTAGTTTCCCCTTACTTTCAGCCATTCAAAGTACCAGCACAGCAAGAACGTTTTGGTTGATGCTACAGGGCCAGATCAGTCAGTCATCCAGACTGGTGCCCCTGTAACTATTGAAAAGGCTGCTGGCCCTCTTCAGGAACCACACGTTTGTCTGGCCTCTCAAGAGATACCCCTCCGTTGTGGTTTCACCTACGGTACGGCTATCAGTATCGCTAAGGCAAGCAAGCCTCCCCACCAACGGCAAGGTCCATGGCTCATGGTTGGGGGTTGGGGGGTGGGGGGTGGGGGGTGGGGGGGGGGTGAGCAGTATTTTCTGAATAATTTCACAAGCACGAAAATTTGTTTGTAAACTCATTAAAGCTTGTTCTATCGTACTAACGCAGCTGACACAGTTGAGTGCAGATTTCTACTCTTCGTTCCCAAATATATACAGTCAATTGCCAGTCTTAAAACTGTAGAATAGTCTTCAGACACTTGCCATACGGTTTTCTGTAATGCAGCCGACAGTACACGAAACAGAATACCGAAAACGAAACACGGGTGTCCAGTTAAATTATTAAACCAAGGAATTTCAATTTTACGCTGTTTCACAAGATAAACGAGATGTTTCATTCGATCGTAAAAAAATTCATGTCATCCGATGCTTAAGCGGGCACTGACGCGAGGAGAATCTTGGCACATTCCGTGACGGAGCGTAACACACTCCTTACAACTGACGGCGATCGAATACCTTATGTGCAGACGTTTTTATCTGTACCGGGTGATCACTAATAAAACCGACAGCTGTAGTGACGGATTCGTGACCGGAAATGAATTAAAGAAGGTCCTATGAACATGTGTCCGGAAATACATCGTTGTCACGGTAGATGGTGCTGAGGAATGAAGGTTCCTCTGACAACATGTCATGTGTTTCTTGTGTATTACAGACTGTGTGACTGATGTAGCGTACTGGAAGCATCAGAATGGCGCGGTATTCATCTCTGGAACAAGTCGAGGTGGTGTCTGTGTACGGCCAAGCAGATGGAAAAGGTCGGGAGTCAGCACGCTACACCAAAACAAGTACCCTCACAGACACCAACTACGTCACACAACATTTGAAGCCTTTCTTGGGCGTTTGTGTGATCATGGGTCCTTGCAGACAGACGAATGTGCAAGGAGATGACGGACTGTTCGTACACCGGATTTGGGGGAACGAGTTCTACAGGCTATCGAGATGAACCGTTGTACAAGCTCCAGGCAAGTGGTCCCCCAACATGGTGTAAGCCAAAGTACGATTATGTGTGTCCTGCATGGCAGGTACGTGTGAACTCGTGCATCGCATCCCACGGACGCCACTTTGAACATCTGTTGTGACGTTCTGCGCTTTCTACTAGAACAATTTGTTTTCATTGCACTCACACCGTTGATTTCCGGACACATGCCAATAGGAGCTTTTCCCCTCTATTTCCAGTCAGGAATTCGTACCTGCAGTTGTCGGTTTTATTAACACATTCATCCCGTACATTCGCGGTGTGGACATTGATGAAACTCAACTTGCTTCCGACGTCGGCAGGAGTACTTACCCTGCACGCTTTTCTACAGCAAAATTATGTGTTTCTTCAACTAAGAAGACCTACAACAATACCAATTTCTGTCTAGGTAAATCTATATTCTGCTTATACTGTATAAAATCCTCAACCCAATAATTCTTAAACTTCGACCTCTAGATTTTTTCAGACGGAACTGAGAGTAGATAGTGATCTTGAAAAGTATCTTTCTAATTTGTGTACCTTTGCTGAATTACAGTATTGTAGAGAAACTTGGTACAGTCTCGTTATTACTTATATTAAATACAGTGCTACAATTTTAGATCTTATAAACCAATATTAGTTAATCTACCGCGTTTTCCCAGTTGTTGACACAAAACACCGGTTTTACTAATAATTCAAAAAGTATAGGTGGCGGCGTCGTGAAAACTTCTACCATATGTTTTATGATAAACCGAAACTAAATCAAAACTTAGGGCTAACTGTAGTATTATACATTTATAAGTTTCCGAAAAATGTGGAATAATCCAAAAAGTTCAAAAGTTGGCTTCATGAAAATTACTACGGAATGCTTTCATAATAAACTTAACCTAACTGCAAAATTACAATTTTGTAAGTTTAATATTACACAGTTTTAAAATTTCGTAACTTTGCAGTTTTGAAGGAAATAATCATCAGATCGTGCTGACTTTCGAAACCTCCGACATTAGCTTAGATTTACAGAATATAGGCAAGTTTTGTAACAATATGTACACAATTAATTTTACACAGAATTTCTTTGTTCTCTCGGTTCATGGCATGCATTAAGGGGGGAAACCACACTAGCAGGCTGTTTGACACAGATTTTTTGGGATTTTATGTTTTTTTTGGGGGGGGGGGGATGTTTTTGGGGAGGCTGAGAAGAATTAATTAGAATTTAATCAATTTTTGACATCATTTCATTCACATTTATACAGTTTCTGCCACTCACACCAGCTGTCTTCTCCCTCTGGGCAATACTCGTGTCAAGGATTTTCATCCGTGGAAATCATATGATAGTATGCCACCATAATTGCTTTTTTCATGCCTCGCATTCGGTTCTATGCTCATAAAATCTAAACGAATGCGAATTTCTCTTTGACATTTAAACAACGTATTCTTAGAGAGTTGAGCTAACGATTTATGCAATAAAAAATGGATTTTTTGAACCTCTTTTTATGTGGTTTCCCCCCTTAAGCACTGCCAGCCTGACTTTCGCCGGGCGAAGAAGAGAATTCAATATCTTTCTCATTACACTAGACGTAATGATAGGCGCTTGCTTCTCCACATCATGGTGCAATAAACGTCCCCCAAACATGGCTCACAACATTTGACTTAAAGTACACTGTTCACACTTACACCCTCAGTGGGCACTTGCCAACTTGTATAATCAAAAGGGGCAAATTGTCGACTCGTCAGGGCACATTACGTAACTCCTATCAGCTATCATCCAATTTCTGTGTAGTTTTGCCCACTGGAGACGCTCAGCATTACGTACCACTGTGGGAAATGGCCGTTAGCTAGGCACTCGATCCCAAATGTGCGTCGGATTGAGTTCGCTTCCCAATTATCACTCGGAAACGAGTGGGCATCCACCTGCATTCACAGGCTGTAGCAGTTGCTGGTGCATTTGAAACTTATTATCAGTGCCAAGGCGTGACACTCCTTTTCTGGCTTCCATTTGCAGTTCGGTCTTTCTATGACCAATGGTACACAATGCCTCGTAGACATGTCGGACAGTGCGTATTCATACAATAAAACAACCAACTTCATTCACAGTGTGATTATTGGCATGCCTAAACAAGTAAACTCCTGTTTCTTGAAATTTTCCCGGCATGTCAAATATTGCATCATTTTTGAGCGTGCAGTTGGGACACTTTAATTATTTTTCCTATGTTTCGTCTGCCAAACACTCAGCCATTCTCACAGTGAGTCGTTTGCAAGATTTCTAAATCACTTTACACAAGACTGAGGAGTAAATGCTCATGAATCAGAGACAACACTTTTAGCATCAAGAACGTGAGTCACAGATAAAAATTTCTATGTCTACGACTAAACCAAACCACAGCGCTTACGAAGCATGGAGGTATAGTAAGGGGAGGTGGAGCTACAGACTTACCCTGCACATTGCTTTGAAGCCGGCGCCGACATTTAAATTTTCATTCGTCGCTTCAGTCTACATATATACATCTTTACATATATACACCATTTATGTCTATGTCGATACTGATTGCAGGACGAAGAAATTCTTCTGGTAGCTATGCTGTCTGACGTACCGACAGCCCGGAGCGCTGACAGCAGAGCTGGTGTCCGTGTGTGGTAGGCTCTAACAGATGCACCAAATTGACAAACATTCGAATGAATAAAGGAAGATTCCAGTCAAGCTAATGGATTTGGTATTATTTTGAAACAGAAAACAGAAATTTGAACTACCAGATTGGTACTCATAACATCAATTCACGGAATGAAATTTTAACACTGTTTAAAGAAACAAGGATTTATCGTAATAAGGGGAACACAACTGCTGCAAATGACCGTTATGGGCTGTCGGACTCGTTTAACTTAAGCGGACAATCGAGTGGAGCAGAAACTCACCAACACCACCGTTTATCGCTCTTTAGTATACAGAGCAGGTATACAACCACACGAAAGAATTTTAAGTAAACGAAATAATTCTGTTGTTTAACGCAAATGCAGAGGATCAGTAGAATGTAGTTTTTTTTCTGGGTACAGAAAATGTTCGACTGCTGCCCTGGCCAGCACATTCTCCAGATGTCTCACCAATTGAAAACGTCTGGTCAATGGTGGCCGAGCAACTGGCTCGTCACAATACGCCAGTCACTACCCTTGATGAACTGTGGTATCGTGTTGAAGCTGCATGGGCTGCTGTACCTGTACACGACATCCAAGCTCTGTTTGGCTTAATGCCCAGGCGTATCAAGGCCATTATTACGGCCAGAGGTGGTTGTTCTGGGTACTGATTTCTCAGGATCTATGCACCCAAATTGCGTGAAAATGTAATCAATCTCAGTTCTAGTATAATACATTTGTCCAACGAATAGCCATTTATCATCTACATTTCTTCTTGATGTAGCAATTTTAATGGCCAGTAGTGTATTTGAAATGATACTGAAGTTTTCTTTGTTCTGATCAGAAACTATATTTTCTTATTCTTGTCCATTTTATTTATAATTTACTAAAATTTACTTTTGTTAACTAATACATTTTACTTACATTAACAATAAAATTTACCTTTGTTAACTAATTCATTTCTTATTTTCTTATTGTTGTCCATTTTTTGTCGTCCATTTATAATTTACCAGAAATACTTTTGTTAATTAATACATTTTAATTAATTGTTACTTGTAAATGTGGTAAAACTGTGAATAAATCTTCCATCAAAAAACATTTACAAACAACAACTCATAATAATCTTATGGCTGCTAAAGCAGAAAGTAAATAATTTTATATATTTATTTTTAATATATATTTATTACATTCACCTATGGGAAAAGTACATAAAATAAATGATTTTTTATTATAACTGTTCAAAAATGGTTCAAATGGCTCTGAGCACTATGAGACTTAACTTCTGAGGTCATCAGTCGCCTAGAACTTAGAACTAATTAAACATAACTAACCTAAGGATATCACACACATGCATGCCCGAGGTAGGATTCGAACCTGCGACTGTAGCGGTCGCTCGGCTCCAGACTGTGGCGCCAAGAACTGCACGGCCACTCCGGCCGGCTATTTTAGCTGTTATTGTATTATTATATTATATTATTAGGTAAAAGGGATAGTAAGATGAAATTGTATGTTCTGGATCATTAGATCAATCTTATGGAAGATAAAAAATTGCGAGTGTTAGCAAGTAATTTTTTATTTTTTATAATATTGGTCTAGTGGCCCAGAACATGCAAAATATAACTACTAAGAAATGTGACAATTTTTACAAGCCACTGCGAAATTTCAGTTCTGCCGTCTACAAATATTATGAGGACGGCTATTTACTGACATTCGAACTGGTAATGACTGAATTTTAAAACTGCATTTTGACTATTGATTTTCTCAATTCTGAGTTTTGCGTATAATCTTGAGTTGACAGTTCATTTCCTACATAGTGAAATCTGATGTGGCGACGGGAATAGCACCTAAATTGGCAAAATTAACACGAAATTTGGGAACAAAACTACCACAATATTATCAAATTTTACGAAAAACACCGAATCTGGAAAAAAGATAACAAATCTGACAAAAAGACACCAAATCGGACAAAAAGACCCCAAATCGGACAAAAAGACACCAAATCGGACAAAAAGACACCAGACTTGACAGCCGGCCGGGGTGGCCCAGCGGTTCTAGGCGCTACAGTCTTGAACCGCGCGACCGCTACGGTCACAGGTTCGAATCCTGCCTCGGGCATGGATGTGTGTGATGTCCTTAGGTTAGTTAGGTTTAAGTAGCTCTAAGTTCTGCCGGACTGATGACCTCAGACGTTATGTCCCATAGTGGTCGGTGCCATTTGAAGCCAGACTTGACAAAAAGACGCCAGACTTGACAAAAAGACGCCAGACTTGACAAAACGACACAAAACTTGACAAAAAGACACAACACTTGACAAAAAGACACAAAACTTGACAAAAAGACACAAAACTTGACAAAAAGACACAACACTTGACAAAATGAAACCAAACTTGACAAAATGAAACCAAACTTGACAAAATGAAACCAAACTTGACAAAATGAAACCAAACTTGACAAAATGAAACCAAACTTGACAAAATGAAAACAAACTTATCAAAATAATAAACACCAAATTTGGCAGAATAACAAACACCGAATTGGGAAAAATAGAAAACATCGAATTAGACAAAATTAGACAAAATAAAAAAACAGCAGATCTGGCAAAACAAAGAACACCAAATTTCTCAAAACAAGGGACACCAAACTTCTCAAAGTAAACATCAAACTTGTCAAAATAAACAACAGCAAATTTGCCAAAAACCTAAACGAATTTGGCGAAAAATTTGGGAAAAACAACACTGAAGTTGGCCAAAAAATAGCACCAAATTTGGAAAAAATAAGCATCGAGTTTGGCAAAACATAACACCATAGTTGGAAAAAGGATCAACGAATTAAGCAAAAAGTATACCGAATTTGGCAAAAAATATACCAAAATGTAACACCAAATTTGGCGAAAAACAATATACAATTTGGAAAAAAATAATGAATTCGCCAAAAATATTAACTAACTTGCGAAAATAACGTTTGATCTATAAAAAATAACACCGTTTTTTTAAAAAATATAGCACTGAGTGTGGAAAAAATTATACCGAATTTGGACATAAAATAAAACGGATTTGTCTTGTCCCTAGTGATGCAACATCAAAACGGACCATAATGTCACTTGGACTCTGAGCGAAGAATTTAAATTTTTTGATAAAATGATCAGAATCTTTAATATATCAGGTGTTCCTATACTCCTGTAACTAGCTATAGGGGTGAGGTTCAGTGTTTGGTGATCCCATATGTCAGCGCTAATGGTTGGTCTGAATGGAAAGCCGCGCGGTGAATCTTTGATAAATCATGCTATCTTGGTGGAAATGCTTCTGATCTGTTGACACTTTTCTTGTTAATGAGAGAGTTCGAAGACCCCCTTATAAGCCTACTCTTTAATCTGAGAACAGAATTTGTGGGACCCGCCTTAGGTTCTCTGTATCTTTCTGTTTCTAATAAATCCCTAATTTTACAGCGACAATCTTTGTTCATTATCACTGCAGCGCAGTCTTTATCTGATGGAAGAATTAGAATGTCTTTATCAGAATTTAAATCTCGGAGAGCTTTCATCTCACCTTTCGTTAATTTACCGCTAGGTGGTTTGCCCCTGAGTAATATCCTGGTTTACTGCGTATTTCTTCTGAGCTGATTTTGGTAATGAACGGATTCCAGCTTCGATGTTAGCAACAGCGTCTTCCACTGATATTCTAGAAGACGTAACTGTATAGCTTCCTCCTTTGGAACGGAGGTTTGTTTCGTTCTTAGGCAAAACTCTGTCATACTTTTGTTAATAACAGTGAGACTCATATGCGAAGATACGAAAGTTACTCTCTTCGTTTGCAATCTATACGTATTTCTCCTCCTGTATGTTAACTTATAGTGCAGAATCTACTTCCATGGTTCGGTACATTAAACTATCGATCTTGTCCCAACCATCGCAACACAACTTATTACTTAGGAAAATGCGTAGCTCCATTAACTTACAGTTACTGGAAACTTAAAACGACCAGGTCACGTCGCGTGTGATGGATGCGCTCTCGGAGCAGAGCTGACTGTGCGATCGCTGCTTCGATACACGTAAACAGTTCGGCTTGCTGAGATTTTTGTGAGTCTGTGACAGCTTTCTGAGTCGTTAAGGCCTCTGATGAAGACGAAGGTGAAACGCTAGGCAGAGAACTATGCCTTGGACCACGGCCTTATTTCTGTAAATGAAACATCAACAATAATGTTGTTAGTGTTGATGCTGAAGGGGCATTAAAATTTCCAGGTTTATGATTGTTTTTACAATTAACATACATTGATTTCATTTCTTACCGTGAAATAAGCATACTGGTCTGAATGGTACGAGTCCCTTCCTATACAAAAAGCGAACCACGTAAATAGAGGACAGAAATAAATGTTTTATTTGTGGTGTCTAAGATATATACCGATTTTACAGTAATTGCATTGGTGATTATATTTTTTGTATGAGGGCGATCAAACAGGTACCGTTCGATGGCGTTGCTGCAGTGTACAAGCAACATAGTACGACTCCGATTTGGGTGTATATGCACCGACATGTGTGCAGGGAGTTAGTGTGGCACTCGTGTCTTTCTGACGTGAGTGTTCTAAATGTGGAAACGTAAACTATGGTGACGTCCAAAGAAGACCAACGTGCTGTTATAAATTTCTTGGCTGCAAAAGGACAAGCACCGGCAGATATCGGTCGGAGAATGAGAAATGTGTAACGGGCAGCATATCTGTCATCATCGTTGCGGAATGGTGCGCACAGTGTCGTGCCGGTCGCGATTCGACACAAGACGCCGGTCGATCGGGGAGAAAGACGCCCGAGCACACGCCCTATAAACCTGATCTCTTCCAGTGCGACAATCACGCCTTCGGTCCCTTTAAACGGCCTTGTGGGGCCGACGATTCGTATCATACGAAGATGTGCAACAGGCAGTTATGGACTTCTTCACGCAGGAGGACACAGTGTTTTACCAAAGAGGTATCTTCAGCCTGGTGCATCAGTCGGCTCATCGCCCAGTGCTCGAGGGGGTTCCCCCTGATCAGCATGTCGATTCTGGAGTGTCCGGCCTTCGAACGAAAACTTTTTAATCACCCTTTTTTATGTTGTTGTTGTGGTAGTCAGTTCCCAAGACTGGTTTGATGCAGCTCTCCGTGCTACTCTGTCCTGTAGAAACCTCTTCATTTCCAAATAACTACGGCAACTCACATCCTTTTGAATTTGCTTAGTGTATTCACCTCTTACTATCCATCTACGATTTTTACCCTCCTCTTTTCCCACCAGTACTAAATATGTGATCCATTGGCATCTCATATAAACCAATCGCTTCTTCTAATCAAGTTGTGCCACAAATTCCTGTTCTTCCCAATTCTGTTCAGCACTTTCTCATTAGTTATGTGATATACTCATTTAATATTCAACATTCTTCTGTAGCACCACATTTCAAAAGCTTCTATTCTCTTCTTGTGTAAACTATCACCCATGTTTCACATCCACGCATGGTTATACCCAATACAAGTACTTTCAGAAAAGACTTCCTAACACTTAAATCTGTGTTTTACGTCAATGAATTTCTCTCTTTTAGAAACACTTTCCTTGCCATTACCTGTCCACATTTTACAATGATCAGCTAGAGCAATGAGGCCTTGGTATCTCGCATGAGGGAGTCGGCACCATATCTGTACACACAAGTCACCTAATTTCCGTAACTTCTACTGTGGGGACAATGAGATCTGACGCCAGATTCAATCACATGGCAGATGTGTGCGATCGGGTTCAGACCTGGTGACTTGGGGGGTCGGGGGAGTGGGCAGCACTTCAATTGTGGCTCGCCACTGTGTTCCACGAACCACTCATTCACACTCCTGGCCTTGTGACATGGTGCATTATCTTGCTGAAAAATGCCACTGCCGTCAGTGAAACATGATCGTCACGAAAAGTTGTAAGCGGTCTGCAACCAGTGTACGATACTCCTTGGCCGTCATGGTGCCTCGCACGAGATTCAGTGGAGCCATGGCTGTTAATGTGCATGTTCCCCAGAGCATAATGAAGCCGCCGCCAAATCGTTTCCGTCCCACACTACAGGTGTCAAGTAGCTCTTCCCCCGGTAGACGACGGATTCGCGCCCTCCCATCGGCATGATGAAGGTATCGCGGTTCATCAGACCATGCAACGCTCTGCCACTACGCCAACGTCCAATGCCGAAGGGCACGTGCCTATTTCAGTCGCAGCTGCCGATGTCGTGGTGTTAACATTGGCGCATGATGGAAAGTCGGCTGCCGAGGCTCATCCTTGGGAGTTTTCGGTGCACTGTGTGTCCACACACACCTGTACGCTGCCCAGCATTTAAGTCTGTTGTTAGTTCCGCCACAGTTGGCTGCCTGTCCTGTTTCGCAAGTCTGCCCAGCCTACGACGTCCGACATCTGTGATGAAGGGTGGCTGCCCAACCCCACGACTTGTCGACGGGGTTTCACCTCGGTCTCCCCACGTGTTGAAAAATGGTTCAAATGGCTCTGAGCACTATGGGACTTAACTACTGAGGTCATCAGTCCCCTAGAACTTAGAACTACTTAAACCTAACTAACCTAAGGACATCACACACATCCATGCCCGAGGCAGGATTCGAACCTGCGATCGTAGCGGTCACGCGGTTCCAAACTGACGCGCTTAGAACCGCACAGTCACACCGGCCGGCCCCACGTGTTGAAGACACTGACCACAGCTCTCCTCGAACACCTGACAAATCGTGCAATTCTCTAAATGCTCCTACCGAGCCTCCGGACATCACAATCTGCCCTTGGTAAAACTCAAATCGATCGCGCGCCTTTCCCATTCTACACACGGATAGCACGCTCACTGATATTACACGCATCGTGCGTGTGTCTAACCAGCAGTCGTTCCTCGCTAGATGACGCTGCTATCGACTGGACGGTTTGTATCGATAGTAGGTTGGTGATCATAATGTTCTGGCTGATCAGTGTATATCCTTTCTACTTCATCCATGATCAGTTATTTCGCTGCGCAAATAAGGAAATTCATCTACTATTTTCACTTCGTAATGTAATTCACTCAGAATAATCTGATTTAATTTTACTACCTTCTACTACCCTTGTTTGGCTTCTGTTTATGTTCATGTCACACTCCCCTTTCAAGACACTGTCCATTCCGTTCAATTGATCTTTCAAGTTCTTTCTGCTCTGACAAAATTGCACTGTGATCGGAAAACCTCAGTGTTTTTATTTCTTCTCCCTGGACTTAAATTTCTAATCCATTTTTTTCTTTCGTTTCCTTTACTGGTTGCCAAATGTTCAGATTGAATAGCATCAGGGATAGCTTACAGCCGGCCGAAGTGGCCGTGCGGTTCTAGGCGCTATAGTCTGGAACCGAGCGACCGCTACGGTCGCAGGTTCGAATCCTGCCTCGGGCATGGATGTGTGTGATGACCTTAGGTTAGTTAGGTTTAAGTAGTTCTAAGTTCTAGGGGACTGATGACCTCAGCAGCTAAGTCCCATAGTGCTCACAGCCATTTGAACCATTTGATAGCTTACAACCATGTCTCACCCCCTCCTCAACCACTGCTTCCCTCTCATAATCCTCGACGCTTACAACTGTCATCTGGTTTCAACACAAGTTGCAAATAGCCTTTCGCTTTCTGTATTTTATCCCTGCTACGTTCAGAATTTCGAGGAGAGTATTCTAGTCAACACTGTCAAAAGCTTTCGCTAAATCTAGAAATGCTATAAACGTATATTCACTTTACCTATCTTTAAGATAAGTCGTACGGTCAGTACTGCCTCACGTGTTCCTTGTTATATCTAATCTTAATTTTATAGGACAACAAAAAAGTATGAAAACTAAAAACGTCGAAAGTCGAAAGGACGAGCCGTCTCGCCATTATACTGCACTCTGGTGAAGAACTCTAGCAGAGGTCTTTGTCGTGCAATGGATGTGAAGAGACTAACTATGATGAACGTGGCATAATGGTGAGTCACCAGAAGGTAACATCTCGCTGTCTCGAAGTTCTGTAGCAACTTGTCCCAATGGGAAGGTGACGTTAAAAGCGACATTCTACTTCAGTTCTCCTGAAAGGACAGGCGAGAAAGCAGAGGGAAGTTCTAGACAGGAGGGCAGAAGCTGTGCAGCAGAAAGTCCCTGGTCCCACGTGGCCGGCCGCTACACGGCGCGACTGCGGTCGGCGTCGCCGCTCGATACGCCACGCACCGCCGAGTCTGCGAGCCGCGGAGGACGGCGGCCTCTTCCTCCGCTCTGTCTCCTTCTCGCTCCACCTCGTCACATTGTCGGGCTTACGCCACAATGCGGCGTATGATTTATCGTATCGTGTCACAGTGAGGCAAGCTGACAGAAAAGATAGGTTACCCGCCCCACGAGTCAGAGATGGTCGTGCCATTTGGACCGGGAATGTGGGAAAGCGCTCCCATTGGACTAAGCTTGACAGACGGCAGGAAATTCCGCATTAGATTCGTCGCCAAGATGTGTAACGTCCAGAATTAATGTTTAATCATTAACTGATTGCAAACCCATCTGACGATGCCAAAGTTTTCACCCATAGAGGAGACTGGATATAGTTGAAACGATTTGGCTTTTATCGTTCATATTATTGTTGTTTATAAACCAATCGACAATAATGATATGTAAAATACAAGAGCGCGGTTCTACCTACAAAACGGCTATAGCTCTTTTCTTTCTGGAAAGCAAATTTTAGATTATACAAATTAAAAATAGAAAATATCCGTTTTGTTTCAACCGTCCCCGTACCAGGGGCGGTTGAAACAGTGATTGGGGTCAGTTGAAACACATACAAATAACACAAAATATAGACTAATATTACAACTTGTTTTATTTAAAAGTAGGCTAATTCTAGTGATATGCATAATTATGGCACTATATGATAAAATTAATCAGTCTTCAAAGTTTTAATACCTATAAAGACATTTCCAAATAACACTTGACAAGTAATTAACATTACGACAAAACTAAAAGGAAACATTTCTTCAAACAAATAAACTTACAGAATAAAATTTTTCCTTGGGGTCAATCTGAATATTCAGAGTCACAATTGTGGCAAACATAGCTAAGTCCACCTTCTGTGCATTCTTCGTGAGCCCACTGTTTACAAGTAATACAATGAATCCACTTTTCTCCGGGTCTCCTCTCTGAATATGGCGATAAGCAAACAATATAGTAGCAGTTTTCCTCTTCTGATGACAATTCCTACTGAGTATTATTTTTTCTTCGTTTTGAAATTTTTTTTTTTTCCCTTTTCTTCCATCCAATCTTTTCTTCAATTGCTTAGCTTTTCTCCATTTCAATCTTGCTTAATGTTCTATTATCTCTTTCTTTCTCTGGGGTGTCAGTGTAAATAGTTGACTTTCTAGTTTTTCGCCCTTTCGGCCTATTACATTTCCTCGGGGGTGCTTTCGGCAAAGGCCGTACTGCTACCGGTGTAAATACAATAGCATCAATAGAAATTGCTTGTGTGCTTGTAGAGTGTCTCGGTGAAGTTTCCTGATTGACAGGCCTAATGCTGCAGCACAGTGTAGATGTTTTAGGTCTATTCGAAGTTTCTTGACGTTCATCAACGTTTTCTTGCTGGGTTGATGGAACTGGTGAGCTATTAATAGCCTGTTGTTGAACTGTTGCGCCGGCCGCGGTGGCGCTACAGTCTGGAACCGCGCGACTGCTACGGTCGCAGGTTCGAATCCTGCCTCGGGCATGGATGTGTGTGATGTATTTAGGTTAGTTAGGTTTAAGTAGTTCTACATTCTAGGGGACTGATGACCTCAGAAGTTAAGTCCCATAGTGCTCAGAGCCATTTGAACCATTTTTTTTGAACTGTTGCTACTAGGCCTAGTTCCTCAGTTAGAAGAGAAGGCGACAGGCCTAATGGTGGGGTTTCATCTTCAGGTGGATTTTCATTAATTACAGGAACAACTGCAGACTCAGCTGTATTTACAGGATTGGGTCTATCCGTTACAAATGCAGGAGCAAAATCGAGTTCACTAAACAGCTTCCGGTTATATGGGTAAATTCCCGTTTTGCGAAAGCCGGCTTGAATGTTGGAAAATGTCAGAGCGAAGGGAATAGCAGACGCTACAATCCCCGGAATGTCGTAGATTGACATTGTTTTTCCTGGATGGTTTCGCATCCACGCATCACAGGTCGAGTTTACAGCCTTCTTGAAACGGCCATATGCAGATCGATCGAGAGGCCAGAATTTGTGAGAACAATGGGGAGGGAAAGACAGTAAGACAATGGCATTGTTCTTGCAAAAATCCAGTGCCTCAATATGAATGTGTGAGGAGTGGTTATGAAGTATGAGTAACACTTAATGAGACTGAGACACATTCGCGTGCTTCTTGAAGTGTTCCAGGAAATTCATATATGATTCATCCTGCATCCAACCAGAGGGATTTGCAGTTCCAGCAGACCCTACTGGCCCACCCGTAACAAAATGGTCTTGGTAACGCACTCGTGGAAAAACGAAGAATGGAGGAATAACATTGCCAATGGCGTTTGCTGCAAAGATTACTGTCACTAAACTACCCCTTTCAACTGAGGTTACTGAACCTACTTAACGAGCACCGCGTGTGGCTACAACTCTGTCCGGTTTTTGAACAATGGTTATGCCTGTTTCATCGGTGTTATATATGTCTTGGGGTTCAAAGTTATGACGGTCCATGACAATGGCCAAATTGTCATAGAAAGCATCGACGTTAGTTTTATTAAAGCTAGTCGCCCTTGATAGGCTTGTAGCTTGCGCAGCGCGTACGGACAGTTCAGGGTTTCTTCTCATAAACATCCGAATCATTTCTCACCAGCCATTTCGTTGTCGTCCCAAGTTGGAGGTCGTGATAAATTATACTTAATTGTAAGTTCGTAAGCCAATTTTCTCACCTCTTTTGTAGACAGACCAAAATATATATCAGCACATCGCATCAAATATTTTGATAGTTCTTGTTCTTCTTTAAAAACTTTGTTGGGGGCTCTGTATCCCATACCTTCATCGTCCTGGCCAGTCGCGTCTCGCTTTCGTATGTACTGGAGTAGAGAACAGTGATTTATTTCATGCTTGTCCGCTGCTTTACGTAGTGAGTTTCCTGCTTTCACTTCTTCATATGCATCCTTATACTTCGACAAATCAACCTGCCCTCTGGAAGTCTTCCTCACCCTAACCCTCGGCATCTACAAAACAAAACGAAATAATATATTGACTGTTTCAACCGTATCCACAAAAATTGTTTCAACCGTCCCCAACCCCACCTTTGAAACAAGAGAGTTTATAGGAATGGTAGTAATAATAACGCATTAAAACTAGTCATTATTCCGAATTCTACAAGCATCATTAAAGGCACAAACACACTCTCAGTACTTTGACTTAAATAAAATACACAATATTAGCATAAAAGCCAGAAGAAAAATACTTACTTTTCTGTGTAGAAAAACAATACGGCCTCCTGTACGCGACGACAATGCACGGAGAGCAGCGCAACACTGAGATTCGTGTTCGGAATTGTCGTCCGCTCTTTTGTTCCATTAGGCCCCCCCACTCACTGAATAACAGTCCCAGAGATATTAGCTTTGTTTCAACCGTCTTGTGTTTCAACTGTATCCAGTCTCCCCTGCTGATGACTATAAGATAACTATTTCAAATATTGACTAACTGACCCGGATAAGTTAACAACAGAATTAATTTAACATTACGGAAGATAGCTGAAATCTCCGACCAAACATGAAAGTGTGCCCTGCTCAAGTAGGTGGGAAACAGTAAGACACTGTCTTACTCTCCCCCTAGACGGTCAGTAGCATTTACCATGATGATTATCATTGTTCTCCCCTAGAACAGATATTCACATGTAGCTCTCCATGTAGTCCTATCGTTTACTACCGTTTTCTCATAATTATTTCCTATCCTTTTACTATCCACCATTTGACATCTCCTACGTCCTTTTCTTCTTCTTCTTCTTCTTCTTCTTCCATTCACTATTCCTTCGACAGCGCCCTTCAGTGAACAGTCTCTTCTCAGCCAGTGCCCAAGCCCATTGTTTTTCGTCTTCCAGATTACCCCTCTAATTTTTCTCTCGTCCTCCACTCTACACACCACCTTCCCTTTTCTCACTTTGTCTACGGATTTTATCTCCCCCCCCCCCACATTCTCCTCCAAATCCACATCTTCTATTCTTCTTCCTTTTCTTTCCTAATTATCTATATCTCAGCTCTGTGTACTCCATGCTCCATCTGAAGCACTTCCCTTGTCTCTTCCTCAGATCCCTGTCCATGCACTCACATAGAAGCCTCCACTTCTTATTAAATGCCTCCTTGGCAATTTCTATACGTGTTTTCACCTCCTCACCATGTCGTCCGTAATGACGCTTTCCAGATATTTGGAAGTACTAACTTGTTCTATATCTTCCTGTTCTAACTTTATAGTTGTTCTTATTTTTATTGAACTTATCACCATTCATTATGTTTTTTCTTATTACTTCTCATTCCAAATTCCCCATAGGTCTTATTTAATTCTTGTAGCATTCCAGTCATACTTCGTTCGCTCTCTGCCAATAACACTATATCATCCTCAAATCGAATACATTCTGTCCTTCTATCACCAACCCGCACTCCTCTATTTTGTTTCAAACATCTCTGAATAATGTGCTCCAAATATATGTAAACTGTATTGGGGAGAGACAACAGCCTTGCCTCACACCCCTTCCAATTGTACTTTGCTCTGTCATCCCATTCCCAGTCAGTGCTCGTATTTTCTGCTGTAGGGTTAGGTTTCTTATCCTATCCCTTGTTCTCCATCAAAGCCTTGCTCAAGCCAATGAAAGCAGTGTAAACTTCTCTTCCTCTTCCTATGTAACTCTCACCTACAATTCTCAGCTGTCCAGTTACGCCATAATATTCTGCAATGCTGTTACCGTTCTGTATAAACTTCTCAGTAATACTGTGCAGTAGTATCGTGATTCTGAATGTTGGCTCTACTTTGTTGCGAGGACAAAAGAAGGGTGACTAAAAACTGGTTCTAGGATTGTCGAAGATCACTCATGCAAACTTGATGGAAGAAATGAAGATGGGGAAAAAAGATTACCGTAACCTTTTACGTGTTGGTGGTCCAACATTTGATACATTACCGGAAATGACTGTCCCCATATACAATACAGAGCATGCCCCCCCCCCCCCCCGCTCCCGCTCCACCAACTGGGAAGCTGGAGTACAGAATGTTTATCGATAAAGTTTTCGTTCATTTCTATGAGTGATTTACTGTTTCCGCTAAAGCTCTAGTTCAGCAAAATGAGGCACAACGCACTACATGGCTGATCACAGTGAGATAATACTACGGCTTTATCAGTTATTGTATTGTTTGACGGTTTTAAGTATCAAAGTAATCTACCTATAAGAAATACTGAAAAGATAACTATCAGTTCTCTAGGATATGGTAAGTTTTTTGTGTCACCTATAAAATTTAGTTCCTGTGACATGAGTCGTCTTGGAACTAACCCTATCATTTATATAAAACATGTCAATTTTAAACCCTTCCACTCATCCCACCCCCGGAGGAATTTCTGTGGATATCCATAAAATACTGCATTGAGAGACATAATTCCACCAAGTTAGAGATTATCTATTACCCTACCTTGCTTCTCGAAATTCTTTCGGAGACTTGAAATATACAACCGCATTTTCATCTTAAAGTATTTGAGACATACTCACAGAAACGTACCATGCGGTAATACTTATGCTGAAGGGTTATGTTCGGGCCGGCCGTTGTGGTCGAGCGGTTCTAGGTGCTTCAGTCTGGACCCACGCAACCGCTACGGTCGCATGTTCGAATCCTGCTTCGGGCATGGCTGTGTGTGATGTCCTTAGGTTAGTTAGGTTTAAGTATTTCTAAGTTCTATGGGTCTGATGACCTCAGATGTTAAGTCCCATAGTGCTCAGACCCATTTGAACCATTTTTTGGTTATGTTCGAGTATATATTGTAACGTGTTTGGTAGATTCGTTTATATTATTTAACTTGTATTCTGTCTTGCCACGCTCAGTAACGTGTAATTTGGTTTTGTACTTCGTGTGTCCCCATTCAGTGATACAGAAATATACTAAAGTATCAGTTTTTTCAGTAAGAACTTAATCCTGTGTATATTATCTACGTTTTGTGCTTCCAAATTTCCTTGCTCTCTTTGTCCTCTGTATGAATTAAGGAATGAGTGTGTATGTTGCATTTATCTTTTATGCGGTAACGGTACAGCGTCTGTCTGTCTGCTGTGGTAGTAGCAGTGCAGCCAACGTAGCTTTCTCAGTCAAGGAAAAGAGATTTGTATCCTTTCTGTAGTCATTCGACAGTAGTTAAGTTGGTGGCGGAAAGGACCCCTCTGGTCTCTTCGGGCTACCTGGGGGAAGTTCGCTACAGGCAGAGCGTGCTCTCGTCACTCGGGGCTGAGCATTTGGTGAGTGAAGAGCGACTTGGCGCTGGTGTGTGCGTTAAGGTGTGATGGCATACAGCTATTCTAACTGATGTACGCGTTTGGTTTGCTGGCTCAGTTTCGAGTTCGGTAGTCGAATTCTTATAAATTTCAGATTTAGCCACGATTATATTTTCTGTAACAGTCCTTGCTTTGCGTAACCAGAACATGTGATGCAGGACGATCGTTACCTCAGCGCAGGTTTAAAATTGAATTCCATGAACTCTCTTTTAATTGGCTCGTATGTATGTGTTTCATTTCTTCTGCTTTTTGTTTCGTTTTGTAGTTTTGTTCATACCACGTGGTGGTAATTCCACTGTGTGTAATTTCAGTACCATCTTAAACAAATTTTATTCTTAATTCCATGTGACACTTTATTGCTCTGTGTCTATATGGTTTACATCAGGGTTCTTAAAGTTTTCACGAGGATTAGTAATTTGGCTTTGTTGTTTAATATTCAAGGCATTTGTGAGCGTTTCACGCCAACGTACTTTAGTTTCCTGGGGAAGTTGATGCAGACGAATTTCTTTGTCGGAAAGTGTTCCATAATGTTCCTATGTACAATAATTCAACCGCAGCTAGGGGTATGAACCTCTGAGTCTTTGAGGTACAGTTTTGGGCAAAATTGTTTTTACCTCTATTTTTGTGCTTGTGTATCCCTGAATGTTTGTGTGAACCTTATCCGCGGGCGCGTAAGATTTCCTTTTTTATTTATCATCGTAATATAGCGCAGCACTCAGTGTAATAATGGTATCAGTGAGTTTAATAATTAAATATCAGGCAATTACTTTGTAAATTTTTTATGTGATTTATTATTTAAATAACCTGTGTTAAACTGTGATGACTGTTTCTCCAACAAACACCTCCCCTGTTGTAAGATTATTTTAATACATCCAACCTGCCGTTTCAGGAGTTCAAAAGGTAGGCCTTACATTTTTAGGTTTTTGCCTGATTATTTTTTCTTGAGGCTTAAGCTCCTGCTTGCTCTAAATTAATTGATTTGTCAAGTGTACTTGAATTGTTCTTCTATGCCCATTCCATCTATTCACTTGGATCTTTCTACTATCGTTAAGACGTTAGTAATGGTTACCAATTTAGTGACTGATTCAGTTCTTATGTTTAAAAATTCCAATTTTAATTAAATTGGGTGGTGGCTCAACAAAATTTTGTGGCACACGGAACTTACAGTAGACGGCAGAGTTTCACACTGGCTAACTTACACCAGTTTCTGTTCGCAAAACACTTTCCAGTAAACCGTTCACCCATTAATAACCATCTAACACATGCAAATATCTATCCTGTTATTCATAACATTTCTTAGCAAAGATTTTTAAAATAACCATTTACCACTTGTAAATATCTCTCCTGTTATTCATAACTTTGTCTTAACAAAAACTTTTAAATACAATTCATCGTGGTTGTATGGTACCTTTACCTGTAATTTCTGAGTAAGGAATCACACAATTCATTCAACAATTGAAAGAAAAACAGCCCTCGGTCACTATTTTTAACAAATTAACCTGGTTTCAACACTACTAGGAGTGTCTTCCTCAGAATTTAAATCAAAGAATGGTCTATATTCTATAACATGGTCACAGAATTATGACTAAAAACGTGACCATGTTATAGAATATACACTCCTGGAAATTGAAATAAGAACACCGTGAATTCATTGTCCCAGGAAGGGGAAACTTTATTGACACATACCTGGGGTCAGATACATCACATGATCACACTGACAGAACCACAGGCACATAGACACAGGCAACAGAGCATGCACAATGTCGGCACTAGTACAGTGTATATCCACCTTTCGCAGCAATGCAGGCTGCTATTCTCCCATGGAGACGATCGTAGAGATGCTGGATGTAGTCCTGTGGAACGGCTTGCCATGCCATTTCCACCTGGCGCCTCAGTTGGACCAGCGTTCGTGCTGGACGTTCAGACCGCGTGAGACGACGCTTCATCCAGTCCCAAACATGCTCAATGGGGGACAGATCCGGAGATCTTGCTGGCCAGGGTAGTTGACTTACACCTTCTAGAGCACGTTGGGTGGCACGGGATACATGCGGACGGGCATTATCCTGTTGGAACAGCAAGTTCCCTTGCCGGTCTAGGAATGGTAGAACGATGGGTTCGATGACGGTTTGGATGTACCGGGCACTATTCAGTGTCCCCTCGACGATCACCAGTGGTGTACGGCCAGTGTAGGAGATCGCTCCCCACACCATGATGTCGGGTGTTGGCCCTGTGTGCCTCGGTCGTATGCAGTCCTGATTGTGGCGCTCACCTGCACGGCGCCAAACACGCATACGACCATCATTGGCACCAAGGCAGAAGCGACTCTCATCGCTGAAGACAACACGTCTCCATTCGTCCCTCCATTCACGCCTGTCGCGACACCACTGGAGGCGGGCTGCACGATGTTGGGGCGTGAGCGGAAGACGGCCTAACGGTGTGCGGGACCGTAGCCCAGCTTCATGGAGACGGTTGCGAATGGTCCTCGCCGATACCCCAGGAGCAACAGTGTCCCAAATTTGCTGGGAAGTGGCGGTGCGGTCCCCTACGGCACTGCGTAGGATCCTACGGTCTTGGAGTGCATCCGTGCGTCGCTGCGGTCCGGTCCCAGGTCGACGGACACGTGCACCTTCCGCCGACCACTGGCGACAACATCGATGTACTGTGGAGACCTCACGCCCCACGTGTTGAGCAATTCGGCGGTACGTCCACCTGGCCTCCCCCATGCCAACTATACGCCCTCGCTCAAAGTCCGTCAACTGCACATACGGTTCACGTCCACGCTGTCGCGGCATGCTACCAGTGTCAAAGACTGCGATGGAGCTCCGTATGCCACGGCAAACTGGCTGACACTGACGGCGGCGGTGCACAAATGCTGCGCAGCTAGCGCCATTCGACGGCCAACACCGCGGTTCCTGGTGTGTCCGCTGTGCCGTGCGTGTGATCATTGCTTGTACAGCCCTCTCGCAGTGTCCGGAGCAAGTATGGTGGGTCTGACACACCGGTGTCAATGTGTTCTTTTTTCCGTTTCCAGGAGTGTAGACCATTCATTGATTTAAACTCTGAGGAAGACACTCCTAGAAGTGTTGAAACCAGGTTAATTTGTTAAAAATAGCGACCGAGGGCTGTTTTTCTTTCAATTGTAACTATTCACGGTCTCTGAACGTGCAGGCATGTACAAAACTTTGATACAATTAATTCTTAAAATTTTGTTTTGTGCTCATCTGCTCTAACATCCCATAATACCGGCACTGATTTATGCATTTCGACGCTCTCTAATCAGAACGTCTTGAATCGAAATCATTTTCATCACAATAACAACAGCAGCAGCAGCAACAACAACGAACAGCGAACACAGCGATAACCAGCGACTGTAACAATCGATATACTGACAGGGGTATTGTTAATACTGTCCACAGGTGGCACAATATATTCCGGAGGAGCAATGTTTCAGAACTGTTCTCAATGTTGTAGCGCAAACCCTCAACGTCATCTCTATTCGATCAATATTATTGCGCATCTGTAGTATCTTATTTGAAAATATATTACTTTTTTTGTTAGTTAGTTAGAGCGTCTTTTCGAAAGAGAAATAATTATTTTTACGGACACAAAATGTTTTTTCAAGTGTTGGACGTTATAAATGTTTAAAGGTTGTACAGTTGTTAAGACCAGAAAGTTTAATACTTCACCTATAAACGTGAAAGTAATTGCTTGTGTTCCTGTACTACACTTTTGCATTCCACGTCGGCTACAGAAATAATATCTATCCACTTTCGTGCTCAGTACTTTATCTGTTGAAGGTAATTAGAACTTAAGTCTTTAAAAGTATTCCGTTAAAAGTGAAAATATTTGAGTCTATCTATGCAAGAGAAACCATCTCGCAATGTTAAGCGTCTGTACCTGAGTGCGTATAAAATATAAATTAGGCGCAAGAACAACACAGTTTCAATACTGAAAAATATCCCCATAAATCAATAACATTGTTCAATATCTTTCCTTTTACACCAACATAAACTGAGAATTATTTTACCTTAAGCCTCGAGCCAAGCCGTTACGGCACCGATTCTGGACTCTCTGATTATATCACTTCTGTAACTTTTATAGACAAAAGTATTTACGATAGTCAGACCTCTGAACTCCTGTGGAGTGATAATATAACGGTAATGGCGGATAACAATGAGACCAGCGATGTTACGTTCGTCTCCGCACCAGCTTGTGCTTAAAATGCTGAAAACTCAAGAATGTGGCAAATGGGAGTTAGAGTTCTATAAGTGAGAACATGTAGTCACATTTACAACCAAGTCTCTTTTCAGAATAGTTCAGATTTAACAGAATAACAGACCTGAGTACTATAATTCGCTGTTGCATCGAATAAATCAGATCAATAGCAACTGAACAAAACGACAAGACAATAATAAGAAAGAGTAAAACGAACACAACCCAGAGCGGTAATCTTATCGCACGGTTATGTATATTAAATGACAGCAGCCATCGATTACATGTTGGCTTCTTCTATACACATCCTTGTCATAGTCTTTAGAAATCATAAATGAAATATTTACTAAATATACATAATTAAAGATTTCGTCACTGTTTCTAGTATCACATTAATATTTCACTTTTAACAAAAATCCATACAGTTTGTGTATTTTATACTTAGCTGTCAAAAGTATCCATGGGGATGCAAACATCCGCAAACATTGCGCAGTAATATTGACCGTCTAGGGCCCCCTCACGGTAGTCTATCTGTGCCGTACACGATGTAAATACGTATTAATCACCAATGCTTCATTTTTCACGATTTAAAGTTTGATTCTGGCTAATGTAATGGTAGTTTGGACTGAAGAAAGAGAGACGAACGAATTGTGCATTATTTTCTGAATATTGTAACGCCCAAACTGGGACAGATCGTTACTGTGATTAATGAGTTTTGACTGGCTCTCATGTAGGATTGACTGTGATAAAGAAGTTTTTCCTTATTTTGGTTTGGATTAATAAGTGAGGTAGCATCCCACGTTCTGAGATATTACTTCAACGTCGTAGTAGATTTCCAAAAGTAATATCAGATTTCACTGTTTGAAATAGTATGTTAGAAGCCATGGCATACGTAGAAGATAAATTCACTGTGGACATCGAGATAGCGTTAGAGGATATGAGGTAAGGAATGCTCCACTTAGTCATCTAGGAATGAAACGATTGCAGTTTGCTAAAAGTTACCTTGGCGCTTCATTCAACGTAACCCTCCACATGCGATCTTCCCCGGAGTTTTAGTATGTCTGACACAGTAATGCTTGACGGCAGGGACTACTTCTCTCTCTTAATCTAGCAAATTTTAAGAGGCGAAACGCTACAACATCTCTCTCATAGCGCGGCAAAATTACAGTGATGAGCCCTTTCCAGATTCTGACAGTAACTAGGAGTAGGCTCAAAATGGCTCTGAGCACTATGGGACTTAACTTCTAAGGTCATCAGTCCCCGAGAACTTAGAACTACTTAAACCTAACTAACCTAAGGACATCACACACATCCATGCCCGGGGCAGGATTCGAACCTGCGACCGTAGTGGTCGCGCGGTTCCAGACTGTAGCGCCTAGAACCGCTCGGCCACCCCGGCCGGCAACTAGGAGTAGGGATGGAGAGCGAAATCGCCTGGTATAACTCTGCACACAGCACAATTTAATTATTGTTAACATTTGGTTTATGAACTAAGAAAGGAAGTTTTATACGTGGAAGACATGAAGGGAAAGGAAGGTTCCATATACGATACACAATGATGATAGCTTTGTTGAGCCGCCCAGATAATAGTGTTCGTTAAAGCGCCGCTTTCGGGACGGGGAGGTGCGCCAGCCTCCGGATCCAATCCCCCCCTGGGGATTAACGACGAGGGTCAGCGTGCCAGCCGGCCTGGATGTAAATTTGAGACGATTTTCCACATGTCACTATGTGAGTACCGGGTTGATACCAACTTTGCGTCTCATTTGCACCATTCGCAAACATTTAGAAGCCTTTCGCTCTCTTTTAACACGAACAACACCACATGCAGACAATTGGAAGTTGCATGTATTTTATCGAGTGGGGGAAGGGGGTGGGGGTGGAGCGGAATTACCACTGCGGCGACAGGAAGGGTAACCGACCCGACCACCAGTTAAACTAACCTTTCTAGGCCCGTAGTAACCATACCGACGCGGGACAAGGAAAAAAAGGGATGGTAAGGCCGAGATTTCGAAACCACTGCGAAACGTTTCTAGAGCAGATGCCAAATCTGACCACAATTTATTCATTATGAACTACAGATTAAAACTGGAGACATTGCAGAAAGCTAGTAAATTAAGGAGACAGGAACCAGAAGTTGTTAGGACTTTCATAGTGAGCAATAGGCAACGATTGGTTGAATTAGGGAAAATAAATACAACAGACGGTGAACGGGTTGCTTTGGGAGTGAAAGAGGTATGCAAACACGTAGAATCGAATATGACTTTGGTAAAAAAAAGGTTCCGCCTATAGAAATATTAAAGAGATCTTTGGAGGAAAGAACTACTAATATTGCAGCCAGCACTAAGTAAAGAAGAGAAATGTGGAAGGAATGTATACAGGATGAAAATTATTTGAACCGACAAGCTCGGAGAGGTTGCTCGGGACACCAAGACAAATATTTGTCTTTAATGTCATATTTTACTGCGAGGATTTTTTAAACCGGTAGAGGGAATTTTCTCTCAATGAAAATTAATTAAACCGACAAACTCTGGGAGGCTGCATGGGACACTGAAAACACTTTCTGTAATATGTTTTCCTGTGAGGCACCATTTTACGAGGACAACAAATATTTCGTAAAGCAGTCAAAAAATAACAAAAACAATTTTAATTCCTTGTTACCAACAGACAGCAACATGAACACAACACAGTAGAAATTAAAAAACTGACCACATTGAATTGTAAACAAAGGTTAAATACCAGGGGGTCATATTCTGTCCAAGACTGTCAACTACTGCAGGAATGTCCTTAATTTTCGCTGCTGCTGCTACTGTCCGGACAACGTGATCCTCTTCTGAGTCGACACCGGTCTCGTAAACAAGGTTCGCATCTCTCTCCGCACAAAAATATCCAGAGCGATGGAATAAGGGGGTTGAGCAGGCTGTGGTAGGGCCGTCTTTGCCAGTCCACCTTGCTGGAAACTTCGGTTCTAGAATCTATGTAGTTGACGACTGAAATACGTCGGTGCCCCATCACGTTAGAACCATGTGCACTGTCTCGTAGGGAGTGGCACGTTATCCAGCAAGTCTTGCAATGCTCTGACGAGGAAACTGTAATAATGCCTGCCATTTCATGGTCTAGGTACGGGATATAGCCCAATTAAACAGTCACCAACAACACCTGCCCATACATTCGCCTAGAACATAACTCTATGAGCGCGTGTAAATTGCCATATGGATTGTCCTCACTCCAAAAACGCGAGTTGTGGCTGTTGAAGACCCTGTCAGTTGCTTCGTCTGTAAACAGCACAGAGGACGGAAACGAAGGATGTATCTGACACTGTTCCAGCTCCCACTGAGAAAACTGTGCCCTGAGTGGATAATCATCTGGTTCCAGACTGTGCACATGCTGTAAGTGAAATAGATCCAATAACTGCTCATGAAGGACGTCTCTTCTGACTCGTCCACGTGTTACGCTCAATCACACGACAGCCGCTAAGGATCTTGCTCCATATTCTGCACAATAACTTCCTTAAATAGCAAAGTTCGAACTGTGCGACTTGGTCCCTGTCCAGGTAATATGTTAAATGACGCGGTGTCACGCAGGGCATTGATGCAAGGTAGTTAACTTCAAATAATGGGGGCTAATGTATGAAAGTGAAACATAGACGATAAATAGTTTGGACAAGAAGAGAATAGAAGCTTTCGAAATGTGGTGCTACAGCAGAATGCTGAAGATTAGATGGGTAGATCACATAGCTAATGAGGAGGTACTGAATAGGATTGGAGAGAAGAGGAGTTTGTGGCACAACTTGGCTAGAAGAAGGGATCGGTTGGTAGGACATGTTCTGAGGCATCAAGGGATCACCAATTTAGTATTGAAGGGCAGCGTGGAGGGTAAAAATCGTAGAGGGAGACGAAGAGACGAATGCACTGAGCAGATTCAGAAGGATTTAGGCTGCAATACGTTCTGGGAGATGAAGAAGCTTGCACAGGATAGAGTAGCACGGAGAGCTGCATCAATCCAGTCTCTGGACTGAAGACCACAACAACAACAAGGGAGCTAGGGTGATTGGGATGTTATTACTGAGAAGCCCGCTGCGCTGATCGTCCGCTGTGGTTTGCCATGTAATAATCAACAACCATATCGGTGTACTCAGCCAACGTCTATCCTCTGTCAGTGAAAAAAAAATGCTATGCTGGGTGAAGATGTACAACTACATGTCAATGTGAAACAACAATTACAACTGAAGAGCGAAGTATGCCCTCTGCCGGTACAACAGGAACCGTTACAAAAACAAATCAGTCATTACAACTGAAGAGTGAACACGTCCTCTACCAGATTAAATAATGCTCACAGAAGATTATGACACTAGACAGAGATATTTGTTTTGGTGTGCCGTGCAACCTCCCAGAGTTTGGAACAAACTGTGCAGACTGTCGTTCGACTGTTAGAACCGGCGTGTACTTCGTACGACGGAACCAGAGTACACAAAAATTCTCTCGAATAATTAATGGTAGCTTTATAGATCGCAGCCGTAGGGGGCGGAGGGGGCGACGGTAAACACAGCGGTTTGTTCAATCGAACTGAACTTGCAATTCAGCACCACAGTAAATGCAGGGAATAAAATCATCAGAGTTATCTCGTAACTATGCAAAACCTAATTACTCACATGGATGATGCAAAATATAAACAGCACAAACACAAAATAACAAATCCGAAACACGTACAAGTATATCTACAACAAAGCGCCTCTGGTGTGAAATGTTTGACAGCGCGATGTTAGTAACACACGCACGTGACACCCGCGACGCAGCACTACGTAACTGCTCGATAAATAATTTTCACCCTGCAGAAGTGTTGTACAGGGAAACGAACATCAAGAGAATGTGTCGGAAGAGACTGTAGAGGACACGAAGGCTTGAATACAGTACGCAGATTCAGATGGGTGTATCATAGGTTGCAGTAATTATGCAAAGCTGAAGAAGCTTGTACAGGACAGAGTACAATAGAGAACTGCATTCAAACAGTCTTCAGACTAAACACCACCACAACAACAGTAAATGGAACTCTCATGGGACTTTTCCTTCGAAAAGGACACAGCCGAATTCTTTCTTCATTTCTCACTGATCTGTGCTTGTGTTCCTTCTCTAATGACCACAAAATGTGACACACTGCATCCTCATCTTCCTTTCCTTCAACAGATACGTACAAAATACTCGAGCCTGGGCAACGTATGTTTTTATACAACACGCTATTTTGTACTAAGAACTTTTTTAAACATGAGTTACTCCAACAAACGAAGTTAACTAGCTGGTTTGTTTCTCTTTGATAACATCTCCAAGTTCAAATGTGACTGAATTGACAAATTTAGCCCTCGCTATACTAAAGGGGGCGGAGTATTTTTTGCCCACCTTTGAAAATATCGTATCCTATATAGTTAATTTATATTTTAAAATTTTGTAAAAAAGTATTTATTGTTTTTGAGGATTTGTCCATCAATATCTTATGGTTCAGGGCTTCACTTATCATCAATATCTTTTTGAACAGTACGTTGTTAGCAGTTTTTCTTCCGTTCAGTGTAAAAGCATCCACACCTCGCTACTTGGTAGTACATGTCACACAAAGATAGTTGATATTGCTAAGAGTGTGGAGGGAGATATTTTCCTGTTCAGGACACTACTAACGCATCAATGTCTGTTTAAAAGTAAGCAATTAGTATTAAAATGCAACAATTAAAGAATTTTATTTATTTTCAAATTTTTTATGGTGGTGTGAATTAACGAGCATTGCGCTCTTATTTAAATATATGGCCGAAAGAGTCAGCCTACGGGAATTGTGAAACGAACCCTGTCGTCGAGGACCGTGTGCCACAAAGGACGCCGACTCACCACGAGATGGGGAAACTCGCGTCTATTGTCTATTTAGGCTTAAGCGCTGTAGTGTGCGAGTGAGACAGACGAGAACCTACGTCATCGGTAAACCCAGAAGAAGACTTCTGTACCCAAGGCGACGTAGCAGTGTTAAATATGGCGGACCTAAGATCGGCCATAAAGGGAAACATTTATGAAAACTATTTAATTCTGTAGTAGTGCAAGGAATGAAGCCACAGTAATTTTAAGCTGCCATCCTTCATAAAATTTCATGGTGATCCCAATAAAACTTGAATATTGATCATGTCTATAATAGTTTAGGATTTACTGTTAAAGTGAAATTAACAGGTTTTGTAACAAAGATCAGAATGCTAAAATCTGAACGCTTTGGTCGATCTTAACGACCGACATTTCATATAGACGTCCATCATTAAAATGGCAGATGTTGTAAATATCAACTCTGTAACTTATTTGTTTAAAATATATAGTAAATTTAAATTATCAGTATTTTAAGTTAAGCATCAGATCATCATTTACTCCACATAAAACACATTGAACGATGACAGCAAAAATGGTTCAAATGGCTCTGAGCACTATGGGACTTAACATCTTTGGTCATCAGTCCCCTAGAACTTAGAACTACTTAAACCTAACTAACCTAAGGACAGCACACAACACCCAGCCATCACGAGGCAGAGAAAATCCCTGACCCCGCCGGGAATCGAACCCGGGAACCCGGGCGTGGGAAGCGAGAACGCTACCGCACGACCACGAGATGCGGGCCGATGACAGCACGGCCGGCCGGTGTGCCCGAGCGGTTCTAGGCGCTTCAGTTTGGACCCACGCGACCGCCACGGTCGCAGGTTCGAATCCTGCCTCGGGCACGGATGTTTGTGATATCCTTAGGTTACTTAGGTTTCATTAGTTCTAAGTTCTAGGGGACTGATGACCTCCGATGTTAAGTCCCATAGTGCTCAGAGCCATTTGAACCATTTGATGACAGCATGACACCTTATTGAATCATTAGGTAATAGAATATTTGTTGTAAAGTTTAGTGCATAATAGTTACTTTTGTTCTTTATTTATTTATCAGAAACACAACAGTGACATTCAAGGTTAAGAAGGAAATTGTATTGGTTTTATGTAAAAGAATTTAACAATGGATATTATCGTTACTTTGTTTAGGACGTGAAAGTGGTCAATCTTTGATTGTTTAAATAAGTTAAAATGTAAAATAATGTAGAGTAAGCTGCAGCTAATCAGATGGACGGCTTCAGGAAAGGAACTGCACTAGTCAGTTGAGGATATTCGGCGCGCGGGAAACGTGGCCGGTGTCGGGCAGAGGGACAGTGCTGGAGGAGACGCGAAAGTGGACAACTCGGCTGGAGACACCAAAGGGTATAGTTCGGATTGAGACGCAAAAGCGGACAGTCGGTCTTTAGACAGTTAGGAAGTGAAACGACTTAAAAAATTTCTCGTTGTGTGGTATCGCGGGATTTAGTCTCTGAGCGCTGAGAAGCCACGCGCCTGGTGTGAACTCTGATTTTTCACGTTGTTAACCGGTTGGTGTATCAAACTTGTAATCCGCGATGAGATTGTGAATGATCGAACTGTGTCAAATGGATATGCGTTCGAGTGTGACAGTAACTCTGAATACGACCACTTTCGCTATTAGTTGGCTTTCTGAATAAACACCATTCTAACAAAATCGCAACGGTGAGGCCTACATCATTTGTGGGTCGTGAATGAGTTCCCGATATTATTATTACTGCTATTATATGTTATATTAACTTTGTATTTCGGAAACTTGCCATCAGCCAGACAATTTAACCAAAGGGTTGCAAGTGTCTAATTTAGGGCTTGTAATGCGACACGTGGGGATCAACCCCTAGACGAGTTTGAGCCAAGACATTTCAACGAAGAGGAACTGCATGTGAACCCGAACATCTGTGGGATGTTAGCTCGCAGTGGCCAAACTTGGTAATCCATGCATGTTGTAGAAATTTCGTTGCTACTGCTATGGTTATGGTTATGTAGCTCTAAATCGTGGGAAAAAGCAGCAATGAAAGTTTCTACCGATATATTGCGTGTATACCAGAAAGTTAACGCCAAACTTGTGGGATATCTTCACAGGTAGAAGAAAATGTGCAGTGTCGACATGGGTCTAGAAATGCTTAATTCAAATGTCAGAACTAGTTTTCTACAGCTCTTCTACAGAGCATGCCAATATGAACCTCATTATTACATGTGTAAGAAGGCTGTTTATGTGTTTGTACGTTGGCAGCGCTATGTAGCACTCTGCATTGATAACTCTGACAGCGCTGTGCGCACTCTGTGGCTGGACGGACTCGCAGTTGGAGGTGAACAGCCAGCAGTGATGGAAGTTGGAGGCTGTCAGCGGTGGTCGAAGTTGGGAGTGGGTAGTCAGCAGTGATGGAGGTTAGAGGTTAATAATTAGCAGTGTTGGAGGTTTGGTGTATTAGCACGAGCAGACGGTCTGAATGTGTATCCGTCATGGAGATTTATTACTGATGACTATATTTTTTTTTTTGAACTTGTTGTCACTTGATTAAGGTAAAATTTCGTAAGTACATTGTTTGCTCTGCAACAAAATCTTTCCTTCGCTAACCACATGCCAATTAGTAGCTAGGACCTACAATAGTCAGAAACTTTTATTTAGCTGGCTGTATTGGCGCTTGCTGTATTGCAGTAGTTCGTATAATGAAGATTTTTGTAGGTTAAGTGACTTATGATATGCATGGGTTATTGTTAGGATTTCCTCTAATTCAGGTCCTTTCCTTTGTCAGGTTATTATTTCTGAGCAGTCAGACTGAGTTGCGGTAGGATACTGTGGGTCAGTGTTGAGATGATAAACACAAGCAAAGAGACAGTTCGTCAATTTTACTCAGCATTTGAAGCAAGAACTATTAAGTTTTGTCGTCTCAGTTATTTCAGTCCAAGTAAAAAATCATAATAAAGAAGTTTCACATGAAATGTTCAAAATATACCGGCAAAAATGCAAGAAGTCTTTGTGGCCATATTTTAGCGGGCTTTTGCGAAAATTTCATCTCTGCACACCCACTGCTACCTACAATCACTCAAATGTTCTTACTGTAAGGAAGCCTTGGGTTACTGCTGCAATTTTTACTCCGTAACAAAGTAGACGACTGCTTGTTGAGCCCAATTCTGTTCCTTCTTTATTCAGTCTGTGCCATAAATTTCTTCTTTACCGTATTCGATTACTCCGTTAGTTGTTCGACCTGCCCATCTAACCGTCAGCATTCTTCTGTAGCACCACATTTCAAAAACGTGTGTTCTCTTCATATCTGAACTGTTTATCGTACATGTCTAACTTCGACTTGAGACTAAATATGCTTATGAAGACAAACTATTTACAAGAAATTCGTGCATTATTTGTTGATGGCATTATTTACATTTTAATCTATTGCCAAACGTCTATTGGGATTGACTGTAATACTGGTGGCAGAACAGATCAGAAATTATACTGCTTGGAATGTGCTGATGGAGTATTATTTGCATGCACCAGTAACAACAGTGGAAGCAGGACTGAATCTTGTAGCACTTCCGTAACGCTTCCTTCCCCCTTAGAAACCGATCAGCTATCTACATTTATTTAAATACATAGATAATTCTCTACATTCTTTCAATAAATAAAAGGGGCAGTTAAACTAAATGAGGCAGATGGAAGTAAACTATTTATTATTCCAAAAGTAATCGCCATGGCTGTTAATGCACTCATCCCTCTGAGACACATGGAGGCCAATGCCTCGAAGGAAAAACGTTTTCGCTTACTTACGAAACCATGACTATACCCAGCCACGCACGTCTTCGTCCGTAGCAAATCTACGGCCGTCAGTGTCTTTCTTTAGACTCTAAAAATGTGGGAGTCACATGGGGAGAGGTCGGGACTACCATGATCATACCCAGCCACGCACGTCTTCGTCCGTAGCAAATCTACGGCCATCAATGTCTTTCATTAGACTCTAAAAATGTGGAAGTCACATGGGGAGAGGTCCGGACTACGTGGAGGGTGTGGTACGGCTTTCCAGCGAAACTTCGTTTGAGTACTCGAAACATGGGTGCGGGCCAAATGTTACCAAAGTTGTTTTTGTTTCTGCTTCGCTGCAGAAGGAGGCCTTACACGTCATCCATACAGTCTCGACTTCTCCCCCGTGAGATTTCCATATTTTTGGAATCCTGAAGAAATACATTTGTGGCCGTCGATTTTCTTCGATCGTATACGTACAATCATGTTTCTAAAGACAACCGCGAACATTTTTCCATGAAGGCATCGACCTTCTTGTTTGACAGTGGAATAAACGTGCTAGTATTTAATGTTATGGCGATTGCCTTTCGAATAATAAACAGTTTACTTTTTCCACGTGTCCCGGTTTCATTTGACTGCTCCTTATATTTCGCGTACCGTTTCTAAGGCACATCATCAGTTAGGTAAAAATTTCAAAGTAGCATGCCGTAAGTCACTCGCAGTATGCCAAAGACCACCTCGCGCGCGTTAGACTCCGTTTCCTCGCTTGAATAACCCGCATTCACGCGGCTGGCGTGTTATTTGTAGATTCAGTTACAAATATCAGCCTCACGTATAACCAGCTGCGTGCACGCAGTCCGTTCTTGATGGCGCTGTTTACGTCTTCTTCCACTGATAAGTGTCTAGTGAGACTGATTATAATACTGGTGACGTAATAGAACGGTACTTCTTGTGTTCGGTGTCTGTCAGATTGCAAATTATTTGCACACCCCAGCAACAATACTGGGGCCACGACTGAATATTGTGGATCTTCAACACTCATTTACCCCCAGTCAGAAATACACCAGCTATCTACTTTTGTTGAGTTGGATAAAACAACTTCCTGCATTAAAGGCTGTGTATAAACTAGTTGTACAAAAGTAATCATTAACTGCGAAAAAGAAAGTAAGTTACAGAAATATTTGATACAGCAGTCAATGAGATTTCATTTATAAATTTTCAGTGTGGCTAGCTTCTGTAACACGGTAATTGCCGTATCTGTAGTCAGTTTCTTGCCAAATCATGTCAACCAAATCACGACGTATGGTGGCAGCTGCTGGTGATATCCGTAGTCGCAGATGGTCGACGTTTCCCAGCAGAGGAGAACCGAACGCTCTGTGTTTAAAGTAACGTGATACGCTTAAGTCCACTGAGGTTTAACGAGGTGTTCGTGGTGGGCAGGATACTGTTCCACTACGCCCAATCCAAGTCGGCACATCCCTACGGAAATACGCGACAACTTCACGATGATAATATGGTGGTACGTCATCTTGCTGGGAAACGAAGTCTACATCTGCATGGATACTCTGCAAATCACATTTAAGTGCCTGGAAGAGGATTCATCGAACCACCTTCACAATTCTCTACTATTCCAATCTCGTATAGCGCGCGGAAAGAATGAACACCTATATCTTTCCGTACGAGCTCAGATTTCTCTTATTTTATCGTGGTGATCGTTCCGCCCTATGTATATTTTCGCACTCGGAGGAGAAAGTTAGTGACTGGAATTTCGTGAGAAGATTTCGTCGCAACGAAAAACGCATTTCTTTTAATGATTTCCAGCCTAAGTCCTGTATCATTTCTGTGACGCTCTCTCCCATATTTCGCGATAATACAAAATGTACTGCCTCTCTTTGAACTTTTTCGATATACTCCGTCAGTCCTACCTGGTAAGGATACCACACCACGGAGTAGTATTCTAAAAGAGGACGGACAAGCGTAGTGTAGGTGGTCTCCTTAGTAGGTCTGTTACATTTTCTATGTGTCCTGACAATAAAGCGCAGCCTTTGGTTAGCCTTCCCCACAACATTTTCTATGTGTTCTTTCCAATTTATCTTGTTCTTAATTGTAATACCTAGGTATTTAGTTGAATTTACGGCTTTTAGATCAGACTGATTTATCGTGTAACCGAAGTTTAATTGATTCCTTTTAGCACTCATGTGGATGACCTCACACTTCTCGTTATTTAGGGTCAACTGGCACTTTTCGCACCATTCAGATATTTTTTCTAAATCGTTTTGCAGTTTGTTTTGATCTTCTGATGACTTTATTAGTCGATAAACGACAGCGTCATCTGCAAACAAACAAAGACGGCTGCTTGGATTGTCTCCCAAATCTTTTATATAGATAAGGAACACCAGAGGGCCTATAACACTACCTTGGGGAACGCCTGAAATCACTTCTGTTTTACTCGATGACTTTCCGTCAAGTACTACGAACTGTGAACTCTCTGACAGGAAATCGCAAATCCAGTTACATAACTTAGTCGATCGATATTCCAATAAGCACGCAATTTTACTACGAGCCGCTTGTGTGGTAGAGTGTCAAAAGCCTTCCGGAAATCCAGGTATACGGAATCGATCTGAAATCCCTTGTCAATAGCACTCAGCACTTCATGTGAATAAAGAGCTAGTTGTGTTTCACAGGAACGATGTTTTCTAAACCCATGTTGACAGTGTGTCAATAGACCGTTTCCGTCGAAGTAATTGATAATGTTCGAACACAATATATGTTCTAAAATCTTGCACAATATATGTTCCAAAATCCTGCTGCATATCTATGTTAACGATATGGGCCCGTAATTTAGTGGATTACTCCTACTACCTTTCTTGAATATTGGTGTGGCCTGTGCAACTTTCCAGTATTTGTGTACGGATCTTTCGTCGAGCGAACGGTTGTATATGATTGTTAAGTATGGAGCTAATGCATCAGCATACTCCGAAATGAACTTAATTGGTATACAGCCTGGACCAGAAGACTTGCTTTTATTAAGTGATTTGAGTTGCTTCACTACTCCGAGGATATTTACTTCTACTTTACTCATGTTGGCAGCTGTTCTGGATTGGAATTCTGGAATATTTACTTCGTCTTCTTTTGTGAAGGCATTTCGGAAGGCTGTGTTCAGAATCTGCTTTGGCAGCACTGTCTTCGATAGTATCTCAATTGTTGTCGCGCAGAGAATGCACTGATTGTTTCTTGCCGCTAACATATTTCACATACGACCAGAATCTCTTTGGATTTTCTGCTAGGTTTCGAGACAAAGTTTCGTTGTGGGAACTGTTATAGGCACCTCATATTGAAGTCCGCGCTAAATTTTGAGCTTCTGCAAAAGATCGCCAATCTTGGGGATTTTGCGTCTGTTTGAATTTGGCCTGTTTGTTTCCTCGTTTCTGCAACAGTGTTCTAACCTGTTTTGTGTACCAAGGAGGATGAGCTCCGTCGTTTGTTCATTTATTTGTTATAAATCTCTAAATTGCTGTGCCCATATCCTGTTTTAACTGAGGCATTAGATAATGTTCAAGTATGCCTTGGTACGATACGCCAGTTACAGATGACTTGGCAAAAAAGAAAGGCTCAAACAATTGTTAAAGCTTATAGTGTAGAAGACATTTACTTGTACATGTTCGATTACGTGACAGGGTTTCCGCTAACATTAGGCCTATGCACTTCACGCAAGTATGGGGTCTGGTTTCGCCACTGAACAGAATTTTATTAAGAAAATCAGCTTCAGTCTGCATTTTGTTAAGCATTTCTATGCGAACCTCTACTCCTTTTTCTTTGTCACTTTCTTTTAAAGCTTGCAGCAGTTCCAATTTGTAGGATTTGAATGACAGGCGTTTCCGCAATACCTTCCTAATTATAACAATAGGCGTATTCAGTTCTAAGCTGGCATGTCTCTTTGATTTACACAGACTGAGAACGTAAGGCTGCCGAACTTGTTCAACTGCTGCGTCAAAGACTGCTGGACAGCCTTGACCCGGAGTCCTACGATGATACGCAGCCAGTTTCCAAAAAATGGTTCAAATGGCTCTGAGCACTATGGGACTTAACATCTATGGTCATCAGTCCCCTAGGACTTAGAACTACTTAAACCTAACTAACCTAAGGACATCACGCAACACCCAGTCATCACGAGGCAGAGAAAATCCCTGACCCCGCCGGGAATCGAACCCGGGAACCCGGGCGTGGGAAGCGAGAACGCTACCGCACGACCACGAGCTGCGGACGCAGCCAGTTTCGGTGAAACGCTTGTACTAATTAATAACGATTCATGTTTGAGGTGGTGGCTTGCGATATTTAGTCCCGAATTATCTCTGAACTGTAGGAGCAAATTTGGATTCATGGCTATGGTTCAAATGGCTCTGAGCACTATGGGACTCAACTTCTGAGGTCATTAGTCCCCTAGAACATAGAACTACTTAAACCTAACTAACCTAAGGACATCACACACATCCATGCCCGAGGCAGGATTCGAACATGCGACCGTAGCGGTCTCGCGGTTCCAGACTGCAGCGCCTAGAACCGCACGGCCACGTCGGCCGGCTTTGGATTCACGAAACCAAAAACAAACTGCGCACGCTCTGCACCGTTATACGGCTCCATGACTGTTGAAGTGACTCATTCACGCATGCCACCTAGCGGGAACATCAGGAACTAATAGTGTTAAGCGGCAATAAAACTTGAAAATACGCTGCATTTACTGCTGTATCAAACATTTTTGTAACTTGTCAACCCTTTCCCAATTAAAGGTTACTGTTGTATAACTAATTTTTAAAAATTATGTAGTTCATTAAGCATCTCCAGAGACACTCACAAGCCACATCAAAATTAGATAAATAATTTCAAAGCGGAATACGATACGTCAAGTCGTAGGCCAACAATTGTCTATCTTACGCGCAGCTCATTCATTCCTCTCCTGAAGAAACCCGTGCGTCTTATTTATAGCTCCAGTTACAAGTGAGGGCCTCACGCGGAAGAGGTTGCGTGCACGCAAGCCGCTGCAGCACCGGGGACAGCCAGAAAGCATAACCGGCGGAACAGCGCTAAGTATTCGGAGCGGCGGACACGCGACGGCCGATAAGCGAGACACGCTTACAAATTGAAAAATGGGCCGGGGGGTGCTTCCAGGCGGCTATCTGCTACGTCACGCAGCCGCGTCACGTGACCCCCGCCACTAATGCGGCCGGCGCCACCGTTGTCGGCAAACGGCTCAGCACAGGCGACGAAAGTACGGGCCCGAAAAGTCAACAGGCCCCCCGCCGGTTTCCTGTGATATCGCCATTCGTGGCTGTTTCTGTTTTTCTGTTGGCCAACTGTGGTGCCTTTGTGTCCCACAATAGCCACATCACTCAGGCTCTCCTGTGCCATTTCCAGCATTTGATTTACAATAAACCTCTTTTACCCTGCCCTGCTCAGATACGCTCTAAAAGTGACTTCTTGTGGAAAACGATGCAAAGGAATTCATATGCAGCACGCAAGTTGAGCAGTTTTTCGGAAGATTGTTTTTGCAGATAATCCATAATTACAGCGGTTAATTTTCGCTAGTAGCCTACCTAGTAAACATTAGTACTGGCAATATGTGTCACACGAACCAAGCACGATGGATATTCACAAGAGAACTGCGAGTACTCGTCATCACCGAATTCGCCAAAATTTATGTTTTATGCGGCGTTTGGCCAGAAATGGAAACGACAGAAGTGGAAGCTGCAGATGGCCAAGTGTCTAGAAAAAGTGGCATTTTTGGTGCGGGTCGAGCGAGCCATGGGTCATTTATCTTGCCGTCGATTTCAAGCAGTGACTGACGCAGCGGGAAGAGAACAGAACGATAATCAGAGGGTCGTGAGGAAGAACCGCTGCTGGTAAATTTTATTATTTTCATTTTTTGCGTTATTTGCATTGCAAATAATCCGAAATATTGTCCGATACATTGCCTTTATTAATATTTCCATAAAAGGCATGAAAAGAAGAGCAAAGGAAAATTTGGAATCCTAAATAAATTTTCGAGAGGGGATTATAAGGCGTCCACGAGCGCTACGTATACAAATTTCATACTTCTGTTACTTCACAGTCGTTAATTTACAGATGCTGCGGTGAAATACATCGTAAAGCAGAAGAAGCAAGAAGTTTCTCGGCATCTTGCATAGCCTGCGTTATAAACGCCTCATTTTTGCAATTAAGTGGTTGTTTTAAAGTTTCTATTCAAAAACAAACGTGGTTGACGTTCATAGAAGGTTCGTCTCATCGTAAAGTTTGACAGAAACCTTGCGCAATGAATCATGTATAGTCGAATGTATTCTGATTAAGTCTTCTCGGAATGTGATTTATTTTTCTCTCTCGGTTAGATCAGAGCAATTCTGAAGCTGTTTGATGATATTCTTTACCTGGCGATAAAAGTAAACATCGCAGAGTTGCACTAGTGGTTGCATTTGAGGGAATCACTTTATTACAGCACGATGCCAGTCCTTCGTCATCTTGAAACAGTCGAAGTACAATTCTGGTTTATTTTGTCTTCATCGTGAGTCAGTTAACAGAAAAAAAGTTCTTCTGCACGTTTCCCTTCATCGTACCAGTCAAAAACTTTTTGTATGGGGTTGTTGTATGGTTCAAATGGCTCTGAGCACTATGGGACTTAACATCTGTGGTCATCAGTCCCCTAGAACTTAGAACTACTTAAACCTAACTAACCTAAGGACATCACACACATCCATGCCCGAGGCAGGATTCGAACCTGCGACCGTAGCAGCCGCGCGGTTCTGGATTGCGCGCCTAGAACCACTAGACCACCGCGGCCGGCGGGGTTGTTGTAAATTTCCCAGATTTTTGCTAAGTAATTACGATATTTCTGTATTTTTTCATGCGCTACAGTGTCCCTATGTGTATTTGTCACGACCACTTTGATATTTGTTACGAACTAATGAAATGAGTGACTTTAATAAAAGAAACTCTGAATAATATAATAACTAATGAAAAATATTTATTTGGTACAACCCTCCCCCCCCCCCCCCCCCCCCCCTCTCTCTCTGACACTGTCGTTGCTACGAGATTACACTGCTGCTTCCAGATCTGAAATGGTTCACAATGCTCTGAGCACTATGGGACTGAACATCTGAGGTCATCAGTCCCCTAGAACTTAGAACTACTTAAACCTAACTAACCTAAGGACATCACACACATCCAGTAGCGGTCGCGTAGTTCCAGTCTGAAGAGCCTAGAGCCGCTCGGCCACACTGGCCGGCCTTCCAGATCTGCACGACCGTATAGTGTGTTGTTAGTCGTGAAACAGATTTTTAACTTAAACTGTTCTTTAATGCTTTCATTTCGTCGTTGTAATCGCCCTATGCCAAATAACAACGCATTTACAGCAATTCTAGTACCGCTGGGCAGTCGAGACAACCTAGCATCGCAGGAACTACAAGATAGCTGCCGTTACGAGAAAAATTTGAATTTTAATACTTTTCTTTATAGTCGCGCAACTGCTCGTGCAGCTAGTATAACATTTCTTTTCACAGGAGCCTGTGGGCCTGGATGACATTTTATTTATATCGAAACGAGTAGATGTCCAACAAATGATTGATTTTTCAGCTGGCCTGGCTACTAACCAACAAAGACGTAATTTCAAGCATGTTACGAAGGAACATTGTGACACTATGCACTGTTAAACCAGTATAATGAGAAATATTTACCTATGATAGTCATTTACAGTGGCATAGTTGATTTTGTGGTACGAAAATAGTTACTTAACGCAGACGTAGTTACGGACGCTTGTCATCATATTATTGTTTTTTTCTTGGTAACTGCTTAAAAAACATTTAAGTCACGCAATTAAAATAGCCAGATGCAAGGCCCAGTCCAGTAAAGTAAATGTGGCTAAGAACTGTCCTGTAATTTATGTCGCAAATGAAAGTGCTAGGATCAGAAATGATGCAATATTTTACGAGCTAATTTCCAGACAATAAGTGGATTTATTCAATGAAAACCATAAAAGCATTTAATTACAAAAAGCAAAAGTGATTTTCAAACTAGAGACGCCACGGCACCCATCCACCGCCTTTTTAATCCTCGGTCCAAAAAAGTCACTAGTCTCTCACAGGCATGGTAAACAGTCAGCAATAATTTTCCAGAAATGTTTACAGCGCATTGTGAACAGGAGGGTTACTTTGTTCATACATCGGATTATTTGCAGTAAAAGCAAAATAAAAGCTGAAAATAAAAGAAAAAATGCTTCGGCATGTCGACTCGGCCCCACGACCTTTAGATCACTCTTTCTGCTGCGCCAACCTCTCACTGGAAACAATGCTATAGTAAGTGCCTCGATCGTCGCCCCATCCGCGCCAAAAATGCTATGTTTTTCCATACCCTGGCACATCTGGAGCCCCCAGCCCTGTCAGTTTCATTTCTGGCGAAGCCCTGCATATATCAAATTGTGATGGAATCTGGGACGATGAGGAAGCGAGGTCCCATTGTCAGACAAACAATTTGAACAAAGCCCTTCCCGATATCATGTATCATTTTGAAAGTAAAACCACTGTTAAATCCGACGTTTTGACCGTGTTTGCAACGATCTTCTTAGTATGAAGTGTTGCTAGAAAGCCGGTGAAACCATCGGTTTTAATTTGAAAATGTTGCAGTCTTATGCACATACAGCTTTGTCGTGTCCCGCCCACCCGTCTAATATAGGGTGCCTAGGAAAAGGAAGCTGTTTTCTCGAATAGCTAAAAAACAATTGAAGCAAATCTTATTAATGGAGTTTATTACAGTAAATTAAATTGACAGTACTTATCTTTGTCTACTTACAAAGAGGTGTCGTAAACAATTGACGATATGCAAATAATCAGTTCCTTCGAAATATACAGGGTGTTTATAAAAGAATATCGGGGTTTTAACGCTTTATAATATTTATTACATTAAACTTACAGTTATGAATGATATGTCAAATGAAAGAACAACTCAAACAGTTTTACCAAGAACCTTATAAATGTTCAATGTGAGCACAATTTGTCACACGGCGCACATCAAGTCTATAGCCGAGTTCTTACCAAACCTTGATAATTGTGTCTTCAGTGATTGTAGCAACAACTGCTTCATTCCGGTTTCGTAATTCAGGGAGGTCTGCTGGTAGCGGAGGCAAGTACACACGATCCTTGATGAAGCCCCGAAGGAAAAAATCGCATTGCGTTAGGTCGGGTGAACGTAGAGGCCATGCAAAACCCTGTCATTGGTTCCCTTGCGCCCTATCCAGGGCTTGGGAAGAACTCGACTATAGACTTGATGTGTTCCGTGTGACAAATGGTGCTCACATTGAACATTTATAAGGTTCTTGGTAAAACTGTTTGAGTTGCTCTTTCATTTGACGTGCCATTTATAACTGTAAGTTTAATACAATGAAAATTATAAAGCGTTAAAACCCCGATATTCATTTATAAACACCCTGCATAATTTCTATGCAAGCAAATAATCAGTCCACAAGTCACTGCTACAATGTTTATATCACGGCTCGGCTTCGAGGGTGACCGCGGCAAGCGCGGAGCAGCACTTCCATTCACTTCGTATAGGGGTCGCTCCTGTAGTGGTTCGGTCCCAGTCAGCGTACTACTGGCTGACTTCGTCTCGCAGCGTTCTCGGCTGTTACATTCCAGGCCGGAACAAGCTTTAATTCAAACTGACATTGACCGTGGAATTCTTCGCTCTCAGACTGAGTTTGTTACACTTCAACAACCCGATCGGTTAACTCGAGCAACCCGATGGTTAAATCACAGGCAGTGATCGGTATTGACGATATCTTCATGGACCGCTACTAGACGTTGCACGTATTTCCGCAGAAGAGACATTTAAACCGGGCGCCGCAAACCGCTGCTATGTCGCAGAGGGTTCGTCAGACACCTCCGGGTGATGCTGCTCACGCAAGATTCATCTTACCAGACTACCGGCAATAAAAGTCACGTGTTTTCAGGATTCGCTTTCTGCAAAATTGCAATTTTTCAGGAAAAGCATATGACTGTTAAGGGATTCGCATTTGGATGAAAATATCGCACACTTCACACGTAATGTATTAATTTGTAAACAGCAATTCATACATTCGTAAATCAAAATAACAATCTCCTTACATATATTTTCAAAAGATCATGAAAAATATCTAATTATTTCAAAACTTGCTTGCTGCATAACCTACTGATGAACAACTTTCATCCTTGACACTCATTTTCCAAGGAAACCCAATAAATAAGTATATTACATACAACATTTCTCTGTGTTACTGATGTAGGATGCAGTAATTACATCAAGACAGACATTTAAATATTTTAAGCCAACCCAGTTGACATGTTCTTATCCAGTGTCTCATTCTGTTACCCCAACATCCACGGTTTATATCATGTCATATATGTACTGTCTCATAGCACTATTCCCCTACAATATATGTTCATAAAACACCTTAGCATCATTGGGTGTTTCTATGACCTGCATCAGCTTTGCCATATCTTGACAGTTCTTCTGATATATGTGATTTACGATCTGCTTTTACGAGAGGCGGTCGTTAATGAAATTCCTTGTGACTGTGTTCTCTTTAATAGCTACCCAATTCCACATGGGACTATACATTCTTTTCACATTTTCGTACCCATAACATCTTTTGCTAGTTGTACAATGACCTTCTTACATGATTTCTACTTTTGCGTACGTTTAAACTTCATTCTCTAAGATGCAAAAGTTTTTGTTTAATTGAAATTGCTATACCTTCCTATGTAAAATAATAATAAATGTGTAAATCTGTCGCGTCTCTCTTGAGCGCCGCTTCCGGCACCGAATCTCGAAAACAAAGTTATCTTAATTGAAAATTTTATCTATATAGTGCTACATGTGTGTGAAACGATTTGATGAAATTTGCCTGGAGATTGCTTGAACACTGGGGAAGAACGCAAATACTTTAGAAGTGTGCAGTACAAGATACTTCACATTTGAAGAGCATTACGCAAATTAGGAAAAAATACTTACTTCTTCGAAAAAGCTATTTGCTCTTTGACTTTTTGATGTGTATCATACTTGTGAAAATGTTTTCACTGGTTCATATGTGCTACGTAATAAGAAACTTGAAAGTAATGAATACAATACTTATACTTCAGTGTGTTTAGTCTATACTTCCAGACTATTTGTTGCATAATAGCACAATGCATCATAGATGCACGATCCTGTCCGCATGCCGTAGTATCGTGCTTCGTGCCTTGACACAGCTTGGGAGACGGCTGGCGGGGGGAGCACACCGCGAGCTATGCTTAAGCCCGCAGGCACACACGTGAGGGCAGCTGACCGCAGCTCAATTATTCACCATCACTCATCGTAACAAAACTACTGACTTTAAGTGCTGCCACTGGTAATAGCTAGTTCTCAAATAAATTATGGCTATCTACATTTCTGAATTTCTGCTTGCCGTTTCTTTCTAGCTTTGTTTCTATTTTCACTTTGCATCTTCCGAGTCTGTAACGGATTCCACGTTGTGAAATATGTGTTTACTGTAGCACGTGTTATGAGCTAGACTAGTGTTAAATTGGGAGTTAAGTTCAGTGTGCCCCACTGGGGCTCAGACTGCATAATTACCTTTTGTGGGCACCATGTCCATCTGTGCAAGGTACACAGAAGAGTTCCTGGGAAGTTTGGAAAGTGAGGAGGAGCCCGAATTGAGACTGTGATGGCGAGTTGTGTATCGTGACTTGATGGCTCAGTCAGTAACACCATTTTACACCAAAGGCAAGATTCTGTGTTGTGTCAAGTCGCAAATGTTCGAGTTCTTCCTGTCAGTTAGTGGTTCACCATCCGGAAATATGTTTCATATCCAAAGAAATGTGAAAAAAACAAGCTTGTAAAAGCTGTCTTATATGTGTGTCATACTTGTGTTGTGGATGCCATAAATTCGAGACGCAGTATACCAATGTTCAAGAACTACTACAATGTGCTACAACCTGTCGCTGTGCAATCTAGAGAAGTTACAGTCTACCATGAGATGGCTGCTAAGAATGTAGTCGACAGTCGTCATCAACAATATCAAAATTGTTATAAGGTATAGTGGTGCAGCATAGCTGTCCAAATCAATGGTTCCAAACAGTTTTAACATGCTCCAGATAGGCAGCATTATTTCATCATCACATCATCATCATCATCATCATCATCACATCATCATCATCATCTTGGACAGTTTTCAGCTTCTGGCCAAGTATGTTTAGAAAATAAGCCTCTCTATCGTCTTCTCTGTTGCCACCACCTCTCCGTCTTCACCTTGGTCCAGTCTTCTCCTTTCTTCTGGACGAAATCCTCCACATCTTTCAGCCATCTGTCTCTCGGTCTTCCTCTTGGCCTCTTTACTCCCAACTTCACCACGTGTATCCCCTGGGTATCCTCTTCTCCTCCACACGCTTAACATGCCCATACCATCTCAGCCTTGATTTCTCTATCTTCTCCTGTAATGGTTCCATCTTCATTAACTCTCTGATAGTCTCATTTCTTAACCTGTGTATCTTTGTCACTCCAATACTGTTCCTCAAGAATTTCATCTCATTATCTTTTACTTTGTTTTTCTCTCTTCCTTTGATAATATATAGCACTGCCTTGGGTCCTAGCTTAATCTCTTTGAGGCGGTGATACATTTTACCGAACAAAAGAAGTAATTTTCGCTTGACGAAAATATTAATGATAATAGTTTACCTGAGTAGCTTTCGCTACTGCTACTGATGTAATATCATTGAGAGAAAGGTGTTACTACTAGCATTCTTTTTTTGTTAATTTCGAATGGATGTAGTCGGAATAGATTTTTCAATAAAAATCTGTTACAAGTTTCTGATATATATGAGTAGTCCAAGCTGCAGGCTAATTTCAAAAGCATTTAAGTAACTTTTCACAGTGAAAAATACCTAGACAGATCTACGAAAGAATTTAGAGACAGATAATTTCCTTTCATTGTATTTGCGTAGAAAAGGAATTGATTATGCTTATTACCGAATACGATCATCACTTCCAAAGGATTTGCCAATATGTATAAGCTACCAGTTAAGAACTAAGCAATCTATGTAAGGGTATAATAAGTCAGATGCGTTGAAACTGTAATTGGTTGTACGTATACCAATGATTTTGTACTGGGAAACCTATACTGAGGTGCGACAGCAATGGGAATCAATTCAACTATGTGGTAACGCCAACATACACATAAAGTGTCGATCGGTAGTGATAATCAGACTAATCGAACTTTCTTACACGTTGACACAGTGCAGTTCAGAGGTCATTCTTTGGTCCGACGGGCAGTTTTCATCTGACGAAAGCTTCAAAACAGTATAATCTCCGCTGAAGAGAGGAAGATTCGTACTGGTTATTCCTGTAATTTTCGCGTCTACACTCAAGGTAACGCAGATGCTGTTTGAACGGCGTTTCTCGCGTTCCAGACGATGCGTATGAATTGTACCGTGAGGCTGAGAAGCAGGCAGTCCAGTGAAACGTATGAACAGCGATTCCTTTGAGATTCTCAGGGGAGCGGAGAGCCTCTATAAGAAGTGCAAGGCAGCTTCGCGAGCGATGAAGCCGACGGCGAACTCCATCTGCGCCGCTGCCGTGGATCAGAGGCAATTTCGACTGCTTGAGTGGAGTGCGCTGAGTCGATTTGCAGCATTCGCAGCATCGATACGACGAGCTGTACAAGACGACGTCTTCACCAAGGGAGAAGCGACACATACCAGGACTTCTAGACGCAAAACGACCAAATGCAACGCCCAGACGACACATCATAATCGCGTCACCCTACAAAAACAGAATGGTGTGCAAAACCTAAAGACGAAAGTAACTTTCGCATAAGGGTGCTACTGCCTCGTAACATAGCTCAATGAAACTTGGACCATTCATAGAAGGGATTTGTAACAGCTTAAGTTAGACTAAGAATTTATTAAAAATCTTCGCTTAACCACAAAAATCGATTCTTGAGATATAGTATTTTACGAAGAATGTTAAATGGTTTTGGCAACCCATTAAAAAAAGTGAGTGAATAATTGTTTGTTGGAGATACACGGAACATATCAGTATATGTATATGAGTGAGGACGCCTGTAGTTACTTTAAATGCGGGACTTAGCGAATGCTACGAGCAGTGGAGCTAATCGGTGGGGGCGCTACTTGCTCATAACAGGTTGAGAATTTGGGTTAAACAGGAAGCGTGTCCCGATGGCCGAGGCGGTTAAGGCTAGAGAAGCCGAGCATCCGGGTCCGAGTCCCGGTCTGGCACAAATTTCCACCACTGATTTACTTCAGTGTCTTGAAGGGGCTGCAGCCCTCATTTCTCGTTATGATAATGAATGCTTATAGCAATAATAACGACTATAATATTTAGAAGTTACTTGGAAACGTCAGCTAATAAGACAGGCGGGGTTGACCTTGGCGTCAAGTGATGTGAAAAGAAGAAGGAGAAGAAGAAGAAAGGGCAAAAAAGAAGAAAAAAGTGACGGTCGCAGTGCGGACACAGCTGTGTCATATCTGGTGATGCTAATGCTTTGTGGGTGCTACGACTGTGTAAATTCAAGTGAAATTTGGTGCTGCAGCGGCATTCGGGTTGCCAATTTGTATCTGGAAATTGCGCGTTTTGGAAAGGAAGATTATTCATCATAAATCTACGATGGAATTTTGAGTGAACAATGGTTGCTACAAGCAAAGTAGTCGTACTAAGTTAATTACATCTAGAAAGAGAGGTTAAGAGCATAGCCAATTATCATTCTGCCAACTTCAACTACAGCACGACAACAGCCCCCACAAACAAGGCAAGAACATTTATTGATTCTAACTGCATTCAATATTACAGTACAAACTTCATACGTCATTATGGAATAGATTGTGTTATTTAAAGTTCTTTCTTAAATTCATTCTCCTGATATCATAAGGCGTAGCCTATTTCCTTGTCTCTGTTTATTAACAATTGTATGTAAAGATAAACGATCAAAAGGTCGTATTAATTTTCAAATATCGCGACAGTGGAAGACTGTCGTAATTTCATGTAATATTAATTTTTTGGGAAATGACTGTTCTAAATCTATTTGCATTTCTCTGAAGTATACTGGTCGCATTCCTATTTTAATCATTCACATTTACCTCGAGATTAATTTCATGCTTGCATTCAACATTCTGGTGGTTACATCGGTTATTAATGTAGCATCATTTCACATTTGGAATAGCTTATCTCCCACTGTTAACCAATGGTCTTGGAATGCTGATCACTTAAATTTGTTACCTATACAGATGTATTCTCGAAATTTTATTACTCTACATTAATTTTTTGGTGTTGCGGTTTTTCTTCCGTCAGTGTATATTCCCCTTACACGTGAATCGCACTGGGACTGTCGGGAAAAATTTAGTGACAATTACAGTCCCGCAAGCACACTAATGGTGGTCGAAACCTTTGAGTTCTCCCAGGCTGAGTAAAAAGACGTATAACACCAAACTGATGAGCCAAAACATTATGACCACCTGCTTAATAGCTTGTCTGTCCGTATTTGGAACGAAATACATCACTGATTCTGCGTATTAGAGATCCGACAGTTCGTTGATATCTCTGTGGAGGTATGTGGCATTAGATGTCTACGCACAGGTCATGTAATTCGCGTAAATAACGGGCCACTGATTTGCGTACGAGGTGACGCCGCCCTAGCGACCCAGATGGGTTCCGTAGGAGTTGCATCAGGTGAATATGGTCGCCGAGACATCATCGTGAGTTCACTATAATACACTTAAAACCACTGTAGCATGGTTCTGGCTCCAAGACGCACAGAACTATACTATTGAAAGATGACATCGCCGTCGTGAAGAGATCAAGCATGAAGAGATGTAGGTGGTTCGCAACCTTCAGCGTGCGTTCGGTTACTACCACAGGACCCATGCAAGCGTAGAAGAATGTCTTCCAAAGCATAATACTGCACCCACCAGCCTGCGTAGGTGGCGCGCTGCACGTTTCGAGCTGCCGTTCACCTCGATGACGGAGTTTATGCTGACGACTATCAACCCATTGTAGCAAAAATGTGTTTCACCCGAAGATCGGACATATTTCCATTGATCGACTGTCGAATCCCGAACGTCCTGCGCCCACTGCAATCATAACTGGCGACGTCGTCGGGTCATCATGTCAACACGTAGGGATAGTTTGCTGCGGAGCTCCATGTTCAAAAATGTACGATGAACGGTGTGCTCCGAAACACTTGCTCGTGCACCAGCATTGTGATCTTTCGGCGGAGATGCTACAGATTACTCTCTATCCTACTTTACAGAGCAGACAAACTTCCGAGCTCACGTTCAATGAAGAGTCGTGGACGTCCAACTATTTAGCACCTAGTGGTAGTTTCACTGCCCTAGTGCTGTCTGTAGATGCTCAGGACAGTAGCACGTGAACATTCGACCAGCTTTACCGTCTTCGAGATACTCTTCACAGGCTCATCGTAATAATAACGTGCCCTTTGTCAAAGTCGCTTATCTCAGTGAGTTTCCCTATTTTCCGTCCATATCTCTACTAGGGTGATCCCCGCCCGTGTCTGCTCCGATGACACACTTTTGCTAGCGCGTCATGTGCCCATGACACCACCAGGCGCCATCTAACGTCATGGTAGGCAGTGGTCATAATGTTTTGGCTGATCAGTGTATACACGCCCCCCCCCCCCCCCCCAACCCTAGTCAGGCTTTGCAATGGTCATAGTGTAGGAAAGAAAAGGCCGCGGACACCTCTCGCACTGTACTATAAAATGTAACAGTAGAGCTACAGCGTTTACGCCCCACAAAACCCAACAATTATGGACAATGAACTGGACTGCGCATATTTCTGCAGGAGTTAGATCCAGCGTTGCCGACGCCACTGATGCCTGTCTCCGGCGTTACGAACACCCAGACAGCCCTGAGAATACTGGACAGACCGTGACCACTCAATACTTTTTCTGCAGCGCTCCTCGCGTAAGTGAAACGGCTAGCCCCGGGGAAGATTCGACACAGCCTTAACGTGCAGACACTGGCTGGCAATACCCTGTAACTGCGGAAAATCTTCTTCCGTGTCAGAGAAACCTCGCCACTTGTCTTGCTAGCGGTAACGGTCAAGAAATTCCTTCCTCTGCCAACGACTGCAAGACGTAGAATAACGAGGCCACTCAGCAACCAATGGACAGGAGTTCAGCAGTGCCTACGCAATGACGGCAGTGGTAATCACAGGAAGCTGGCGTTCGATAAGGTGGCCATTGCGTCGCCAACTATGAAGTGTGGTATCCACTGGACACAAATATAGTATAGAGACAGCTGTAAAACGTAAATATGTTTTTTCTTATTATATGTCTCTTAAAACCGCGAATAATCCTACTGTTGATCGTAGCAGAAGTTTATTACGTCGATTGTACTAACCAAAACGTTCGGAGAGAAATGTGCAGTTACTTGCGTCATGTTGACCATCGTGATGGAATCATTAAGTACACATTTTGCTTACGTATAAAATGTCAAACGACGCTTGATGTGTCACAAGACAGGCACATACACTGCTTCCTACGAGTAAGAAAAACGATGGTCAAAATAAAATAGTTTGCACTTCATTGGAGTGAATCTGTTGTTGCCTGCAGAAATACTGTAACAAATTCCACACTAAGTAGAAGGCTTCTTGCAAAACAAACAAGACAATGCTGGATTTTTCACCGGTAGGTACAAAATCAAACTGGATTGCGTTCTTTTTGTGAAAACGCTATTGATAACTGACATTCGCAGCCGACGTACATGCCACGTAAACTAAAAAAATTAGAACTAGTATAGAGTGTCCTTTTCCTCTCTGGCACCGTTTATGTGGGTGGCACAAACCACCAAAGAGAGTATGTGTGTGTTCTATAAAAAATATGGAGAGAAGTCCTGATTGCCTGATTCTCTTTTAAACTGAAAGTGACGTAGATTTCAGACAAGAATTAAAAAACATGATGGATATGTACACCGGCGGTTGTCTAATATTTGTTCAGAAATACAAATATGTAACCAATGGACAGGCAGTAAAAAAAGAGTCCGCTATGGAAGAACTGCAGTATAGTTCTCAAAATAACTACACGATAAATAACACATACTAGTCCATTCTGGTTTTTCAGATGGACGGGCAAATCCTGTATTTTGTCGTAACACAACAGAAAAACCGTAAATACGGTATGTATTTAATAAATAATTATGAATGTGTGGGTAATCGTAAGTATATATTTGCAACAGCATAATGACATTAGTGCCGTGTGGTGAAATCGTAGTATTTTTCACATATGTAGCGCCAGAGCATTAGGTTAGCAAAACACATGGAAATGTGATGTTTGCGCCCGCCGTAATTGTGTGTGGATAAAAAAGTATGTTTTCCAATCTTGGATGTATAGGAAATATCCGAAGCCAGTGATTTGGCTGACTAACTGATTACAGTCATCCAGCAGAGTAGCACTGAATTCTACCAGCAGACAGTCTATCACTGTCAGCATCACTGTTTGTGTAATCGATTTCCACTATAAATAATTAAAACTGTACACAAATAGACAATATTTTGCATTAGACTCTCATGTATCGACCACAGTTTATTCGAGCATTCGCATCGGTAACAATAAAAACCTATGAGTAAAAGCCCAAGGTGGCACCTCCTTCAGCCATACCATCTAAGCGTGAAGGTGTACGAATCGTGCTACCCGAAACAGGTACTTACGAAGAAATTCACGTGAAAGTCTCCCATGTCCATTTTACATCAAGAGTATATGACACTAATAACAATGTATGACTGTAAAACGTTAAACATTAACACCATAGGACGGCGACAGGAACTTACGGAGTGCCAGATGGGGCTATCGAACGACCCTGGCGATTCAGCTGCAACAGACTTAACCTTCCACACTGTAGTGATGAGATACAGACAAAATGTGCACTGACTGCACATTCGGCCATCTCTCTCCAACATGCATTAATTCTTCTCCAAAACAGTCATTTCCTCGAAGTTTCCGTTGATGTTAGCCACATGTGGGCGTTGAAAAAAATCAATGGTAACATGTGAAAATTTGTGCAAGACTGGGATGCAAACACAGATTTCCCTTTTATGCAAATGGTCCCCTTAAACACATCGTCACCCTGAGAATGCTTTCCTTCCAACCCAAATTCACAGACTGTGACAGCCGGCCGCTGTGGCCAAGCAGTTCTAGGCGCTTCAGTCCGGAACTGCGCTGCTGCTATGGATGCAGGTTCGAATCCTGCCTCGGGCATGGATGTGTGCGATGTCCTTAGGTTAGTTAGGTTTTAGTAGTTCCAAGTCTAGGGGACTGATGACCTCAGATGTTATGTCCGATAGTGCTCAGAGCCATTTAGACTGTTACACATCACTGATCTAGCGTCATGATCCCTGATTCCTGTTGATCAGGAATTGTGTGCATCCGCAATGAAAGAAAGGATATCTGGTCATCGTCATCTTGTTGGTATATGTATCACAAAGCCGCGCGGGATTAGCCGAGCTGTCTGAGGCGCAGCAGTCATGGACTGTGCGGCTGGTCCCGGCGGAGGTTCGAGTCCTCCCTCGGGCATGGGTGTGTGTGTTTGGCCTTAGGATAATTTAGGTTAAGTAGTGTATAAGCTTAGGGACTGATGACCTTAGCAGTTAAGTCCCGTAAGATTTCACACACATTTGAAGATTTCTTTTTTGTATCACAAATATGTGTACACATACCTCGTTTGATCCAGGGGCCGTTTAGCTAATTGTTCAAAGGTTTCATTAAAGATAGCTACTTTTGGGGAATGAAATGAATTAATGCTGACAGGGAAATTATTGCCAGAGCGGGACTTGAACCCAGATTTCCCACTTCACACAAGTAGTCACCTCATACCTCATCAGTCTTCGCCATCCAAGCAAGATTCCCTACAGATCCAAATTCCCAGCCTGTTACAAACTAATGACCTAGTGTCACCCACCCATGAACCCCTTATTCACAGATCCATGATCAGTGTAGCAGATATATACACAAATGCTGTGCGCCGATACTAAAAGAAAGGATCATTGGCCGTCTTCATCTTATTGAATATCTGTCAAAAACTGTTTCCATAACTTATATTGCCGGAGAGAACAATCGAAAAAAGAAGTATTTAAATGTAGGATAGAGAGTTTTAAAAATTAGACAAGCTCCGAGCAGTAGTATTAGGTGCTAATCTAAGCACATAGATAAAATGTATGCCATTAATGTTGTGCACACAGGCATTTTATCTTCTACAGTAAACTACCTTTGATTTCATCTATAGCACTGTCAATATGTGATACATATACCTCGCTTTTCAGTTATGGAATCACACCACTTTGACACTGCATCTAAATATTTTTGCAGTTCGAAATACACATGCCTTGCAACTCACATGATTTGGGGGAGAATACCGTAGCATTAAGAATAAAAAAAAAGACACACAAAAGCATTACCATCTTGTTTCACATGCATATGCACACGCACGAGCATGCACACACACACAGGTATAAATGCAGATATAGTACTTTAATACGTACACAAATCGTTGTGTTGACTGTTTTTCTTTGTGTCGATCAGTCTTCTCATAAATATATCACAAACTTTATGCCTTGGTATTTCCTGCACAGTTATAACCGCACAACTAATTGGACTACGTGCATACACACTTGAACACCTGACCTGCTGCCAAGAAGAAAATAAGCATTAATGGCTTGCTCTTGCCCCACGTACCTGAAGGTACTAACCAACCCAAAAACATTCAACTTGTTGTTAGTCTGCAAATTATGTAAATATTGATGTAATGTTGTTGAGTGCACCGTCCTCAGTCAGCAATAGAAATATCTGCACTGATTACCCCCCCCCTCCCCGCCCCCCCCTCCCACACGTGTTTCAGAAGTGATGGTCAATATTGAAGGACATAACAGGAATGATCATTCGAAACAAAAATGTCAAGTACACATGATCTCTAAAACGGATGCCTTAAGAGCTATGAGCATTTCTTGATCTTCGATACTGTGTTACAAATTTCTTCCACTGCAAGCTCTCTGCTTACCATATTTTGCGAAGTGGCAGTACGGACCAAAACAAGAAAAAATGCACAGTAAACAAGTTTACTGTACATTTTTTTCTTCTTTTGGTATATACTGCCACTTCTCAAAATATGGACGATTCGTATCAAGGTGCCGAAGAACTGTTCGTAACTCTTTAAGGTATGCGTTTTTGGTGGACAGAGACTGTCTGAAAAGCTTATAACAGTGTTTCAAGAAAAGTTATGCTGAGAAATAACTGCCAAGAAAAAAATTTGATACGTCTCACTATTCCTGAGTTAATCAGCATTGAAGTTAGCCAATCAGGCTGTTATGCACACAGATTCAAGCGGCCTGACAGATACAATTAGTGTCAGTTTTTCTCACAGCCTATTTGAGAGTGCACAAGACTCCTTAGCATTGGCTCAGATTTGATCTTTACTACCATCCTATGTCCAATTATTGTATCGCTCTCTTGTTAGCTTTTAGGAAATTAAACAAAGAACACATCCGGTGATGCTGTCACTGGCAGGCAATTTGAATTTGGACATGCAACAGTCTGACTGGCTGACTTCAATGATAATTAACTAGGAAACAGCCAAACATATTGAACTTTTGCCTTATCAGTTATTTCTTAACACAACCTACCCTCCAACACTCTTACAAGCTTTCCATACTATTTCTGACCAACGTGTACATATATGTAGACACGTCTGAATGTAAATAAACATATGTGTATGAAGCGACCCCAAGAAATGTTGTGGCAAAATTCGAGGAGCTGTAGGGGATGTCTTAAGGAACAAATCAAGGTTAGAAAACCGTGTCCAGAAACGCCACCCAACGACGCTACAGAGCGCCAAATTTATAGGCGCCAGTGCCTGCCACTAGGCTACCCTGCCGGTAGCAAACATGACCTTGTATACTGACAGGCTGTAGGCGGAATGTCTGGGAATGTTATTTGTTATTCAGTGATTGCGATTAGTTGCCATGATCATCAGTGTAGAAGATGGATCTAGCTGATGCATAGAAACGCCTTGTCTCCTATGAATGCCTCACTCACTCAGATACTCATTTCTGTTCACAGTTCATTTTTCTCCAGAACCCCTCTAAAATCTCCGATGTTTTTCAGTATGCAGGAGAAAAATAGACTGCAGATAGAAACCTGTGTCTGAAACCAATATCCACCAAAGCAACAGAGAACCACATTCATGGGAGATATGTCCTGTCCACGCAGCAGCTCCATATTCTCCACTGGGCAATTAGTCATGATCAATTAATAACAAACAACATTGTGAGCTGTTTCGTCTATGGTTCGTCAGTGAACAACGTCACGTTTGCTGCTGAAGGGGTGGCCTACTTTACACTTGTCTACCTACATACATAAATGGTCATGTTACCATGTGTGGGAAGTTAATTTCTGGTATACGACTGGAATATAGATGTGCAACTCAGCCCGATTACCTACAAACTATACTTCTTCCGTATTCAACCCACATAACACAAACTGATATAACCATTACTATAAATCACAAGCACGTTGATGGACTGCTGCATAATTTGAGTATTGTCATCATTCTTCACTTTGTTGAAAACACACACATAGCTCAGTTACACTGTTGTGTGTGTCAGGTTACACTGAGATCCCGTGGCCCCATTCACTTACCTGCCAGAGGTGGTATAGACGGCAGCAGTGGCGGTAGCAGTGGCAACCTTGTGGGAGGAGGGGAGGGGGTGTTTAGTGTAGGTGCAAAAGTGGATCCATCCTGTGAGCAGTACTCCCACATTTAGCGCTTGGTGGATCCAGGCCAAATAATAATGCTCGAATTTTGGTATGGTGCATCCACCCTAAATAAAATTCCGAGATCTCACGCATTGCAAATTCACTATGAATAATATCCCGTACCAAATGTGAGTGGATCCACCTTTTGGGTGCTACTTGAAACCCACCCCAGGACTTTACCACCACCTCTACACCTGAAGCGGTTACAAGCGCCTCGATGTTGGTAAGGAGGGGAGGGGGGGGGGGGGTCTTCCCAAGAAGCCGACACAGAAAATAGCGTAACTGAGCTACCCCTGTGTTTAGTACAGAGTAACGTCAGCACAAAACCTTCACTGCAATCCAGATACGTGCATGTGTTTTAGTGTTGGAGGAAGTGCAGTTTATTGATACTCTGGCTGGGGTGAGGCTCTGTAGGACAGTTTGATGGTAAAAAATAACAAACCTCATTTTTAATGTAAGTAATAAGAACGTACATATATGTATATAACAAAAAACGGAAAAATCCGGATGCGACATGGCCATGCCATCGAGGGTATCTGTATTTATACATACGAAGTAATCCAATTTTTTTCTGACATAAGCAGTAGACCAAAGTGTCTGGAGAAGTCTTGAGTAATTTGCTAAGAAATTGCAAGTTTGTATCAAAGATGAGAACTAGTATAATCCTAGCAATATCTGCTCCCAACTGAATATGATATATAGGCTTAGTATTGAGAGAGATTGCGGAAACCCTGGAAAAAATGAATGCGGAGGTTTTTATTTAAACAGAGGGATAGACGTGACATCTGTATACACTTAGAAACAAAAATAAATAAATATACATACGGAGTAATAGGCAGAGAGGGGCTCCAAGTCCATAACGTAACGAGTAGATAGAAGAGAGGACATGAAACCAGATAGACTTTAATAGTGGAAAGCCGGTACATTCTAGACAGAGGCGTGGTGACAAGAGGAAATTGTCACATACCTACTAGTTCTATGTGCATGAGAAAATGGTAGCGTTATTCTTATTCTGAATGCTGCGTTGTTCTCCATATTTTCGGCTAATTTAGCGTACAACATGGAATCAGCGATCATAAGGACGTTACAGCATCACTGAATAGGCTGTAAATAGGCATATCAAGAAAGGAAAATGCCTAGCAAGAGCGACAAAAACAGATTCCAGATTACTTGAATCGTCAACATGAAAAACTCATATCCATGACCGAGAATGTTGAGCAGCAATAGCCAGAGGTCAAGAGTATTGTACAATATGCTTTAAACAGATATATGCAGAGGGCTGTGTTGGTTCTGAGTGGTGGAAAAATCCCACCGTGGTTCGACAGTCATATTAGAAAATTACTATGAAAGCAAAGGCTACTGCACTACAAATTTAGATGTTACCAAAGACACATAGACAAGCAAAACCTGAAAGAAGCCAAAATTAGCGTAAGAAGAGCCACGTGTTCAACTAATTTGAAAATAAGATTCTGTGTACCGACTTGATAGAAAATCCTAAGGAGCTGGTCTTATGTTAAATCACTAAACGGATCGAAGCCATCTGTTCAGACACACTGACCATAACGGTATCGCAACAGTGGAAGACAGAGAGAAACCCGAAACAATTACACGTTTTTCCAGAAATGTTTCACTGAAGATCATACTACAGTTCCTCCTTTAAATCGTCGCACGAACTTGAAACTGAGAGATACTTTAAACAGTCGTTTGAAAGAGAGACAACATTATTTTACTGTGAAAATATACGAATTTAATGCTGATAGATCACAAACATAGATCAAAGATAAATCGATTTTAATATCAGTGATCACATTTTAACAAAGTGTTTAGATGATATTCTTCAATTAACTGCTCCCAACGCCGGTCACACGTTACAAAAAACAAGAAACTGCAATACTGTTACCTCAAAAATACATTACTAGGACAGTAACGTCAGTGCTGTGGCATACCTTCAAAATAACAATTCAGTGCTCTCTGTGCAAAGTTATTCTCTTTGAAGGCTGATAGACTGGGCACACAGTAAGGAGATTTTGCAACAAGGCTTCATGGAACCGCGAAAAAATTTATTGTCTTCAGTGTTCTTATTCCTATTGAATTGATGTGACAACTTCAAATGTTTCGCTAAATCATAAACTAATATTAAATATTCTGTTTCATTTATGGGCCAAAACAACTGTCTAAATAGTTAATATATTTGAATAGATCATCTTCCAAGGGATCAGAGTGTGTGTTTTAAATCAGCTCCAAGAAGGTAGCATTGTCGTACTTCCCCATCTTTTAAGATGAGCTACCGTTCTCCTACTGAGCTCTTAGGGAAAGACTAGTGCCCTGCTGCTTCCCTGATGCAAAACTCTCCAGTTAATACGCCATCGATAGCGTATTTCATTCTCTTCTCATCCCAATATGATTTCTATCAAACTGCCATTCTGACAATAATACATAAAACATGAATAATGGCTTCATGGAATTTTTGTCTGTCCGAGGTTGGGCCAGTACAATACGTTTAAAAAAAATTACTGCTTTTCAAATATACACGAATACTGTTAGCAAAAGGAACGCTATGTTATTCTTCATTCATGCACGTTTTAATCAACATTATAATAGTTTCATTAAACGCATCAGAAGAGAGTCCAAAATTCCCACGAAGATTATCTGTGTATCCCTAACAACAACTCATGTTTACTCAACAACGAATTTCTCACTGCTGGTAAGCACAAAAGCGAAGTGGCCTGAGAAAATGACACCCAACTGTGTTGCAGATCATATAGCTTCCGAGTTCTAGTATGCAAATGCTAAACTATGCCTGTCCAGCAATAGTGTTCACAGAAAAGAGTATCGAGAGGAAAATGTCTGTCTGCACGAGTCTAATTTCCCTTCTCTTACGTGAAATGTACGTTCGCTTGGTATACTGACTCAATAATGTTTTCGCAAAAAGAGCATTGTCCAATTCAAGCCCATGTAGCATCAGCATATTGATCAAACCTACCAGTAACAACGTTATTGGTTTTGGGAAAAGTCTTCTACATAGTAAGGGGTGTGTTACAGAATTTCCTCAAGCAACAAAAGATTCACTGCTATGAAGTGAAGGCAGCAACCGTGTGAACCAGACAGGTTGATAAGAACATTTATTTTAATTCAGTCATCGATCTTTTCTTCTTTGTAGTGAGCTGTGTGTGGATTTGCCGTATGATACATCGATCGTAATTTACCACTGCATACGTAACCAAAACGTATATTTAATGATACCATCACGAAGGTCAACATCACTCAAGTTACTGCATATTTGTATCAGAACGTTTTTTATTAGTACAATCAACATAATTAATTCCAAATGCATGAGAAAACTCTATTACCATTAGTAGTGTGTCATTACTGGTATCTTCTCAGTATTTAGAGAGATGTATAATAAGAAAAAAATTTAGAACGTTTTGCAGTTGCATCTTCAGCAGGCGACACACTGTCCACCTTATCACACACCAGCTTCCTGCGACAGCAGACACCGTCGCTAGCGCATGAGTACTACTCAGCTTCTGTTCGATTTACCAGTAGCCGAGCAGCTTCTCTGTTATGCATGGTGCAATCACGGGCAGGGTGATTGTGATCTCCAAACTTTCCAAGTTTTTCGTAGTACGTTTTCTGGCAATTACTGCCGAATGATGTCCGCACATTGAGGTCATGGCAGTTCTTCCAATGAGCTACATTTTTCAGTTACACGAGGAGTGCCGCTGCAGAGGTGTTGGGTGGTCGCGACCTGACCAATATTCCCAGGGCTGCCTGGACGTCACAGCGAAAGGGTCCATGCCCTACGGCCCCGAGCGGTCGGATTTACTTTGTCGGCGGCGTCAGCAGCACCAGCCGCAACTCCTGCACAGAACGCAGCTTCTTGTTCGTAATTGTTCAGAGGCTTGTCGCAGACAGCGTGTGAATGCTGCACATCTCTATCGCCGCATTTTATCGCATAGCATTAGAGGTGTCGTGATCTCTGTGTGTCGATGACTTGTTAAGTAGAAGTAGTTTCCTTTTTACCCCATTGTGGCCATTTCTCAGTCTCGTTTGGACACATATATACACTGTTGTTTAAAATTAAAGCAACAAATCGCTATTTCCCCGTGTTGTGTTATAATCGTATAAAATGTCGACAGATGTCCGTACAATCATGTTCTGCATGGAAAATGGCATTACGGTCAGTGGACATCCATGTCAACAATGATGTCAGGGTACCTATCAGACCGGGTAGTGTCATCCGAATAGTCCCATATCCACAATCGTGTATACAGTCACAGACAGTGCAGTACATAAAAAGAATGGAAGCAGGACAACCGCACTCTGATGTGGCCCGAAGGCTTAATGTGAATAAGTCTGTTGTTTTTGGGATGTGACAACAATTTATATAGCCCAAAACAGTATCCCAAAGACCAGTGCAGTGCCGATCACGTGTGATATCAAAAAGAGAGTACTGCACGGCATCTGACCTTGCAGCATCCACTGGGCGTGTTCTATCGAGACAAACGGTGTACAGAAGGCTTCGGCAGAGTAGCATTTACTGTCGGAGGCTTTCTGTATGTGTAGCTCTGATGCGTCTTCACAGAACGGAACGAGTGGTTGGTTCAAATGGCTCTGAGCACTATGGGACTTAACATCTGTGGTCATCAGTCCCCTAGAACTTAGAGCTACTTAAACCTAACTAACCTCAGGACATCACACACATCCATGCCCGAGGCAGGATTCGAACCTGCGACCGTAGTAGTCGCGCGGTTCCGGACTGAGCGCCTGAACCGCTAGACCACCGCGGCCGGCGGAACGAGTGGAGTCGTCAACATGCCACCTGGACGGTCGAACAGTGGTACAATGTTCTTTTCGCAGATGAGTCTCGATTTGGTCTGGAGACTGATTATCAACACATTGGCATCTGGAGGGAACGTGGAACACGATTTCCGAATCCAAACACTGAAGAAAGAGAGCGATATCGAGGTGGATCACAAATGGTGTGGGCAGGGATTATCTTGAGCGCTCGAACACCTCTTGTAGTGGTAAATCGGCAAGATTTAACTGCTGTCAGCTATCGCGACGAGATCTTAGGACATCATATGCGGTTGTAGCGAGGGGGTGTGGGCCCAGACTTCGTACTGTTGGATAATAATACTCGACCTCATAGAGCACAGGTCGTTGATGTTTTGTTGGAAATGGAAGATACCGCACGTATGGTGTGACCTGCTCGCTCTCCTGATTTGAAACCTATAGAGCATGTCTGGGATGCGCTAGAGAGTCAGATGGCATCATGTCAGTATCCACCAACTACTCTCGAAGACTTTGGAGCAGCTCTGCAGGAATAATGGGCGCTCTTTCCTCATCATGAGGCTGATGACATTACTCATAGCATGTCCGTCGTTGCCAAGCCAGTACTGCAGCCGGACATAGTAACACCCCATGCGGAGCACATTAACCAGTTGTCGGAATGTGTGTGCAAATCCGTTAAATTGGAAAGAAACGAAGAACATTTTTGTCCGGCAATATCCATGTTGCAGTTGTTTACGTTCTGTGTTCTTTACATTGTTTCTACTTTAGTATCACCTGTTTACATTGTTTTGTGGCAAACTGGACACAACCTTGCAAAATTTCAGTTTGTTGCTTTAATTTTGGTCACCAGTGTATGTACTTTGGGTTATTTACAAGTCTTATAGGGAAATCGTACATTAATATTTCAAGGTTTTATTTGGTATTTTTATTGGGAGCGCTGGCAGATCTTGCCCGTCATCAGCGTGCTTGCAGCATTATGTCCGTTGCTAACGTCTTCCCGATATGCCCAACATGGTCCACATGTAGGATGGAGGGCGGATATAGCAGTTTCGTCACAGTGCGCCACTACTGGTCACGTGTGAAAGAAACTCAAGACTAACCTTACCAATATCAAGGACGCTAAGGATTGGTAACTCCCCTACCCAAAGTTTTAACGTATTTTCTAGGAATCTCGCTCGGTCAGTAATAAAAATATAGCATTTCATATCGTGTTACGTGGCTCTTTCATTCAGCCTGGGCGCTCTGGCTGGCGGAGACTGGCACCATCCTTGCATAAGCGCTAGGTTTCAAAGCTGGATTCTGATTTGTTTAGAGAGAGAGAGAGAGAGAGAAAGGACCCAGGGGGTGACGTTTATATGCAAATCAGACCACATATTTCTACCGATGTGTCGGGACCTGTTTTCCATTATTACCGCGGGTGGAGGGCCCTCGCTGAATGATTGGTGTAGCAGCAGCGTCTTTCGCATCAGCAACCAGGTCGGAGCTGATTACGCGTTAATATTGGAAGTTGCTCAGCTACTATTTGTGCGGTGTTCATGGTTGCGGTTATACTCCACAATTCAGTGTTAGAGCTGTGGTCCGTACCGCAGGCGACTTATTTCTTGTCGGGGATGGTTGGAGACAGTGGTTAGCTCCCTAGGTGCGTATTTTGTAGCTGTTTGTTAATTCTTGTACGCACACTATCTTTGATTGGAAATCGGTAAACCTCAGAATTGCGCTATGACATAACAAATTTACCATGACATCGTTGTTATTTCTAACACGGTACTAATTTTATCACCTACACTATGGCATCAAAAATCTAGTAAAGTAGCGGTGGCTTTGTAACGGTTTATCTATCACAGTGTGGTATTTCTTGTACATGCCATATCTTTGAGTGCAAATCGGTGACGCTTCAGCGCTTACACATTGTGCTATGACGTCATTAATTTTGCAGAATGTAGAATTATTTCTACCAATAGGGGAACACACACACACACACACACACACACACACACACAGGCACGCTGTGACATTCAGTACACAATAGTGAAGAAGTGGTGGCTTAGTGTTGATAAATAATTTGGATACTTATGGCCACATGGTGCCTGTGACTGGCTGAAAGCGTCATGGCATCGATGTGATGTGACACGACATTGATCCTACATCACAACACAGCGCGATGTAATGTTCACGTGACTTTGATAGCATTGGGATGGATTTCACCAAGTGGATAAAATACGGAAAATTATAGAATTTATAAAAATACGTAAAAGTGTGGAATATATGGAAATCGCAACATATTTAGAAAAATACGTAAAACTGTGGGAAATATGCAAAAATGAGTGTACTTACACATCTACCTTTGTGTAGCCTCTGGTGATACCTCAAATGACGAAAATCACATAGTATTATATTTAATTTGCCGTTGAAAAGTAGACCTCAACTGATATGATTTAAGGTAAATAATTAATTTTTACTGAGAAACAAACACACGCCGATCCTCTTCCTGCGGTGCACAGTTCGAGTTATAAAATATCAGGAAGGGGAGGGGCCCAAACGTTATTGGTCCTGGGGTAGGGGCAGGAGGAGGAGGAGGGGCATCGAGTTCCCCTGGGTGTTATTGGTGGTTGCCGAGAGAAGAGGAGTGAGGGGTGACGTTGAATATAAGTCGCCAAAGCATGTAATCCGACACTGGCAGCCCTTATCAGTGATCTTGAAATAAGATCGTCATCTGCCCTACTGCTTATCACTGGGGGTGTGTCCCGTTTCATCACGTCCCTTTGAATGGTGTCCCTTTAAAGCGCATTCCCTTAGATCCCGTTATCTTGAGGTTAAATCTAGAAAGCTTCCTGATATACTATTTATTTCATCTTAGAGAATGTCCGGACACTGATTTTTTCGCGCCATCATCACCACCACCACCACCACCACCACCATCATAATATCGTCTATATGTAAATTTTCACTCGTATCCATTTACTCCAAGCCCCGTAGCAATCACGAAGATGGCAACGCTTTGCAAAGAGTGCTATTTTTCCAATGAAATATGACCCAGAAAGCAAACAGCGACTCGTCATTAGAGTGGAAACGCCTTTATGCTATCCAGAAACATATCAAAACGTCTACGTCGCCTTGTAAGCCAGTGGGTCACCTCCGAACGCGGTTGCAGAGATATTATCTTGCACACCACGTGAAACCTTCATAGTATAAGACTGAGCGCAGTAGTACAAAGCAACGCTACGTCTGTGTCAGGGCAGGTGGCAATCACTTTCCGTAGAAAGCCAAGCGTGGTGAGGGCCGAGCTTTGCCGTCACACCGTTGGAAATGTGAGAGCCGCAATGAAAGGCCGAGGCGCCGTCATCTGGTGACAAATGTGGGGCACGCCGGCCTCAAAGGGAATGTCTCGCGGCCCAGAAGTGAATATATGGCCTGCATTGAATCCTTCCCACGCCGGCTTCACCACGAGCGGCATAAAAGGCACGGATCGCACAGTATTGGTGAGGGACCGAACAATGCTCGATCGCCCTAGCAGCGCATGGGGCAACTGCGTTGCGTACCTGACGACATTCGTACGCGATTAAAAATTTTTTCACCTTTACTATGTTTCCTAACTCCCTGATGATGTACGGTACTGGCTCAAATGGCTCTAAGCACAATGGGACTTAACGGCTGAGGTCAACAGTCCCCTAGACTTAGAACTACTTAAACCTAACCAACCTAAGGACATCACACACAAACATGCCAGAGGAAGGATTCGAACCTGCGACCGTAGCAGGCGCGCGGTTCCGAACTGAAGTGCCTAGAACCGTTAGGCCACAGCGGCCGGCTGTACAGTACTGTTTAACGTTTTCGTCAAACGTATAGCGTGTTGGACATGTTGGAGAGAAACATTGATTGACGGATAATATGAGACGGATAATTTGACTAGATTATGGACGTCGTTTGTATTGATTTTTCGTTGAATATTTTTTGTGAAAAAGTTTTATTACAATTTACCCTACTGTATCGAGAGTTTCCACGACTGTGGAAACTACTATCAAGAAAAAAACCAAATAGCTGTGGCAATTAGCTAAATGGTAGCGTTGTCGCAACTTTCCTAGCCATATATTAAGCACGATGAGATTAATAAGAAAATCAATATTCTACGCACATCACACGAGAGAGAGTACAATAAAATAAAAAATCGAAGTTCTTCGATTCTTACGTGGACGATGTCGGCTATGTTTTCCGACGTTGTGGTATCTGAAGCTAAGGAAAGATTTTGTTGCAGAGCAAACAATGTATTTAGCAGACTTTTACCTTAATCATGTGATACGCAGTTCCAAAAACTATATAATCGTCAATGACATCATTCCAGAATTATGTAATCGTCAGTAATTCCATTACCCATATTTCACAATCCATGTATTCCTACCAACACATAATACCTCTTTCTTTCCCGTTACTGAGATTTTCCAAACCAAGTAATAATACATTTGCTTACATATTTAGTTCTGTAATATTCTATAGAAGCAGACTAATTTAATTTTCTCCTGTATTCGCATTTACGAATTGGAAGCTCAAGGCGAATCACCGATTAATTAGTGTGTGGTAGTGAATGTAACCTATCTTTATTGACAGAAGTGAACCCAATTTAGCCGGCCGGTGTGGCCGTGCGGTTAAAGGCGCTTCAGTCTGGAACCGCGTGACCGCTACGGTCGCAGGTTCGAATCCTGCCTCGGGCATGGATGTGTGTGATGTCCTTAGGTTAGTTAGGTTTAATTAGTTCTAAGTTCTAGGCGACTGATGACCTCAGAAGTTAAGTCGCATAGTGCTCAGAGCCATTTGAACCATTTTTGAACCCAATTTAGTTAGTTGTGTTTGCCCGTCCCTACCGAATCCTACATTTTGAGTTATAATAATATGACAGGCAGTTAACGGGTGCACGTCCTTATTTACATCAGCTCCCACACTAATGTTTTTAATACCGGTACAAATGCTACGAGTTATATCGGCTACTAAGCTTACAGTGGAAGAATTATAGCTCTTGTATTTAACTGAAAATTTGCAACAGAGTACAACACGAGAAGTAGGGTAGTGGGCTACAGCGACAGCAGAAAGGTCAGTGCGCATGAGGGAAAGGTCAGTACGCACTAACACTACTGGCGAAAGTAGGCCACACCGCTGAAATACCCTGCCCCGACGGTGTGACGTCACAGGCAAAAACAGGTCAAGGCTGGCAGCCTCCTTCCCTTTCCTGGCTTTATAAGCTCATTTTTCTTAGCGTTTCCATTTTTGGGTTCTAGATTTAGTCAGTGCCATCAATATTTCTTTTAACTTTCGCTAATTTTACGCTTTCCTAGTACTGATGGTGGGAAAAATAAAAAAACGGAAATTGTGGGAGGTGCCTTCACATGAACATCTTCGGCTGGGAGATTTTTTTATATTCACAGAATTATCTGCCTCTGCCCATACATCACGTTTACTTCTATCTATTCCAGATGCATCCCAAATCACAGGTTTGAAGTAACGTGACACAGTTATTCTGGCTAATTTTGCTGTTGTATTTTTGGACCTCTTTGTAACTGCTGTAAATTTCGAGCAAACGCCTTTACTTCCACCTTTCAGTATTGCATCCCGGATGTTGGGTATCACAGTGCTGGAAAATGTTAAAGTTTTAGTACATCCCACATTTTGATAGTTACAAAAGCGGCCATTATTTCCACACTGCGCCAAAGATCTGAACCCCATTTCACAAAGTATTCTGACAAATGTTAATGAAGAGCGGAAAGAAAATTCCCAGTTGTGAGCCATCGAGAAAGATAGTACTTATCTATTGTTTCCCTTCAAAGTATAAATCCTCCATGAGGTTTGGGAGCTGTAACTGGTTAGGTCATCTTGATTAGCGAAAACCTGGTTGTACTGAAATTGAGGAAACAATAGAGTGACATTGGTTTCATACTTAAAAACACGTACGTTACATTTATTTTCATGTAAATACACGAATTATACATTATTTTCAACTAAATGGTGACCGGAAACAGAAGAAAACGGGTGTACAATGAATTAACAGTTCGACTGTAGTTGTTCCCACGTGGTGCCCCAAATAAATCATTATTTTGTCCAACTGGGTTGTTGCCTTTGTATGTATCATAACATCTCCACAATGAGCGCCCATTTCTTTAGCTGATGCATCATCACAATTTTCATTGTCTGCAGGTGAACTAACGATATTCATTTCCTCATCAATCGTCATCCCGATTTCTTTTATGTCTCCACCGTTCTGGAATATTTGCAAATACATCAACCGCAAAATTCAGCAGCAATGTTTTTCATCAGTTCACCTTTACTTCCCGGTGCAATGCAGCTGACTTTTCGCCCATGGACACTTCAGCTTTAGCGACATTTTACACTCGCAACAAATAGGCGCAATACAAAACTGTAAGAGCTCTGCACCAACTTGTTAACGAACTTATTGTCAGGACAGGTGCTTTAAAATCGGTTTAATTTGGAATTAATGATTATCGTCGTAGATTGTGGCTGTTATTACGTCTGTAGTGTCAAATACTGTGGAATTAATTAAAAATAGGAAGAACCCGAGTGAATAAACCAGATACCGTAGCAGTAGTGATAATACTCAGGGAACTCAACTTCTGAGCTATGATTTCTGAGCTATGATTTCTGAGCTATGATTTGTCCCATTCCACGTATCATGAAATCGTCAGTTTCTTGAGTTGGAGTACTAGAAATAACATTTCACACTTTCGAAGGGTTGCACGGCCACTCACTTCATCGAATCCCAACAGACAACCCTTTCACACGTTATAAGTATTGCAACACTTTTTCTTCACACTATATTTACAGAATTACGGAACTTAACGTTTCTCATCATACAGTGCAGGTTCGACAATTTTGTTTTGTTTACGTTCACCGGAACTGCCACGTCATTGTGGCCAGTCTCCTATCATCTAATTTACCTGTTTCCCACCTGCACGACCGGTCTTCATCTTTATTTATCAATGAGGACCTTCAACAATGTAAATGCCTCTTTATACTCACATTTTACAGTTGCGAATACGGACAACACAAATTTTCGGTTATTCCGCACCACACGAGTGTCCAATAATTTCACACGTACAAGAGATACTTGCTCCACGTGGTGGTGTAATTAGGCGTCATCCATGGTAAGCTTTCATCAGAATTCTCATGCATTTCCAGGTGTGATGAATAATGCAACAGAGCGCTACAGATCCTTGAAATGAACGAGTTACTCTTCTGCCACACTGCGACCATTTCAGCTGCATGGAGCTTAAAGTTTCACTGGACTCCCGCATTACGTGAAAAAAATTCCCAGCGTCGACTTTAAAGGCCGAAAGTCTTCTTAAACTTCACGCTGGTAGCTGTTTTGTTTAGGTATGAACTTTCTGACCCTCAAGCATTCATTATGTTGTCGGGTTTTCTTAATCACCTAATTTCTTCTCCGCAGTAGATACCGCGTATTCCACTGTCTGTGAGTGAACTACACAGATCCCTCCTTTCTTACACTTGAATTACGTAAAATGTGAATAATTCGTAATGTAAATCTTCTAACTGATGTGGGATTTAAAACACAATCGGTAAGGCGAATCAAAAGAAAGCGAATGTCAGATAAATACTAAATTATCAGGTCGCGAGCTCGAGTCTCGGCCTGGTACACAGTTTTAATCTGCCAGGAAATTTCAGAGCCAATCAGTACTTGAATGTGTGATCTTACTGGCATTTCTTACTCATTATGGGTACACTTTGTTCTCGTGTTTACATGAAATAAAATCACTTCAGAATTTAGCGGTGTACTCTTTGCCAGCTAGCCGAAGTATTACATGCAGTTTTGCTGCCCTCACGTTATACTATTTTTACTGTGGAAGCGATAAACATATGGGAGGTTCTCAAATTTGATCATCACTATGGGTTCCAGAAACTATTCATACTATTAAGTCAAAGAGTGTCCTGCAATTCAACGGGTACACGAAGACGAACAGTAAAATGAACTTTGATATTCTAGGAATCTTGTGATACACAAATCAGAACAGAAGGAGAGGTCTGAAAATCTCGTTTAGGACCTCAGCTGACGCAGGTCCCTCGAAGGAAACGATTATCATGGAAGTAATACTTAGCAACCAGGGCTCAGCTCTTTTCCACCATACCGGGCAGGTTCAAAATGTGTGTGAAATCTTATGGGACTTAACTGCTAAGGTCATCAGTCCCTAAGCTTACACACTACTTAACGTAAATTATCCTAAGGACAAACACACACACACCCATGCCCGAGGGAGGACTCGAACCTCCGCCGGGACCAGCCGCACAGTCCACGACTGCAGCGCCTAAGACCGCTCGGCTAATCCCTAGCGGCTTACCGGGCAGGGATCAAGGCTTATCCTCACTGTAAACGTCAGAAGGGAGTAGAGAGAGATGATCACCACTTTTTGTTTTCCCTGCAGTATAATCAAAAGAAGTAAAAACGTTTACTCCTAAAGCTTATGAAACTGAAGGTGACTCTCCCAACAGTGTATCGATTCCCCTGTTTCATGACGCCCTGTTAGACTGACTTTCTACGAAATCGTAAGATGTGTTTATGAAATTTAGTGTACTATCAGAGGATACACTAACATAGTAGTCCCCTGGAATAAGTCATCAAAACTCAGTTACACTCTCTTCTTGTAGACTTACAACTACATCGGTGCCACTCGAACTTTTTTTTTTTTTGGCTGAAATGTTATAGAGCTATGTGGATTCTGCAAAATAAACTAAAATTATTCGTAGATTCTCTTCCTCGTAATACTTGTAACGTCCCCTTAGAAAAATTATACATGATTGTGCTTAAACTGACACACAATATTTTTAGCGCAACGCAATCTGACTTTCAAAAATCCCTACAAAAGAATGGCCCTGACTAACATTAACCTATACGTTTCACAAATCACTTACCTCACAAAAATCTTCGTTACTCGAACTACTGCAATACAGCGAGCGCCACTACTGCCAGCTAAATAAAAGATTTTATTTTGCTGGCAGTAGTGGCGCTCGCTGTATTTCAGTAGTTCGAGTAACGAAGATTTTTGTGAGGAAGTGAAACATGGACGATAACTAGTTTGGACAGAAGAATGCTGAAGATAAGGTGGGTAGATCACGTAACTAATGAGGAGGTATTGAATGGGATTGGGGAGAAGAGAAGTTTGTGGCACAACTTGACTAGAAGAAGGGATCGGTTGGTAGGACATGTTTTGAGGCATCAAGGGATCACAAATTTAGCATTGGAGGGCAGCGTGGAGGGTAAAAATCGTAGAGGGAGACCAAGAGATGAATACACTAAGCAGATTCAGAAGGATGTAGGTTGCAGTAAGTACTGGGAGATGAAGAAGCTTGCACAGGATAGAGTAGCATGGAGAGCTGCATCAAACCAGTCTCAGGACTAAAGACCACAACAACAACAACAACAACAAGTGATTTGAGAAAGGTATAGGTTAATGTTAGTCAGGGCCATTCTTTTGTAGAGATTATTGAAAGTCAGATTGCGTTGCGCTAAAATATTGTGTATCAGTTTAAGCACAGTCATGTACAATTTTTCTAAGGGGACGTTTCATACTCCTACTAATACATTCTTAAATTCGAACAAGGTAGTTGATGGTATGGTGCAATAAACCAAAGACAAATCTTCAAAAAGTTTCACTTTCGTACAAGGAATGAAGTATTCAACACCACTCTTTTCGTCTCCCATGACTGGCATTTGAGACTTAGCATAAATAAATACAGTGTCCTGCACATAAATATGCAAGAACACACCGTTTTGTATATTTCCACCGCTGCCGAAGAGTCACATTCATTAAATGCCAGCGAGTATGCATACCGAATAAAGCGGGAGACAACATAAAACTAATCTAAGGAGAGACTGTTATCAGGCAAAGAATCACTGGAAGAATCCCCAGGAAGTGTGTTCCACCGTGACAGGAGGAACCTCACAAAACTGTCGTCTGACCGAGACTTGATTGTTCGGCGTCAATTTGGAACCCTAAGTACATAGGACTGAAATAGATGAACTAGAGTATATCCAAAGAAGGGCAGTAAATTTTGTCACAGGAACGCCTTTAGTAAAGATTTCAACCGATTTGTAGAATTTAAGGTAAGTGGAGATTCACGAAAAAATGGCATAGGTTAGGATTGGGCTGTGAAGGACTATAGGAGAGGATAATGGAGATCCCATGGACGAACTGTCAGTAGAACATATGTGTAACAAACTGAAATACAAAAGGGAAGCTATAACAACAATAAAAGTACTAACAAGTATGAAATAAATGGAACTTCATACAACAAAACTGAGCGGATATTAAGAAGAAAGATGTTAAACGGTCTTGAAACTACTGAAAATATAAAGTTTCGTCTTTTACAATCCATCATAACTACAAATAACAAGTTTTCTAGTTCCGCTGTTGCGAATATTACGTGTAATGACTGTGAGAAACATTACATGGGCCAAAAAGGAAGAAACATGATGAAGCAGTATAAACTACATCCATACGTTAGTAGCAAGACAACATTGGATTTGACATACAGAATGAGAAAAAGAGTCACAAACATCGACAAAAACATAAAATTTTGCACACAGCCAACAAGGGACTTTTTTTGAACACACTGGAAGAGCTAGAAATTTAGACAGCAGACAGGAAGGAACCAGATAAATTGCTGAATGGACAAAATAAAATCCTTGAAGACACGTATTTCAATATATACGCTGACCAGCTGAAGGAAGCCGTCCAACATGGAACGTATCTGATGCTCAGGTATCCTCGCTATGCTGCTGATTGGTGTGATACTGACTACGATGTAAGCAAGCAAACAGTCGAAAAGGAAGCTTTCTCTAGTGTATCTTGGCCAATTCAGTGTTGGTATTTTACGAATTTAAAAAGAAAATACAATGCTCTGTCTAATAACAGAATAACAAAATGTTTAATGGAATGTATACAGTCCTCATTTTACCATTTTACCACAGTTAATATATTTTTATCGCTTTTGTAGCTACCAACTGATTTCGATAGTGGATGAACTACTATTTTATTTTTTATTTTACGATTCTACTACATAAAATGGAGTTGGATACCTTCATATTGGTGACAACACATGGTCCTCCTGTAAAGCAACTGCTACGAGAATTTTATTAGCTGAATATTTTATACTTCTACATAATAAAACCCTTGTCGGATTTGCTGGTCCCCCATCGTGTGCCGCCCCAGGTGGGCGATAGGGGAAAGCTCACCAAATATGGAGGGTACAGGGGAAATAAAATATCCGGCGTGGACCAAAACTGGAGCCCTCCGTTGTGGCCGAGCGGTTCTAGGCGCTTCAGTCTGGAAGCGCGCGACCGCTACGGTCGCAGATTCGAATCCTGCCTCGGGCATGGATGTGTGTGGTGTCCTTAGGTTAGTTACGTTGGTTGGTTGGTTGGTTTGGGGAAGGAGACCAGACAGCGTGGTCATCGGTCTCATCGGATTAGGGAAGGATTGGGAAGGAAGTCGGCCGTGCCCTTTCAGAGGAACCATCCCGGCATTTGCCTGGAGTGATTTAGGGAAATCACGGAAAACCTAAATCAGGACGGCCGGACGCGGGATTGAACCGTCGTCCTCCCGAATGCGAGTCCAGTGTCTAACCACTGCGCCACCCCGCTCGGTGGTTAGTTAGGTTTAAGTAGTTCTAAGTTCTAGGGGACTGGTGACCTCAGATTTTAAGTCCCATAGTGCTCAGAGCGATTTGAACCATTTGAACCAAAACTGGTACAGCCGTGGTGAAGACAACCCGACAACCACCCCCCCCCTCCCCCCCATAATCGACATGATCCTCCAGATTTGGGACTGTACATGGAGCTAACGATCTACGCAAGCAAAAATGATGATTGGTCAGAACACTCAACATATGCCTCGAAACGGAACACAATACACTGAAACAAAAGTTGACAAAGCTACAAGGATTTCTCCTTTGGTTCTTGGAACATCAGAAGCCTATATCGCCCGGGAAGTACACAAATACTAGCAAACCAACTAGAAAAATAGAGGTTGTAACTGGTAGCTCTCCAAGACCTAAGATGGCAAGGAACAGGGTCATTGATAACAGGGGACGGGACAATAATGTACGGAGATTCTGTCAACAGCCTGAATTTGGAAACGGATCTACGTTCATGAATCAATAAATGATTCAGTAGGGAAATTTAGATATGTTAATAACCGCATATCATGTACCATAATTCAGACTCAGTGTTAGACATTACATTTCTAAGTGTACATGCTCCCAGAGAAGACAAGAATGACGATATGAAAGAAGAATTCTACAGTCAACTAGAACACATGTACAATTCGATAAGTAGGTGTAATGTGGAAATGGTTTTAAGAGATTTTAATGCTAAAGTAGGAAACAAGGAAATTTACAAACCTACCATTGGCAATTTCGGCTTATACGATGGAAGTTCAGGAAATGGGGGTTCGCCTTATTATTTGCAATGAAAACTATCTCACGCTTAGCGGCACAAAATTTCAACGCAAACACATTGATTTCGAGGCATGGATATCACCAAATGTGTAAATAGTGAATCATATTGACCATGAAGATATCCGAAAAAGATTCCAAAAGTATATTAAAGATCTCCGAACCCTCAGAGGTGCAGATTGTGACATAGGTCACATGTTAATCATAACAAGAATGAAAATAAGACTCAAAAGGAAACTAAAAAGAAATACAGTGGGAATCGCCAGATATAACACAGGAGATCTGGTGGAAGGAAATATATAAGAAAATTACAAAGGGTATGGGAAGTAATCTACCGAAAGGTAGACTGGCCAATAGCAAATAACTAGATGTCGAAAGCAGATGAAGAGACCTGCAAAACAATATTCAATAAGTAACTTCGAAAATTAAATGCTTCATTTTGGAAAAGAATGATCTTCTTGTGTGCGACAACTGCAGAGAAATATCTTTACTGGATGTCACCTATACAATCATAGCGATGCGCCTATAACACAGACTGCTCACAACAACTAAAGAACTAACTAGTGACTGCCAATACGATTTCCGTAGAATTAGATTCAAATTAGACCATTTATTTACGCTAAGACGAATAGCTGAGAAGGTGTCAGGATTCAATGATTATTATGTTCACATAGTATTTCTAGATTTTGCCGCGCGGTGTAGCCGCGTGGCCTTGGCGCCTTGTCACGGTCTGCCCGGCTGCCCGGCTCCCCCCCCCCCCCCCCCCCCCTGTCAGAGGTTCGAGTTCTTTCTCCCTCGGGCATTGGTGTGTGTAGTCAATAGCGTAAATTAGTTTGTTACCGACACTCACTCCTAAACACACTAACGGAAAAAGTCGCAATACCACGAAGGAGTTGTGCAATGTAAACGAAACTTGATAGGCGTGTGTCTACATCTGAAACATGACGTCTATTCAAATTTCGCGCCAGTCGCATAAGAGTGGTGCCACCAGCGCCACTATGAGGACGCATATTAGGTTTGCTTTACATACACACTGTAACGGTCCTGAGCGTCAGTTACGTACGAGACTGAAAGTGGTGAAATTATGTTAGTCAAGAATGCTTTCAAGGCAACAAAGACCCAATAACCAACACCTTAATGAGTTTGAACGACGTGGTGTAATAGGGCTACAAGAAGTTGGATGCTCGTTTTACGAAACTGCAGAAAGACTTGCCAGGATGTAGCCAATGAACATGATTACTGGCAGCGGTGGTCATGAGAATGTACGGTCGAAGAGGACCAGGTTCTGGACAACCACGAGTCACCACCGAGGGGGGAAACCATCGCGTTCGCCGTATGGCTCTGGCGCATCGTACTGCGTCTTCAGCAGTTGGCATCACAGTGACACAACGAAGTGTTACATATCGGTTACCTCAAGGACACCGCCGAGGCAGTCGCCCTGTAGCATGCATTCCACTGACCCCAAACCACCGCTATTTGTGACTTCAATAGTGTGGAGCGGGAGCTGATTGGAGGGCAGGATGGAGGTCTGTTGTGTTTTCTGATGAAAGTGCCAGTAATGTCCACGTTTTGGTTAGGAGGAGGTCAGCTGCAGGCCTGTAACCAACGTGTCTGTGTGCTAGGTGCACTGGCCCTACATCTGGAGCTATGGTCTGCGGTGCGATTTCGTATTTCAGCAGAAGCACTTTCGTGATTATCACACGCAACCTGACTGCAAATCTAGTATTTCAACCTGTTGTGATATCATTCATGAAAAGCATTCGAGGGGGTGTTATCCAATGGCGTAACGCTTCCCCACATACTGCTTTTATAACCCATCGTGATCTACACAGTTTCGACATGTTGTTTTGATCTGCTCGATCACGAGATCTGTCTCCAATGGTGCAAATGTGGAGTATCATCCGACGATAATTCCGGCGTCATCCACAAATAGCAATAACCATAACTATATTGACCGACCAAGTGCAAAAGGCATGAGACTCCATCCCACAAACTGACATCAGGCACATGTAAAACACAATGCATGCACGTTTGCATCTTGCATTCAACATTCTGGCGGCTACACCGGTCATTAGTGTACCAACATCTCACATTTGCAATAGCTTATCTCGCGCTTACATTAATCCGTGATCTTGCAATGTTAATTACTTAAATATTTTACCTGGACAAATGAATTTCCGAAATTTCACTAATCTACATTTATTATTTTTTGGTGTTGCGACTTTTTTGCGGAAGTGTATAATGAGGGAATCTGAAATATTTCAAATCTAATTACACTAGTTAAAATGTATTTAGACGAAAGTTTATGTCACATAAAGATAGCTGTAGAAGAAACTAAAAATTTTAAGGTGTTCACTGTACTGAGAGAAGTGACCAAATTTAATGTGTTTTATTTAACCCCATGGTAGAGAAGATCGATAGAGAATTTAGTAAAACTGATCCACGAGGGATACAAACGCAGGAGAACATTGCCAGGCTTGCCAATGCGGATGATAGTATTAGTAAGTATTTCCTCAACAGAATTACTCAGGATGATGCAAAATTTTTAGAAAATCAGTGAGGTAACAGGATTAACTTGATGAAAAAAAGACAGAACATCAACTTATAAGTAATTAAGTCGGAATTGATGCAGATTTGCTGTAGACTTATCCACTTTCAAGACAGCTAATCGATTCAAATACTTAGGGAGTCTTTTTAGTGACAACTATGAAACTCATATAGAAATAGATGCCTGTCTAACAAGAGCGAACAAAACGTTTACTTGTATCTGAAAGAAAAGATCACTTAGTGCTATGTTCTAGAACACCTTGTATCAATTGATTGTTATACCAGTAATATTATATGGATGTGAAGCATTAATATTTTGAAAGAAAATTGAAGAAAAACTGTCATTATTCAAAAGAACAATAGTAACTAAAATTTTTGGAATGGTAAGTGTTGAAAATAACGTGGACTGGAGGCTTAGAAAGAATGAAAAATTAAGAAAGATATACGAACACCGTAACATCGTCACAGTGCTAAATAAGAGTAGGTTGGATTGGGCAAGCCATATAACAAGAATGACGGAGAGCAGACTACCTAAAGTAACATTCGGCAGGAAATAGATGGAACGAGAGGAAGTGGAAGATCCTGCCCAGTAAAAGTGGCGAGACAACGTCTGGGAGGATACAGTTAGGATGAACATCAACATTGTACAGACAAACAGTGTACTTTACAGAAAGAAATGGAAGTGGCTAGCAGAGGAGGTGTATGGTCTATAAGGCCCTAGTCACATGTAAAGTGTAATGTAAAGTAAATGTATCTTACACGTGACATGTCTAAACACAGAAAAGATCTAATTATTAATTTTAGGTGTGAAGACGACCGTCTGATCTGCGAAGATAATATTTTGACAGTGTCACAAAATAATAAAAAAGAATATTTCAGGTTTTAGTGGATTTAGTCGGTTTCGAGCTTCGTGTTGGATGGTAAGGAGGGGACCGGGACTCAAACCTGGAACCAATGCCTTTCGCAGCCAGTGATCTACCGACTCGTTGTCACAGCTCCACTTCCACCAGCACCTCTTCTTCTTCTTTTCTTCTTCTTACTCGCATATAACGTGCCAGGTTCGAGTCCCAGTCGTGCACGTAGGTTTGGTATGTCAAGAGGTTTCAAATCAGCGCACATAATGCTGCAGAGAAAAAAATTAATTATGTGCATCCCGTGTTCGTTTTCCGTGAAGGAGTATTCCTGACTGCTTTACTGTGTTTTTGTGAGGGACGGTTTGGCTGTAGATGGAGGGATGGAAACTACGCAGAAGCCTAGTGCTGCGGCCGAAAAGTGTGGCTTGGTTTTTCAATGGATTTTCCTTGAACTTCCACGTATTTCACCAGTCGATCAAGAAATTCAAGTAACACTGTGACGAAGTAGTGTTGCCCGTCGTCAACAGATGGCAGAGCGACATCACAAATTTGGGTGAACAGAAAAGAAACATCCAACAAAAGTTTTATGCTATATTGTCGGAAGAAAAATGGGTTGAGAACCAGTATAATAGGGAAATTATGAACTTGGAAATTGGTGGCAGAGCAGTTGATGTATTGTTCACGCTATGACAAACATTGGATGTGGTGTTGAATTTGCTTGTTTAAAACTTTATTTGTAAATAACAATATAAACTGTTTTGTTTTAATATCAGTATTTGATAAGCAGATTTTCGGTCCTATTTCAGTATGCGAAAGTCCACTTTAAAGTATCTTCAACATCATTTAGGTTTGGGCTAATTAAAAATGTAGGGTTGTGTTTTCAGACTTTGTCGAGTGAATAGAAGCAGTAATCGTCAGTGTTTCTTCCGAAGTAGACCAAAGAACCATCTGTTCTCAACACAGCTGTTTCCTCTGTGTTTAAAGTAAGCAGTAATTTAGATTACATGCATGTGAAATTTGTTGTTTGGCAGGCAACACTTATGTTGACATTCTTTGAAAAAATAAAGCGAAATAAACAAATTTACGACTTGTAGTTTCAAAGACATCATTTTTGAACGTTATGTCAGTGAATTAATGTATTAAGAAACAAACCAAGTTTATATATCTAATGTTGCACTAAAATTATTAGAGCTATAACAAATTTTATTTGGAGAAAATAAAAATCGCAATTCATCCGATATTTTTTAACTTTTTTGAATTCTGATAAATTTTGTTTCTTATTCTCCTAGATCCAAAACAAAATCTGGCATGTCCCAAACCACCCCTAAGACCAATAAATCAAAAAAAGTTATAATATTTGCACCTCTTTCTGTTCACGCACAGAGAGGGGGAGGCGTGAATAAGGACACCAGATTTCTACTTTTGTAGGTTATAAAAACATGAACAAAGTCCCAACACTAATTACAAGTTTAAAGTCAGTCAAAAGATTTATAATTCTACATAATTGTGATGTTCATATTTCTTTTTTTTTAATTATTAGTTTCTTCTTTTTAAATCGAAACTGTTGCTGTTCACCTCTTTTTACGGTACAGTTTTAACTACGAGACAGCAACTGGCAAGTATAGCGCAGACAATATAGGAAGGCTGTCGACCGCGAGTGTAAGCAAAGAAAAATTTAGATCGCTCAGCTGTCGCAGCACTGTCAGCCTACTCCCTTGCTCTGTGCTTCTGCAAAAACGGGACTGACACTTTTTCACAGGGACTGCCCATTTTCAAAATAAGAATAGAAAACAATGAGTAACGTGCAAAGAAAAACAGAGGGTATAAAGAATTAGGTAACAGAGACCTCACTGCTTGCTTATATTCGCAGTATAGTGAAAGAGGTAATTTATAAGCCCGATCTCTACAGATGTCTGACTCAACCATACTTCAAACACCCCACTGAATGCCGTCGTGCTGAAGAGTCCGCATAATACATGGTCGGGTTGCCGCCAGTGCAGACACTAACGGCAGCGACTGCGTACTAGGATTCATGGCCTGAGGTGCTAATAAAATGACCAATACGGTACACAGCTGCCAAACGCACTCACACTTACTGCTAATGACGCGAGACCGTCTTCCATGGCACGCATACTTTTATAAACTAAAAGGAAGACGAGATATTAGCTGCCCACAAACAAATTGATGTAGAAGTTCCATTATTTTTGGAACGAGTTTATTTACCGGAAGTCCTTCTTGGTTCAAATGGTTCAAATGGCTCTGAGCACTATGGGACTTAACATCTGTGGTCATCAGTCCCCTAGAACTTAGAACTACTTAAACCTAACTAACCTAAGGACATCACACACATCCATGCCCGAGGCAGGATTCGAACCTGCGACCGTAGAAGTCCTTCTTAATAAGGAGGAAAAACAACATAATTTCATGTAAAGCAATTAATATTTCGTTATCTAGTGTTTTTGAAGTCCAAAGAGTTACGTATTTGCTGATTCAACCGTTTCTTTTTGTTAACATATGATTCTATAGAATTACGTAGTATGGTTTTCCAGCAATACATCCTCAAATACAACGAGCAAAAGGTCAAGACAGAAAAGTCATACCTCTTGTGTGAAGGACTAGATGCTTCCAGTTTGATGGCGCAAGTAGAAAATATATTCTTAGGCAGTAACTCACCTGCAACAAAGGAAAAATGTCACGATAACAAATAAAGTTATAGACACACTTTGTGCGGATCTCACGAAGAAAATGGTACTTGATTTCAGGAAAGTATGTAATACAAAAGTATGCAATCATGATGAAAGCGTTACAGACAAAATCAGGAAAACAAGATTAATATTCAATGGATATATCCCCAGAACGAGTCCTGGTAGAGTGATAAAAAATTATATAGCATTTTTAAACAGTAAAAGTTACACTCATTGGATTAGGAAAGTGTAAGAAAAATTAGAACAAATTTTAATACATAAGCAAGCAAATGAAAACAGAAATTTACTGAGACTAAATGAAGAAGTGGGAAAGCTGTCAATACAAGACAGTTACAAAACGACAGAGCACAATATGGATAGTAGAAGAGAAGAAACTATTGGAGAAAGCTTAAAGTTAACTTAGTGACTGGAACATAGTCCTTCGCTAACCTGTGATTCTGTCCATCCGGCTATGAGCGATCAATGTCGAAGAATTTTCTAGCTTTTCAAGTAAAACTGTGTGGAACTACAGATTCAGCATCCTGTTTGCTTCTACGCGAATGATTGTGCGTCATGAACGTGATACAATGCAGGTGAGAGGAAGATCAGATGTTGTCGATACTTTGCTCCAGTGACGATATTTAACATTATATCAATGGCTCTGAGCACTATGGGACTCAACATCTTAGGTCATAAGTCCCCTAGAACTTAGAACTACTTAAACCTAACTAGCCTAAGACATCACACACACCCATGCCCGAGGCAGGATTCGAACCTGCGACCGTAGCAACATTATATCTCTGTGTCTCTGCTACATCTGTTGTATACAAGTGTGTGGAAATGAAAGTTTATGAGTGAAAATATGCCGATGAACCAAAATACTACGTTATTTCTTTAATTTATTTTGCTGGATTTTTCAAACAAAACAGTCATTGCTTTTTCTGTTTTGCTTTGTGTTACGGCGCAAAAACAACTACGGTCATACGAACACATGTGAAAACCTAAGAACACTATGACCAAAAAGGAGTTAAAAGCAACTACTCGTTACGCCCAAGCTATGGAAGGAAAGAGACCAAAGAACAAGGTCTTCCTCTTGGAGGAAGGTCCACAAAATACGTCGTAGACACAACGGAGGCCCCGAACTAAAGATTGAGTGTCCTTTGCCGTATTGCTACGACGTGTAAAAAGTAAACCACGGTCGACAACGCGTGTGTCGTTCGCTAAAACGGCCAATAAGTCACATCGTAAACATACAGTAGAACGTAAGTAGTTAAAAAGATGCATTCGGTCAGTTAATTGCGAACCGTCATGGTTGATGACCATGAGCACAAAGTGATGGGGGCTCACCACTTTGCAAATGGCGATGGCTAAAACGACAGTGCCCAACACGCAACCTAACTAATATGATCTCCTCACCGCTAGAGGACCGAGCGGAGATCAGCCAAGCAGCCGGAAGAGGTTTAATTCCTCGAGTTTATTTCCGTGAAGGAAGACCGGTAGTGATGCCAAAGTGATACCATCTGCTGACAGACGGCAACATAGAGATGATTGGAAGGAATGGAAAAACCTGCGGGCCGGTGTTGGAGGATTGCAGCCTTGATAGCAGCGTCAGCAGCCTCCATTCCCGTCAGGACGACGTGACTAGAGACGTATATAAACATGACAGTGGCTCCCTCAAGAGTGGGCAAGTGGAAGCTTCCTTGGACCCGTTGCACTGAGGAATCGACTGTGTACAGCACACGGAGACTCTGAAGGGCACTGAGAGAATCAGGGCAATCACACAACTGAAAAGCCTGTGTCGCCGGTTTTGCGTAGCCTGATACAGGTTGAAGAGCTCTGCTGTAAATACTGAGGAGTGTTCGGGAAGCTGATACCGGAAATGGTCGGTGCCAATGACAAAGGCACAGTCGACATCATAGTCTGTCTTAGAGCCATCAGTGTACATGAAGGTGCTGTCACTAAGTTGCGTGCGAGATTCGAGGAACTTATTGTGATAGATCGAATCCGGAGTAGTTTCCTTAGGTAGCGAATTAACTCCAAGATGAAGACGGGCCGCCACATGAAGCCAAGGTGGTGAAGGGTTCACACCCATCGGGAACATAATGGGTAGCATGAAGATAAGCTGCCGAAGCAATAGCCGAAAGCAAACTCCAAGAGGTAACAGAGAAGAGGGATGCACATCATATTGGCGATCAAAGGAGCTATCGAAGAAGGAGGCGCAGGAAGGGTGGCTAGGCATGGCAGACAAACGGCATGTGTATCGACTGAGAAGAACATCACACCAATATGACAGCAGTAGTTCAGTAGCTTCGTAATGGAGGCTCTCAACTGAGCGCCAGTGGCCAAACGGATTCCACGATGGTGGATTGCATTTGGACAGCGTAAGATGGACGGACATGAAGACGCATAAACGAAACACGAAAGTCTAGTTTCAAACTGACAAGGGATCGGTGCAAATGGACGAAAGCGAACCGACCCACTCCCCAGGAAGTACGGTGGAGAACATGTAGAACATCGTGAGATGGAGTACAGTGGGCGGCCAAGTAAGACACGTGGGAGGGCCAAGAAAGTTTCCTCTCAAGCATCAGACCCAGGAATTTCCTAGTTTCAACGGACGGAAGAGCAATGCGCCCAAGGTGTAAAGACAGTGGAAGAAACCCATTGCACCACCAGAAATTCATACAAACATTTCTGTTAATGGAAAAGCGGAAGCCACTTTTGATGCTCCACCAGTAAAGACGATCGAGACATCGCTGAAGGATGTTACCGATGGCAGTGCCACTAAAGCACAGTTACTAAACAACATTTTCCGAAGTTCCTTCACCAAAGAAGACGAACTAAATATTTCAGAATTCGGATCAAGAACATCTGATAACACAAGTAAATTAGAAGTAGATACATACGGTGTAGCGAGGCAACTTAAATAGTGTAATGAAGGCAAACCCGTCAGTCCAGTTGGATTCACTTTGAAATACGCTGATACAATAGCTTCATATTTAGCAATCTTACACAACCGCTCACTTGTCGGAAGATCTGTACCCAAAGAATGGTCTGAAGATCCATACCCAAAGAATGGAATGTTGAGCAGATTCCGTCAAAACCCATGAAAGGAAACAGGAATAATCCGCTGACTTACGAGCCTATATCACTAAGGTCATCATATAAGAAATATACACTACTGGCCATTAAAATTGCTACACCACGAAGACGACGTGCTACAGACGCGAAAATTGACCGACAGGAAGAAGATGCTGTGACACGCAAATGATTAGCTTTCCAGAGCATTCGCACAGGGTTGGTGCCGGTGGCGACACCTACAACGTGCTGACATGAGGAACGTTTCCAACCAATTTCTCATACACAAACAGCAGTTCACCGGCGTTGCCTGGTGTAACCTTGTTGTGATGCCTCGTGTAAGGAGGAGAAACGCGTACCATCACGTTTCCGACTTTGATAAAGGTCGGATTGTAGCCTCTCGCGATTGCGGTTTATCGTATCGCGACACTGCTGCTCGCGTTGGTCGTGATCCTATGAATGTAAGCAGAATATGAAACTGGTGGGTTCAGGAGGATAATACGGAACGCCGTGGCGGATCCCAACGGCCTCGTATCACTAGCAGTCGAGATGACAGGTATCTTATCCGCATCGTAATGGATGGTGCAGCCACGTCTCGATCCCTGAGTCAACAGATGGGGACGTTTGCAAGGCATCAACGGTCTGCACGAACAGTTCGACGACGTTTGCAGCAGCATGGACTATCAGCTCAGAGACCATGGCTGCGGTCACTCTTGATATTGCATCACAGACAGGAGCACCTGCGATGGTGTACTCAACGACGAACCTGGGTGCACAAATGGCAAAACGTCATTTTTTCGGATGAATCCAGGTTCTGTTTACAGCATCATGATGGTCGCATCCGTGTTTGGCGACATCGCGGTGAACGCACATTGGAAGCGTGTATTCGTCATCGCCATACTGGCGTATCACCCAGCGTGATGGTATGGGGTGCCATTGGTTACACGTCTATGTCACCTCTTGTTCGCATTGACGGCACTTTGAACAATGGACGTTACATTTCAGATGTGTTACGACCCATGGCTCTACCCTTCATTCGATTCCTGTGAAACCCTACATTTCAGCAGGATTATGCACGACCGCTTGTTGCAGGTCCTGTACGGGCCTTTCTGGATACAAAAAATTTTCGACTGCTGCCCTGGCCAGCACATTCTCCAGATTTCTCACCAATTGAAAACGTCTGGTCAATGGTGGCCGAGCAACTGGCTCGTCACTACTGGCCAGTCACTACTATTGATAAACTGTGGTATCATGTTGAAGCTGCTTGGGCAGTTGTACCTGTACACGCCATCCAAGCTCTGTTTGACTCAATCCCCAGGAGTATCAAGGCCGTTATTACGGCCAGAGGTGGTTGTTCTGGGTACTGATTTCTCAGGATCTATGCACCCAAATTGCGTGAAAATGTAATCACATGTCAGTTCTAGTATAATATATTTGTCCAATGAATACCCGTTTATCATCTGCATTTCTTCTTGGTGTAGCAGTTTTAATGGCCAGTAGTGTAGTAGGATACCGAAACGAATACTTTGATCAAACATTATGAATTACCTCGAAAAAACGATTTATTCATAAGCAGTTCTTTATTTTCACGAAGTGATAAGTGCTATATACAGTGGATGTCAAACTGATTTCATATTTTTAGATTTCCGGAAGGACTTGAATGCCATTTCTCATAAGCGGCTTCTAATGAAACTGGGTGCCTGAGGCATATCGTCCCAGTCGTGTCGTGTCAGAAAGGTCACAGTTCGCGCTGACTGACGGAAAGTCATTGAGTAAACAGAAGTAATGTCTATTGTTCTCCAGGCAAGTGTTATGGGTTTTTGCTCTTCCTGATCTACTTAAATGATTTAGCGGACAATCTGAGCATCCATCTTAGTTTGCGGATTATCTTGTCATTAACCGTCTCGTAACATCATCAGGTGATGAAAACAATTTGCAAAATGATCTAGACAAGATACCTATCTGTTGATAAAAGTGGCAATTTACTCTAAATAATGACAAATGGGAATTACAAAAAGGAATCCGCTAAATTTCAGTTACACGACAAATCACATGAATCTAAAGGCCACGAATTCAACTAAACACGTAAGGATTGCAAGACAACTTAAACTGGAACGACGATGTAGATAATGTTGTAGGAAAAGCGAACCAAAGACTGCGATTGATTGACAGAACCCTTAGAAAATGCAACAGATCTACTAAAGGAACTGCTTACAGACCGCTAGTAGGTCCTCTTCTTGAGCACAGCTGTGCGATATGGGATCCGCAACAAATAGGGTTGACGGAAGATAGGGAAAAAGTTAAGAGAAAGGGCAGCTCGTTTTACATTATCACGAAGTAGAGGAGAGAATTCCAGTATTATGATACGCGCATTGGGATGGCAATCATAAAAACAAATGCGTTTTCCGATGCGGCTGGATCTTGTCACGAAATTTGAGTCACCAACTTTCTCCTCCGAATGGAAAAATATTTTGTTGGCGCCCACCTACATAGGCAGAAATTATCATCGTAATAAAAAAATAGAAATCGAAGCACACACGGAAAGATTTAAGTGTTCGTTTTTCCGGTGCGCTGTTCAAAAAAAAATAAAAAATAAAAATAAAAAAAAATGGTTCAAAAGACTCTGAGCACTATGGGACTTAACATTTGTGGTCATCAGTCCCCTAGAACTTAGAACTACTTAAACATAGCTAACCTAAGGACATCACACACATCCATGCCCGAGGCAGGATTCGAACCTGCGACCGTAGCAGTCGCGCGGTTCCGGACTGAGCGTCTAGAGCCGCTCGGCCACTGCGGCCGGCGTGCGCTGTTCGAGAGTGAAACGGTAGGATAATAATTCGAAGGTGATTACAAGGACTCTGTGCGAGACGAGTAAATGTGAATTGTACAGTAGTAAAGCAGCTGTAGATGCAGACGTAGATGTGGCTCTAACAGTTTTAATATTACCACAAATTAATCTTACCATAGTCAAGGCTGTCTGGCTACCCAGCAGCCCAGGAAAGGCAACCTCTTGTATTTTCGATGTACCAGCACGTACATCGATCAACTGCCTTGTCCAGTTTTTGTTACGCTGACGAGCGAACAGAAGCGCGTAACCAGAAATGCCAGAGGCCGCTCCATTCCGCATTGCGATATAAACTGCAACTAGTTAGGTTGTGTTTGTCATTGGAGCGATGCAGTTAAATATTCGGAATGAAACGCGCAGGCAAGCATTTACAATGCCGAAGGGGATGGGGGTAGAGGATATAAACACCTACGTAGCCCAACTGATGCACCTGTGGACGGTTATTTCGTTTCGCATAATTGTACACGCGAGGTATTCAAATGTGACACGAGCATTGTCCGCCGGCATTTCACGACAGCACAAAGAGATCGTTATTGCAGCAGGTAACACACACTTGTTGGTATAGAAATATACCACTGCGAAGCGCTATAAACGTAGGTTACGTTAACTTAAAAGGTAACTGCACTGTCGAAAGTGCAACAAACTCGCTGCTTTGACATCTGACACCAACAAAAGATGCCACTTTAAAAACGAGCGAAGAATTCTAACAGATATACATCCATTGTCTCATTAAAATCTGTGTTTGTCTTTACTAGCTACTGTGACCATAATTTTGTAACATAACGCATATGCACGAGAAATCAACCACAGAGTAGTTTTAAAATGTATCATGAGAGTGGGTTGTGGCTGCAGGGACTTTCCGGATGGCCCAAATGAGTCGACAAAGGACCGGCCAGCAGTGGACAACAGTAGCCGTTTTTCCTCATAAGTAGGTAGGAAGTGCCAGGCCTATAGCCTGAGCTACAGTGCATGTCTGGTATAATGGCGGCTTTCGCAACAGTATGAAAGATTTCCATATTGAAATACTTCATAATTCCACAAATATTCGATGTTTCACAGAATGATAAATCCAACATATCAGCTTGCTTACTGCATTGAGGCACACTTATTAAGATTTTCACTTGGATGATAGCTCAGGACTCTAGTTATCATCCCTCATAGTCACACACAGATACAAACATTATTTATTGAATTTATGCGATTTATCTTTTGCGATGAAATATTTCAGATTACAATGTCCTTCCCAGATACGCTGCAGATGAAAACTGTGTGGCAATTCCCACATCTAGCAATAAGTGACCAAGTTATATCCATCTTAATTATTAACTATATCTGAATGATAACTAAAAGTTATTGAAACCTTTGTAAGATGATAACGGTAAATGATCAGTATGATTTAATACCGTAAGTAGACTGAGCATGAAAAGAGGTATAAGTTGAGCAGTTCAAACTTTCTTTTCGTATGTTTTAATGTGTGTGTTTTATTATTTGTTGTAAGCCCGGATTCGCTAGATTATTTATGATTAACTGTACCTATGATTTTAAATTTACAATACCGCGTTTAGTCTTTACAGAAGCGGAGAAAATGTTCTTTAATTTAAGCTATGTATCGGACTCCAATTTTTTTGATATGAAAACGGTGGTCCATTACAGATTTTAGTAAATCATGCTGTTTGGTAGGGGAGCAAGTGTTTCTCATTGGCGCGAGAGGTGAAGTTCTCGGACATTCGAATTCGTGAAATGGTTCTTGGGAGTAAGGGTGATTTCTGGGGGAGAGAGAGAGAGTTGAAAGATTTCGTGTCGAGAGGAGACACAGAAAAGACTTGATGTTCAGATCAATTTTTGCGTTCAAGTTTTTGGGCCGCTAGCAGTCGCGACTACTTTGAAACTTGCTCACACTCAGAAAAATTCCGAGGAAATTGGGACTTTGTATCTTTTAAACCGAGTTGTTTAAGGATTTCTAGATGTTCTTTCACGTGACTGTGTGAAGAAGTTATCACTTTATTCAACATAGATATGTAGCGTCGTCTACATCAATTTATTATCAGCAAATAACAGCCTTTATTGACATTTATTAATATTCATTTAATTCCAGTCTGTGTTTATTAAAAATTTTTCTTACGTTGCCAGAGCTTCGGCTATTTGACCGGAGGTTCATCGTCCGTAACTGTTACTTCAACTAACTTAACTAATGGGCGTGAAAGAAGACTTGCACGGATCGACCCTATAACAACATGGAGCCACATCTTATGAACAGAGCCGTGCGTAGCCAAAACACCAACTGACCGCAAGTCCCAGATATGATCCTTCAAAAATATGATTTTTCGTCCGGAAATCTGATAAGAAAATCTACGCATATTCCTTAGCAGTGGGTATGTTGCAATTTCCATATTCATTTGATAGCCGGGGGTTCCCGACCAACGCGACCGGAATATCGCGGAATTGTAAAACCCGGTCTCCACACGTTAAAAATCGACCGCTGCACAGTTGCGACTGGTCCTTGTAGACGCTCTCCTTTCTTCACGACACATAATACGATTCTCTCACAATCAGCTATGGTTCAAATGCAATATCTGAATGAAAAATCCAGCTACCTGATCTTACCTCATACACGGTGTTCCTAGAGAAATGGCCAATATTCAAGAATGTTGTACCGTGTACTTTCCACGTTACACTTCTATATAAGGCGACACACCAGACACATACGAGAGTCATTCCCCGACTAAATTTATCTTTATGTGGAAACTGAACGTCCAAACCAGAATTCAGGGTGTCCTAGAGGAGTGGTCGATATTCAGGGAAATGACAAGAACGGTAGATTGAAGTAAAAAAACTACATATGGACCTACGCCCTATTCCAAGTGGTTTCGAGACAGAACACGTTAAATGTACACTGTTACTTTTTTTTCTACACTGTTCAGTAGACATCTGCTACAGTTACTGAACAGCAGGTGTTTTACGAAGTATAAATTTAAAACTATCAGTTCTAATCATTATGGGACACGTCACATGACAGCTCTTGTAGAGTTCACAATAAATTAATGTGCGATACTCCCCCGTCAACTTCAGTGCATTTGTGCACTCTTGGGAAAACATGTTGCATTGCTTGTGTGAATGCTTCTGCACGTTCCCTAATTAGGGCAGCAGCGTCCATGACGCGACGAAGTTCATTTCGAATATTCACCTTTCGTTTGTACTCCTCAGACTTCATCCAACTCTATAAATTGAAATCAAATGACGTTGGGTTTCGCGACCTTGGTGTCCAGTTAACCGTGCTACCACGACTAATTCAGCGATTGGCGTAAATGCTGTTCAGATGTTACCTCACATTTGTGGTAAAAGATACAGGGGTCCGTCATGCTGGAAGTGTACCGCAGCCCGCGAGGCCAAAGGAACGTTCTCAAGCTGTTGCACAAACGAATTTGCCAAAAAATGTAAGTAATTCTGTCCCACCACTCGCTCTTCTAAAATGACTGAATATTTCAACACGTCACCGATAGTACCGCATCAAAGACTGATCGAGAAACGAATATGGATATTGGCTTCCATTGCAGCATCTGGACGTCCCCGTGACTATCGATCATTATTACGAATGTCGTTGATTCCATTCCGTGTAAAAGTGGTCTCATCAGTGGATAGTATTAATGGGAACAAATGACAATTGTAATTAACCGGTGATAAATTTCAAGTCGTGTGGCATTGTCGCTACTGTGAAGATTGTGGACACGCTGTATGTGAAATGTGTGCAAGTTTCCGCGTGTAATATTCCCCCTACACGTGTCCAGGATAAATCAATACGTGTACCGAGTAGATGCGCTCTAGCAGCAGCATACGCTGTACGAATTCAACAACGTGTCGCTGTTCCTGCACAGGTTGCTGAACTGCATGTTAAGACAAATGAGGGTTTGGAAGAATACCAGTCTCACGCAACGAATTCGACGTGTCGGGAGGCACCGTCGATATTCTTCGAAAGCAGGGAATTACCATCGCAGAAGCCGTGAACGTATATCACATGTGCATATTCTTCATCAGCATAGATGTGTGACATTTTATCCAGCGCGTACACAAACACAATTAGGAATACTTCTCCCTGATATATTCAGTCCGTCGCTCTACTTCAATATCAATACACCAAGGACAATTGCGCGTTCTATAGGGTAGTTTAATGGTAGAAAGAAAATGTACTGCTCCTCGGTGGTGGTGTGTCTGCTAAATTATATTTACTGCACTAGCCAATAACAGCTGCTAAAGCGATAACTATTTATCAGTGTGTCAAACCTGGGTGGGATGGCACTGATACACAGAGATGACAAGTGTATTAAACCGCGTAGCGGCACCATAGAGTTCCGCAACGCCGTGTACTATATCAACTATCTGCAAGTAATTGTGAGGATGGGAAGTTAAACCAAATGCTTATCACTCGCACAATAGCTACCGCCGAAGATGCAACTGGACTACCCCTAGTACAAACGGGTTCTCGTTTTATCGGCTAGTGTTAGCTCCCGATTGAAAATTTTAGTTAACGCATCTGATTATCACAAGATTTTACAGGTTCACCCAGCAAGCTAACACCGAAAGTAATCTACTAGTCGATGGAATCAAGCTGAAATTACAAGTCTGATTAGGATGCGCTACTTAAGTCAATTAATCCCAACTCACTGCGATGTGCCACACTTCACAGCAACGTGATCGGAAACCTCGCTTACGTAGCCCATCACTCCAACGCTACTACCTTGGATTTATCTTATCTTTTTCCCAGCTTGAAAACTATCCAACGTGGGGTTTAAGCGTTCCTTTTAATAGAACCCCACTGAAGCTATCAATCTAGACTGTAATTTCTTAGCTACCAGTTTCAGTTAGTTTAATTTTCGTAAGAGCACGCCAGCGATCAATTTTACGTGTTGAGTGAGCGTTGCTAGTCAGAGATTATTAATCCTATACAGTCACTGCACTGCAGCTCTATCCTTGCTTATTTCTTTTTACGAACACACACAATAGATAATGCTATTTGCACTCTATCAATGATAATGGTTCATGCTACAACCTTCATAGTTTATTAATTCACCATAACATAACTTTTCCACTTTTTATCACTTTAACAGTCAGCAAAAACCTCTTTCATATACTTTAAGCCAAACTTTACGTAATTATCGTAACAAACTCTCAGTGTGACTTATCTTTCACTTTAATATTCTTTTCCCTGCTTGTATTTTACCGTTTTGATTCACTGCGGAATCTTTAACCTTTTTATTTTTTGGATTCAAAGATTATGTTATCGTAGTTTCAACTTCTGTTATATGGGGAAAAGTGATAACACGAGACACCAATTTTTCTTTTATCATGCACTCGGCCTGAGCATCATTTTATTTAGGAATTTTCTTAACTTTCAATGTCTCCACAAAGTTTCGTAGGGCTTGAGTGCTGGTGGTAAACTACTTCCCTACTAAGCGGAAGCTAGTTAAAAAAGCCTAAGCGTCACAGCCACTTTAAAGTATCATCAATATTCACTCAAATCAAAGCAAATCCCTTCCTCTTCAGGCGTTGACATACGCGGACTCTCTATACCAAATTTAAAACACTCAGCACTCACAATTGCAAAGAGACAATTATCGTGCTCTACTCAGTTAATAGGTCTCTGTTCTGTCAGTTTCATCGGATGGAAAATTACTATTACACCAATTCGCGCGTGTCACAAAGTACCTGACACAGATTGGTTCTTCCGTTTACATTAATCAAACTATGACGTCCGTTCTCACAATAATTACACGAAAATCACAGGCTGCACTTCAATTTGAGAGTTCTTTCAGCCGTCGATTATATTACCTTAGGACTTCCCCACAATTACAACCAATACAGTCGCTCACTCACGCCAAAGCTTTAGCAAATCCTTATTACCGAAGCGGCAACGGCACATGTACCTTTGTGCTTACCCTTATTAAACCAATCACTTACAAAGTCTTCGCGTGAAGGCGATACCAAATACACACAATCAAGACTGAAAAGAAGCTCCCCTTAGCACGAGATACGGAGCGCCTGATTGCGAGTAACTCCAAGGTTAGCTCGACCAAACTTTACACTATCACTAATCACATGAAAACGAGAGAAAAACCAATCTCTTAGCGTATCTCACAACGATTTACTCTTTTACAGCAAACTCCAAATATCATCGCACATCCCAGTACCTATTGCGAACAATACACCTGGTTCAATAATTACATATAACTTCCCATATAGGCCATAACCCCATCACTGGTTCAACTAATAACTTTAGAAGCCAAGATCCGGCATTAAATCACTCGAGCGCCAACTCCAAATAGGCTTGCACTTTCCGAGTGTCACGAACTGACTGACGTTACCCCGTGACCTCAATGGTGACTAACTCCCCGATTTCTCAAATGTGACTCTCTGCATGAGATCTCAACGGTAACTCCTCTTGAAACAAGGGACAAAACCAAGAACCAGAATTTTTGAACAAACAAACACGTCACGTTAGTTGTCTCTTTTTCACAACTTTCATTATTAGATGCTTTCTTTCCTCTTCAATAGCGGCCAGCTGCTCATCAGTCGAAAACCTTGCCGCGCGCCACGCTGCTGCTATCATCGCGGTTGTGCGACATATCTGGCCGCGACAGGCTCCGCTGCATATGCTCTTTCTACAACATAATTTTGACAACATTTTCAGAAACAAATTCAAATAAAATTAACAACCTCTTTTTTCCTTTTCCCTTATTTCTTTTATATATATAAACAGGGTGTTACAAAAAGGTACGGCCAAACTTTCAGGAAACATTCCTCACACACAAAGAAAGAAAATATGTTATGCGGACATGTGTCCGGAAACGCTTACTGTCCATGTTAGAGCTCATTTTACTATTTCTCTTCAAATCACATTAATCATGGAATGGAAACACACAGCACCAGAACGTACCAGCGTGACTTCAAACCCTTTGTTACAGGAAATGTTCAATATGTCCTCCGTTAGCGAGGATACGAGCATCCACTCTCCGTCGCAAGGAATCCCAGATGCGCTGATGCAGCCCTGGAGACTGGCGTATTGTATCACGGCCGTCCACAATACGAGCACGAAGAGTCTCTACATTTGGTACCGGGGTTGCATAGACAAGAGCTTTCAAATGCCCCCATAAATGAAAGTCAAGAGGGTTGAGGTCAGGGGAGCGTGGAGGCCATGGAATTGGTCCGCCTCTACCAATCCATCGGTCACCGAATCTGTTGTTGAGAAGCGTACAAACACTTCGACTGAAATGTGCAGGAGCTCCATCGTGCACGAACATGTTCTGTCGTACTTGTAAAGGCACATGTTCTAGCAGCACAGGTAGAGTATCCCGTATTAAATCATGATAACGTGCTCCATTGAGCATAGGTGGAAGAACATGAGGCCCAATCAAGACATCACCAACAATGCCTGCCCAAACGTAGAGCAATGAGTCGCATGTCAACACAAGCACCGAAGTCAACATTACCTTCCTTCAATTGGGCCAACAGGCGGTGAATCGAGGAATTACAGTACATACTGACGAAACTAAAATGAGCTCTAACATGGAAATTAAGCGTTTCCGGACACATGTCCACATAACATCTTTTCTTTATTTGTGTGTGAGGAATGTTTCCTGAAAGTTTGGCCGTACCTTTTTGTAACACCATATATATATATCGAAATTGACACTTTGATAATAGGTTGAGGCGACTTAGGTACGCAATGCAACATACGTATACCACTCACACTACTTTTCAATCTTTGGGCATTACAAAAACCCGAGCAGAGGTTGAAAGCAACGTGATAGGACGTGCTACAATAAAACATCATAGAGAATTGGTGGGTAAAATACTTGCGTGCATGCCTCTAGCCCAAATTTTTTTTTTTTTTTGGTCATCAGTCTACTGACTGGTTTGATGCGGCCCGCCACGAATTTCTTTCCTGTGCTAACCTCTTCATCTCAGAGTAGCACTTGCAACCTACGTCCTAAATTATTTGCTTGACGTATTCCAATCTCTGTCTTCTCTACAGTTTTTGCCCTCTACAGTTCCCTCTAGTACCATGGAAGTCATGCCCTCATGTCTTAGCAGATGTCCTATCATCCTGTCCCTTCTCCTTATCAGTGTTTTCCACATATTCCTTTCCTCTCCGATTCTGCGTAGAACCTCCTCACTCCTTACCTTATCAGTCCACCTAATTTTCAACATTCATCTATAGCACCACATCTCAAATGCTTCGATTCTGTTCTGCTCCGGTTTTCCTACAGTCCATGTTTCACTAACATACAATGCTGTACTCCAGACGTACATCCTCAGAAATTTCTTCCTCAAATTGAGGCCGGTATTTGATAATAGTAGACTTCTCTTGGCCAGAAATGCCTTTTTTGCCATAGCGAGTCTGCTTTTGATGTCCTCCTTGCTCCGTCCGTCATTGGTTATTTTACTGCCTAGGTAGCAGAATTCCTTAACTTCATTGACTTCGTGACCATCAATCCTGATGTTAAGTTTCTCGCTGTTCTCATGACTACTACTCCTCATTCCCTTCGTCTTTCTCCGATTTACTCTCAAACCATACTGTGTACTCATTAGACTGTTCATTCCGTTCAGCAGATCATTTAATTCTTCTTCACTTTCACTCAGGATAGCAATGTCATCAGCGAATCGTATCATTGATATCCTTTCACCTTGTATTTTAATTCCACCCCATTTAATTGTCAATGTATCACAATGCCGGCGAAAATTTTTTTGGACACTTATATTTATAGGATTTTGTTTCTACAGATTTGCAACGCTAATTCTTGACCTGTGAAATATTTTTATGTGAGACTGTCACTGTAGCGGAAACTGCTGTCGTAAATATTTCCGTAAGAAAGTTAAGTGACCACCTGCACGTAATGCGTCGCGGGCACCCACCTGGGCGACAGCCGCCCGAAAAAAAAAAAAAAAAAAAAAAAGCCATTAGCCTTTCAGCGGCACAGGTAGAAAAAAAAAAGGGGAGGCCATTGTCCGTGCTACTGACATTTCCTTGTTGAAAGCATACTGTGGAGCTCGTAATATATGATATTTACTGAAATGCCCAATAAAATGACAAGAAATATTTTTACATCTGCACACCTGATTATGACAAGCGTCTTTCTATGAGAATTGAGAGAATTTCTACTAACTTATGAAATGTCACATGACTACTGAATGATATTTTTATGCTTTGCTTTTCATAGTTGCTTATTTCATTTGATATCTGGTTTCCAGCTGTGTTGCAGCATTGCTTTTATAAAATGAAATGCATTTACTAATGTGAACACTTTCTGTCAACAGATCTATTAAATAATTATTTTATGATCCACATTCTTTAAAAAAGGAGCACTTGGAAAGGAAAGAACAATAAGAAGGAACTAGTAACAGTAACACATAATTTTCTTTTCAAGTACATGGTAATATTTCTTTTTACAATCAGGTGTTGTGGTGCACCACTTTAATTACTTAGACATTAAGATGTGATTATACATTTCCCTTATCTGCATTGTTATCTTTAGTGTACTATTTTTTTTGCTTGAGCTATGTCATGTTTAGATATAAGCTGCTGTTTGCCAGGCATAGTGCTACTGAACTTTAATTTGTGTTACTCTGCTAAGCCAGATTTATTTTTTTGTTTGCTGCGCATTGCCTCATATTAGTTGTAATGTTGAATTGCTTGGTAATTTAGATTTGCTGTAGCTTGCTTTGCGATTTTCCATTTTTTTTTCATTGCTGTTTATATTAATTGTTTTATGTGCTGCTGCATTGCCTCGTCCCTTAGTTTAGCATCTGAGCTCAGTAGATTTAAGTTAGCTTAAGAGGGGGTAGACTATATAAGAAACTGACTATGGAGAATAGGTAAAGAATGCATTGCGAAGTTATATGAAAAAGATTTGGGCCCAAATGAGTATTGTACAATCAGAAATAATTATTTTGAAAGAAATATGAACAGAATACAGAAAGCAGGCTTAGATAGGACTTTTTGGGAATAATGATGAACAAAGGGAGATCTCCATGCAAAATACTGCAGTAAAACAAACCCTGTCCTTTCCCTTTTGTGTTATCCCACTATGTGTTTGCGTACCCTCGTGTATTTGTTTTCTTCCTGTCTCTGTGTAATTTCATAGAATTTTTTTCTTCTTTTAATATTAAGCTACATTCACTATGATGAGGAATACTGTTATCCTCGAATATAATTGGCATTAATAATATGTTATTTACTTTGTAAAGATGTTAGATATTATTAATTCTGTTCTGTTTAATGCTCATGTGTGAAGTTGATGTTTCGAAAGTTACTCTGATCTTTTATGTATGTACTCATGTCATAATTCCTGTAACACTGATGTATATGTTATTTCGATTCTTTTGTAAAGCCCATATTACTACAAATGTTATCTGTACTATTATGTTCTTTAATGATGTTTTTGTACCTTTGTAATTGTATTCTTATGTTATTAAATTGTAATTGTCACCAGTTCATGATATAATTAACTTGTTAGTTACATTTCACTGCACACGTTTCTGTTGGTCATAGTATATGGACAATATGTGAGAAGTAGGGAATGTTAGTGTTTGCACGTGTGTTAATAACTCAGCAAGGGACTGGATAACAGCATTGCTGGTTCTAAGGACAATTCCAGAAACTTTGTGAGTACACAAGTGGTGGTTTATGGACTTGCTATATTGTCCGCAAGACTCTGCGATGGTGATTGTGCACCTGCACATTTGCAACATATGGCTGCTGGCCGTCTCTACAAGGACTACAGTGGGTCTGCGTCTTTGCTGACTCACCAGTACCATTATTTCTACAAGGACTGCAGTGGGTCTGCGCCTGTGGTGGCCCACCAATACCGTAATCTCTACCAGGACTACAGTGGGTCTGCTCTGTGATGACCTACCCACCAATATTCTTCAAAACTTCGACTGACTCTGCTGTGGGTTAGCTCCGTTGTGGCGCATTACCTGTCTGCATGTCGAGAGTCAGCCATGTCTTTCTGTTGGAAGCACAACACTACTTCTTCAAGACTGCATGGAAATCCACTACTTCTGTGTGCAATTTCTTTTACTAATGGGACTTTGTGAAAAAAAACTGTAATTACTATTATGATGAATGATCAGGGCTATCTTTATGGACTGTGAGAAAATTTGAGCTTTTGACCAACATAGTATCAATAAGTGTGTGCATTTCATTTCTTTGTTATTGTAATTATGAAAAATTTTTTCAAATCTGTATTGGGCACTGCCAAAACCAATTTGTAAAATTTTTTTGTGGGGAGCATGGGGGCTATGTAAGTAGGCTGTTTAGGTTTTTTTATTGGTAACGCCACCTCTGTATGAAAATCACTGGCTGTGCTGTGTGCAGTCTGTGGCTGCTTTGCATTGTTGTAATACTCGCCATTGTAGTGTTAGGCAGCTGGCTGTGAACAACGCGTAGCGTTGCGCAGTTGGAGGTGAGCCGCCAGCAGTGGTGGATGTGGGGAGAGAGATGGCGGAGTTTTGAAATTTGTCATGAACTGCTATATTTATATATGATGATATCAAGGTAAATACATTGTTTGTTCTCTATTAATATCTTTCATTTGCTAACTATCCCTATCAGTAGTTAGTGCCTTCAGTAGTTTTGAATCTTTTATTTAGCTGGCAGTAGTGGCGCTCGCTGTATTGCAGTAGCTTGAGCAGCGAAGATTTTTGTGAGGTAAGTGATTTGTGAAAGGTATAGTTTAATGTTAGTCAGGGCCATTCTTTTGTAGGGAATTTTGAAAGTCAGATTGCGTTGCGCTAACAAAATATTGTGTGTCAGTTTAAGCACAGTCATGTATAATTGTTGAAAGGGGACGTTTCATATGTCGACCCTTAGCCTAGGATACCTCACTGGAATCTTCTGATTTTTCTTGTAGTTTGTGTAATTAGTGTAGATTTTGTTTATTGCTAGCGCGTAACTGTAGAGAGAATCTCCTTTGTAGTTGCAGTCTTTCATTGTTGTACATTAAAACAGTTGTGGCACGCATGTAGATTTGCACCAAGTATTTCGCAGCTGCAATTAACTAGATATTATTTTCAGTGTTATGGTAATGTGTTCTCTTATTTTTGCTCTTCAAATTGTGTTTTTCTGTGTTGTCGTGTGAAATACTGTGACAATAATGGCGTGTGAAAAACGTAATACTAGGCTCCAATGTAAACTGAGAAATGACAGTGAAAACGACGAGCGTAGCTTATCAGCGCCACCGAGTAATGAATTTACTAATGTTCAAAGTAGTAATTTGGTAACTGTACACAGGGAAATGGAGCGGGCGGCAAACAATGGCGTGGACAGTGAAACAATTAGTGAAGAGGGAAGCATTATCGATCGATCGGTCGGCAATAGCTCGCCTCAGGAAGCCGAAATGACACGACACGATCTCGCAAATACTGTAGATTCAGGTTTTGGATCCTCACCGTTTTCTCAAATAAGTCAAGACACATTTTCTGCTTGTCAAAATGTGAATGTTTCCGGTGCAAATTCACTGCCGAAAAGCACTGAGGAACATGTTTCAGACACCAATGCATTGTTATTACAATTAATACAACAAATGGGACAAACACAGCAAAAGCTTCAAAAGTTAGACACATTGGAACAAAATCTTAAAAAGTTAGACTCATTGGAACAAACTCTTGAACAAACACGTGAAGATTTAACTACTGAGTTACATAACATTGAATCGAAATGTCAAAAAGTCTGTAATGACGTAAAAACACAAATTTGTGAGCATTTTCAACCTATTTTTTCGCGGCATGAAAATGCATTACAGAATCACGAAGCAGCCATAAAAAAACTGCAAACTATTGTTCATGAAAATCATGAGACCTTGCAAGCAAAATTTGACTCAGTTGCATCTATCGATTCGGTTACGCAACTTGCAAAAACTCAGGAAAACTTAAAGGATACAGTAGATACTCTGAAACTTGGTTCAGAAAAACACACTGAGGAAATAAGTACACTATCGGAGAAAGTAGCCGAACTTTCGGATCAGTTCACTAATTTATCTACAAAGGTAGATGATGATCTGAATGACACAACACCTGTAGCCTTCACGGACACTGAAGAGTATGAACAAATTAGAAAATTCAAACAAAATCAAAATCAAATCAATACACAGTAAAAAAGAGAAATCCGGGAAGTGCAAGATCAGTTGGCACAAGTAGTACAAGAATTACGTGTTTCAGAGGACACTCGCGCCCCAATACGGGAAGAGGGACATAGAAATACGGAACAGACACAAAATAACAACACAGGGCACTTCGGAAATTGTGAAAGAAGTTGGCAAGGTACGCCGAATTTTGAGATGGAACCGCCGAAACGACGTAACAATGACCGACATGCGACTTGCCGACATGATGATTTTGACTATAAGCTGTTCATTACTACACGTAAATTCAAAACATTTAAGAATTCTGGCAACGACATTCACCCACAAGCATGGCTCCATCAATTCTCTCATTGTTTTTCGAACAATCTGAATTTTCCAGTTTTATGAAATATTTTGAAGACATGTTGCATAAGAATCAATATCTTTCAAACCCATACAGCCCCTCAGAACTCATCCGCATTTGCTTAATCAAACTGCCTGAACATTTACGACATATTATTTTAGCAGGACGTTGCAAAGATGACATTGAAGCATTTCAGGGTCTGTTACAAGAATTGGAAATTGACACTGACAATCGCGGAACGCAGGAGCACAACAATCACAGATCACATCCGTCGCAATTCCGCGATGAAAGAAATAATAAGTGGACACGACAAGGCTATTCTTACAACGCAAATCGTGACCAAAACAGACACCACCCATATGCCAACCACTGGCAGAGTAATAATAGTTACAGAGAAAGATCGCATTTCCGTAGTAATGAATATGACAGAGACAATCATAGAAATAGACAATATGACAACCAGAACTATTATTATCAAGGGAGACAGAATAACTTCAGACGCAACAGTTCAGCGCGCAGTTACGATTCCGGGAGAAATTCTCCACCACATGACCGACAAACAAGAAACTATGTAAACTACCGACATAACGACAGACCTGAATTTTATCACAACTGGCGGGATTCAAACAGAGCAGGGCCTTCTCGTCAGAGTGAATTTGTAGAAGTTAGGTCTCCTAATCCCAATAACAACGCGCGCCAACAAAGAGACAGACAATGACTCGCGCCGCAGGCACCCACGTGCGCCGGCTGGCTCAGAGAAAAATAACATAGACGCAAACCTTGTGAAAAATTCCAGTATTCTTTATTGACGTATACTGCATGATAATTGCGTTCAAGCTGGAATTCTGAGTACCTTGAAGAGTAAAAGATTACACCACATTTCACATGTAAAACCGTTTATTGAAAGATAATCTGCTTTTTAACTTTGTCATTGCCATAAAACTTTTCACTTTACATTACTAGTATGCTTGTCAGACTTAGAATCTGTTAACATGCAACAATGTTTGAAGTTAAATATCCAGTCAAGAACCAAGAGAACTTATTTAAACAGAAATTACGAATGCATTGTTATAATGAACAGACGACACAGTGTTGTTAGTTGTACATTCTTGCTTGTTAGTTGCACGATTACGTAATGACTATCAGGCTTACATACTTAGGACACATACTGGTATTGCTAATAAGATTTTAATGCAACATTTTGGTTTACTTGAAAATACATTCTGGGTTTAAAGTACTTTCTGTGAGATACCAAAGGACACAGTGGTTAGTTTATGTGACAGCTACACGATGTTATCACGACGCTACTAATGAGTGACAATTTACAATGTTGCTTTTGCAGTGTATCTGTTTTATATCTGCACAGTTTTCTGAATTCTTCTAGGAAGAAAAACATGTTTTAGTAGTAACTTTTATGGTATAGCAACAAGGAGACAGCCTTTTTCGTGGCATAACAATACGTTACTGTACAGTACTTTCTTCATCACGCCAATAAGCATAATAACTACGATATCTATACGCAAAGCATTTCACTTTTGTTTATCATGTGGTAAGTACATTGACTTCTGCAGAACTTAGCTTTCGGAGGGCGATAACTACGACACTTCCACAGAGATTATGTTGCGACAAGATGCACAGTTTAGCGCTACAGTACACGCATTTGAGTGATTAATCTTATACTTAAAACACTTATTTTTAAAGATTTTTTTTAATTACAGAGAAAGTTTTGCGTGATACATTTCATTCCATTGCTGTAATTTGTAACACCTGGGAGTATAGTTACATTTATCCTCAGGGGGGTACATGCTTACTTTGTGTACCATGTGTGTGGCAACCACAAGGAACCCTAGCTAATATGGTATTTGCTTATACAACTTTACACATCGGTACCATATTTCTCTAACACACAAATTACACAGCTATCTGATCATTTAACTGAGAGATAAACATGTTTTTTTACTACGTCAGTGACACATGTTTACGTAATTACACCGTTGGATAACTTCACACTTACGAAATTGTATTTTGTCTGTACTGTGTGAACTCTTCATATTTTTTCGGAACCATTGTGATATTATGAGAGCTTTGAATGATGTATTTGGTATGGATTCATGATTTTTAAAGTACGTTTGAGGCAGATGACACTTTTGACATGAGCAGAGAATTTTTTAATTATTGGAGGAAGCTACGACAATTTTGAGATTTGACTGAGGTGTTATGATGTTATTTTTACGACGACGATGTGTATTATGCTGCTGAGGTATGTTTATGATTAATAGGCTGAGGCTATATGAGTTATTTGATTATGCTTCATATTTATAATGACGAAATATTGACGAGTGTCGATGGATACGTATATGTGTAATAAGGTAAGGAGTAATGAATAGTGGGTAGGGACTCTTGACTTGTGAAACAGGATGTTGGAAACCAAGAATCGTACTTTAAGAGTTATGAAATGTGTGTAAATGCGTGAATGTATCACAATGCCGGCGAAAATTTTTTTGGACACTTATATTTATAGGATTTTGTTTCTACAGATTTGCAACGCTAATTCTTGACCTGTGAAATATTTTTATGTGAGACTGTCACTGTAGCGGAAACTGCTGTCGTAAATATTTCCGTAAGAAAGTTAAGTGACCACCTGCACGTAATGCGTCGCGGGCACCCACCTGGGCGACAGCCGCCCGAAAAAAAAAAAAAAAAAAAAAAGCCATTAGCCTTTCAGCGGCACAGGTAGAAAAAAAAAAGGGGAGGCCATTGTCCGTGCTACTGACATTTCCTTGTTGAAAGCATACTGTGGAGCTCGTAATATATGATATTTACTGAAATGCCCAATAAAATGACAAGAAATATTTTTACATCTGCACACCTGATTATGACAAGCGTCTTTCTATGAGAATTGAGAGAATTTCTACTAACTTATGAAATGTCACATGACTACTGAATGATATTTTTATGCTTTGCTTTTCATAGTTGCTTATTTCATTTGATATCTGGTTTCCAGCTGTGTTGCAGCATTGCTTTTATAAAATGAAATGCATTTACTAATGTGAACACTTTCTGTCAACAGATCTATTAAATAATTATTTTATGATCCACATTCTTTAAAAAAGGAGCACTTGGAAAGGAAAGAACAATAAGAAGGAACTAGTAACAGTAACACATAATTTTCTTTTCAAGTACATGGTAATATTTCTTTTTACAATCAGGTGTTGTGGTGCACCACTTTAATTACTTAGACATTAAGATGTGATTATACATTTCCCTTATCTGCATTGTTATCTTTAGTGTACTATTTTTTTTGCTTGAGCTATGTCATGTTTAGATATAAGCTGCTGTTTGCCAGGCATAGTGCTACTGAACTTTAATTTGTGTTACTCTGCTAAGCCAGATTTATTTTTTTGTTTGCTGCGCATTGCCTCATATTAGTTGTAATGTTGAATTGCTTGGTAATTTAGATTTGCTGTAGCTTGCTTTGCGATTTTCCATTTTTTTTTCATTGCTGTTTATATTAATTGTTTTATGTGCTGCTGCATTGCCTCGTCCCTTAGTTTAGCATCTGAGCTCAGTAGATTTAAGTTAGCTTAAGAGGAGGTAGACTATATAAGAAACTGACTATGGAGAATAGGTAAAGAATGCATTGCGAAGTTATATGAAAAAGATTTGGGCCCAAATGAGTATTGTACAATCAGAAATAATTATTTTGAAAGAAATATGAACAGAATACAGAAAGCAGGCTTAGATAGGACTTTTTGGGAATAATGATGAACAAAGGGAGATCTCCATGCAAAATACTGCAGTAAAACAAACCCTGTCCTTTCCCTTTTGTGTTATCCCACTATGTGTTTGCGTACCCTCGTGTATTTGTTTTCTTCCTGTCTCTGTGTAATTTCATAGAATTTTTTTCTTCTTTTAATATTAAGCTACATTCACTATGATGAGGAATACTGTTATCCTCGAATATAATTGGCATTAATAATATGTTATTTACTTTGTAAAGATGTTAGATATTATTAATTCTGTTCTGTTTAATGCTCATGTGTGAAGTTGATGTTTCGAAAGTTACTCTGATCTTTTATGTATGTACTCATGTCATAATTCCTGTAACACTGATGTATATGTTATTTCGATTCTTTTGTAAAGCCCATATTACTACAAATGTTATCTGTACTATTATGTTCTTTAATGATGTTTTTGTACCTTTGTAATTGTATTCTTATGTTATTAAATTGTAATTGTCACCAGTTCATGATATAATTAACTTGTTAGTTACATTTCACTGCACACGTTTCTGTTGGTCATAGTATATGGACAATATGTGAGAAGTAGGGAATGTTAGTGTTTGCACGTGTGTTAATAACTCAGCAAGGGACTGGATAACAGCATTGCTGGTTCTAAGGACAATTCCAGAAACTTTGTGAGTACACAAGTGGTGGTTTATGGACTTGCTATATTGTCCGCAAGACTCTGCGATGGTGATTGTGCACCTGCACATTTGCAACATATGGCTGCTGGCCGTCTCTACAAGGACTACAGTGGGTCTGCGTCTTTGCTGACTCACCAGTACCATTATTTCTACAAGGACTGCAGTGGGTCTGCGCCTGTGGTGGCCCACCAATACCGTAATCTCTACCAGGACTACAGTGGGTCTGCTCTGTGATGACCTACCCACCAATATTCTTCAAAACTTCGACTGACTCTGCTGTGGGTTAGCTCCGTTGTGGCGCATTACCTGTCTGCATGTCGAGAGTCAGCCATGTCTTTCTGTTGGAAGCACAACACTACTTCTTCAAGACTGCATGGAAATCCACTACTTCTGTGTGCAATTTCTTTTACTAATGAGACTTTGTGAAAAAAAACTGTAATTACTATTATGATGAATGATCAGGGCTATCTTTATGGACTGTGAGAAAATTTGAGCTTTTGACCAACATAGTATCAATAAGTGTGTGCATTTCATTTCTTTGTTATTGTAATTATGAAAAATTTTTTCAAATCTGTATTGGGCACTGCCCAAACCAATTTGTAAAATTTTTTTGTGGGGAGCATGGGGGCTATGTAAGTAGGCTGTTTAGGTTTTTTTATTGGTAACGCCACCTCTGTATGAAAATCACTGGCTGTGCTGTGTGCAGTCTGTGGCTGCTTTGCATTGTTGTAATACTCGCCATTGTAGTGTTAGGCAGCTGGCTGTGAACAGCGCGTAGCGTTGCGCAGTTGGAGGTGAGCCGCCAGCAGTGGTGGATGTGGGGAGAGAGATGGCGGAGTTTTGAAATTTGTCATGAACTGCTATATTTATATATGATGATATCATGGTAAATACATTGTTTGTTCTCTATTAATATCTTTCATTTGCTAACTATCCCTATCAGTAGTTAGTGCCTTCAGTAGTTTTAAATCTTTTATTTAGCTGGCAGTAGTGGCGCTCGCTGTATTGCAGTAGCTTGAGCAGCGAAGATTTTTGTGAGGTAAGTGATTTGTGAAAGGTATAGTTTAATGTTAGTCAGGGCCATTCTTTTGTAGGGAATTTTGAAAGTCAGATTGCGTTGCGCTAACAAAATATTGTGTGTCAGTTTAAGCACAGTCATGTATAATTGTTGAAAGGGGACGTTTCACCATTATTAGCCGTAACGTCAGAATTGCCTCTCTAGTCCGTTTACTTTTCCTAAAGCCAAACTGATCGTCACCTAGCGCATTCTCAATTTTCTTTTCCATTCTTCTGTATATTATTCTTTTAAGCAGCTTCGATGCATGAGCTGTTAAGCTGATTGTGCGATAATTCTCGCACTTGTCAGCTCTTGCCGTCTTCGGAATTGTGTGGATGATGCTTTTCCGAAAGTCAGATGGTATATCGCCAGACTCATATATTCTACACACCAACGTGAATAGTCGTTTCTTTGCCACTTCCCCCAATGATTTTAGAAATTCTGATGGAATGTTATCTATCCCTTCTGCCTTATTTGACCGTAAGTCCTCCAAAGCTCTTTTCAAGTCCGATTCTAATACTGGATCCCCTATCTCTCCTAAATCGACTCCTGTTTCTTCTTCTATCACATCAGACAACTCTTCACCCTCATAGAGGCTTTCAATGTATTCTTTCCACCTATCTGCTTTCTCCTCTGCATTTAACAGTGGAATTCCCGTTGCACTCTTAATGTTACCACCGTTGCTTTTACTGTCACTAAAGGTTGTTTTGACTTTCCCGTATGCTGAGCCTGTCCTTCCGACAATCATATCTTTTTCGATGTCTTGACATTTTTCCTGCAGCCATATCGTTTTAGCTTCCCTGCACTTCCTATTTATTTCATTCCTCAGCGACTTGTATTTGTGTATTCCTGATTTTCCCGGAACATGTTTGTACTTCCTCCTTTCATCAATCAATTGAAGTATTTCTTCTGTTACCCATGGTTTCTTCGCAGCTACCTTCTTTGTACCTATGTTTTCCTTCCCAGCTTCTGTGATGGCCCTTTTTAGAGATGTCCATTACTCATCAACTGTACTGCCTACTGCGCTATTCCTTATTGCTGTATCTATAGCGTTAGAGAACTTCAAACGTATCTCGTCATTCCTTAGTACTTCCGTATCCCATTTCTTTGCGTATTGATTCTTCCTGACTAATGTCTTGAACTTCAGCCTACTCTTCATCACTACTATATCGTGATCTGAGTCTATATCTGCTCCTGGGTACGCCTTACAATCCAGTATCTGATTTCGGAACCTCTGTCTGACAATGATGTAATCTAATTGAAATCTTCCCGTATCTCCCGGCCATTTCCCAAGTATACCTCCTCCTCTTGTGATTCTTGAACAGGGTATTCGCTATTACCAGCTGAAACTTGTTACAGAACTCAATTAGTCTTTCTCGTCTTTCATTCCTTGTCCCAAGCCCATCTTCTCCTGCATCCTTTTCTTCTACTCCTTCCCCTACAACTGCATTCCAGTCGCCCATGACTATTAGATTTTCGTCCCCCTTTACATACTGCATTACCCTTTCAATATCCTCATACACTTTCTCTATCTGTTCATCTTCAGCTTGCGACGTCGGCATGTATACCCGAACTATCGTTGTCGGTGTTGGTCTGCTGTCGATTCTGATTAGAACAACCCGGTCACTGAACTGTTCACAGTAACACACCCTCTGCCCTACCTTCCTATTCATAACGAATCCTACACCTGTTATACCATTTTCTGCTGCTGTTGATATTACTCGATACTCATCTGACCATAAATCCTTGTCTTCCTTCCACTTCACTTCACTGACCCATACTATATCTAGATTGAGCCTTTGCATTTCCCTTTTCAGATTTTCTAGTTTCCCTACCACGTTCAAGGCTCTGACATTCCACGCCCCGACTCGTAGAACGTTATCCTTTCGTAGATTATTCAATCTTTTTCTCATGGTAACCTCCCCCTTGGCAGTCCCCTCCCGGAGATCCGAATGGGGGACTATTCCGGAATCTTTTGCCAATGGAAAGATCATCATGACACTTCTTCAATTACAGGCCACATGTCCTGTGGATACACGTTACGTGTCTTTAATGCAGTGGTTTCCATTGCCTTCTGCATCCTCATGTCGTTGATCATTGCTGATTCTTCCGCCTTTAGGGGCAATTTCCCACCCCTAGGACGAGAGAGTGCCCTGAACCTCAATCTGCTCCTCCGCCCTCTTTGAAAAGGCCGTTGGCAGAATGAGGCTGACTTCTTATGCCGGAAATCTTCGGCCGCCAATGCTGATTATTTATCAAAATTTAGGCAGTGACAGGGATCGAACCCGGGACCGAAGACGTTTTCATTATGAATTAAAGACGCTACCCCTAGACCACGCGTACCACCACCCCCCCCCCCCAAAAAAATAAAGAACACTAATTGTGTTGTATCCGGCAAACCATTCGGAATAGTGCATCTGAAGTTCTTCGCTTGAAATAAGCGTTCCTGCCATATACCTGAATATTGATCATTCTTCCTACGACACGCCAGTACACACACCGTAGATGGCGTCATTCCTGCCCTCCTTCCCTGCTTGCCCTGAAGTGTTAATCACAATGATTCATGACAATTTGAAATTCGATTCATGCCACCTTTAAGGTGTTGTAGTTTTGCAAGGGTGCAGCTTTTGACATGTCTATTTTAAATATTTTAACGACATTCACATCATAAATGATTTGAAAAGGCGTTGATAACCACGATGTTGAGCTCAGAAAACAAAGAACAATCTTTCATCTAAACCTGCGGTTTGCACCCTTCATACCTGTTTTACGCAACTTTAAAATCTGCTTATGTGTGAGGACGAAGTAATGATGGGGTAAATAATTCTTACGAAGCGGTTCTGCGATTATTTTGCGCACAGTGCGAACCCACCTCTATAATTATACAACTACTGCCTCAGTCTCCGAAGCAGTCAGCGTGTCCATCTACCATACGGAGGACCCATGTTCAATTCCCGGTACTGCTATGGATTTTTAATTGGTGGGAGGACTGGAACGGAGTATACTCTGCCTCAGGATGACAGCTGATGAGCTGATTCATTGAGAAGTAGCGGTCACAAAGTGTGAAAGCTGACAATGGCCAGGAGATCGGAGTGTTGACTTCACAACCCTCCAAAAATGGCTGGCTCTGAGCACTATGCGACTTAACTGCTGAGGTCATCAGTCGCCTAGAACTTAGAACTAAGAAAACCTAACTAACCTAAGGACATCACACACATCCATGCCCGGGGCAGGATTCGGGCCTGCGACCGTAGCGGTCGCTCGGCTCCAGACTGCAGCGCCTAGAACCGCACGACCACTCCGGCCGGCTCCACGCCCCTCCATATTGCATCTAAATGACGTCGTATGGCAGAGGATGAGATGGCGGCCGGTCGCCAGCGTGTAGTATTCAAAACCTAACCGAGGAATTACTTTTTTTATCTGCCGGTTTTTCCTGATGTCACCACTGTGCCTTGGAACATCCTGTATCCATCTCCCATTGTTTCCTTCGGTTACATGTTTTGCTCGCCTTCGAATCATTCTCATCACAATGATAATTATGTGTTCCACTGCAGTCCGTTCCCTAATCAATTTATTTCTATCTTGCCAGGCCTCAAATGTTCCCTCAGCAATTCTCAATTTTTCATTGGTTTTCACGTTTAAACTGCATTACTCACTGCCACAACTCAGAACTGTTATTACACACTTAGTCTAAATTTCTGTTTCCAGATATTTCTTTACCAAAACAATATGCAGTCTACCAAAAAGCAGTCTACTCACTTTTTTTCTGATGACTTTGTCCGCGGCCATCCAGTAGACACCTTCAAGTACCCTAAACAAAAATCTTGCGGCGTGTATGCCACATTGCGAGTCATAATTTTATTTCAGTACGGAGCTAGTTTCACAGGAATAGTAGTGCTTGTCACAAGAGATAGGCCCTGAAAAACACTCAAAATTGGATATTATACTAAACGTCCTACGTCCAGCCAACTGTTAAAAGAATGTTAGAGTAACACTTTTACAATCTGAAAAATTTCAATCTCTTCAAGGTTATATAACCATTTGCGTGATTTTGGCCATTCTTTAACAGTCTCTGTAAAAGATTTACACTGGGAAGCTAAGCGGCACACCTTACCCATTCTTGAAACGATTGACATTATGCGTATGCGAAGTCTAACATACCCTTAGTAGTCAGGCGGAGTTGAGACATTACAGTACACTATACGACTTTGAAGAACGTAGTACCATGGCTTCTTGTGTGTCTAGTTACTAATACTGGACTTTTTATTATACGCTTTTGCGTCTGTTTTATTTTTATTGTATCTTTTGTTTATGGAAAATATTTTATCGTTTGTACTGTAGGGGTATATAACGAGAACCTCAATCATTCCTATGGTATTTGGATATGCGGTGAAATGTTTGTAGCTTACCCGCCTCTCTCTGATGGCGCTAGGGTCATTCGCAGTGTGAGGCGTGACGTGAGTATGTTGATCAGGAGTGTGGGCCCTGTACGGCGAGCATGTTCGCCACTTCCTGATACGATGTGAGTTTTGTTTTAATCGTAGGGCTATTAATGTTAATAGCTGTGAGTTTTTCTAATTTTTTTCCTTTCATTGTAGATTAACTCGATTTTAACATCTCAGTTTTTCAACTCGTGAAATAGATTCGTTACTCCCCACTTGCTGCTGGTACCAGCATTTTATTGAGTTAATGCTTCATCAGCGTGCGAGTATTTTCATACTTCTTGTCATGTAGCTTACATAACTGGAAATGGTATTTGTTTTTAATCATAATGTCAACTATTTGTTTTGTATCTCGTTCAGATACACCAGAGGATGTTATTTAATATCACGAATCCGGTCGAGTTCCTATAAATAAACCTCCATATACAACTGGAGCGGTTTACTTGACAAATATTAATTTCTCTAGATATGCCACATCCAGCTCAGTTCAGCCATCCATAATTAGATCCTGTGAAGTTACCACATTACAAGTATGTTGATATCTTCATTTCATTTATTGTGCAAAACAGACATCTTCTGTGGGATTAAGGGAGGGTGATTAAGCGAGAGAGACGAAGTGCGGTAGTAACTTGAGCGTTCGTCACACCAGCAACGCAAGCTTGTAGATCTGTGAAGACAGCTGTTGTCATCTTGGAAGATATGAGTCTCAACAGTTTACTCATCTTGAAGATAGTACAACAATTGTTCACCGAGAATGTAGAAATAAACATCCTAGTTCACGTTCACGGTGATCTGAAACTAGGTTGTGGAACGGGAAACACCCCCATAATATCTAAGAAGCACCTTTCTCGACACGCTGTACGTTAAACACCTCACTGCGCCGTCAATGAAGCGTTGTACAGTTTGAAAAGAGACAACATGGCAATTGGTCGGGCTAGACTACATTCCTCCAGTCATATACCATTCAGTTTTAGTGTAGTTTGGACCACTGAGGATGGGCAGTTTTATGATCCACTATGAGCAAAGGCCTTTTGCGTAATATTCGATACTATACGATCATTACTTTCAGTTGTCTTGCCAACGTTCGCTCTGAAATTTCTCGAAATGGACTTGCAATCATTGACAGCAACAGTTCCTATGATGTTACAAACTGTTCGTCATTGGCAATGCGTGACATCATCTTCAGTCCCTGTCACTTAGAATCTTTTCACATCTACAGTTCTTACACTGTGGCTGTGAGTGGTACACCAGTCCTTGAAGACGCAATGGACAGTCTGCATTGACACCAACAACTCAAGGAACTTCATTGGTGGTGTGATTATTTGTCACATGACCGTCTGGTACCAGTTCTACGTCTACAGTGCTCCAAAGCAAGCAGTGTGCTCTTTTAAGGGAGCTGATTAATATTTTGTCTCGTGAGATTGTTTTCAATATCTCTCTCTTCCCTTTATACATATAAAGCAGAGTGTATGTGTGCATCACCAGGATCTCCACCGAAACCCCTTGATCGATATCAACCATATTTTGCACAGAAACAGCAGGCCTCACGAGTATCAACAGTGTAGAATGCACAGCCTTCTAGCTCCAACAGGAGTGGAGCAATTGGCAAAAATGTATTTTTTCCAGCCTGTGGCGTATAGGTTGTCCTGCATGACAGGTAGATTCTGTGGGAATAATATAATCCTGCATTATCGTCAAGTTTTCTCAGGGCTACACATGCGGATAGGGGCAGCTGGTCTGAGAGATGGACAGAGAAAGGGGAGAGATGGAGTAGATGGGAGGGGAAGGAGGGGATGGACAAAGAGAGTGGATGGAAAGAGAGGGTTGTTGTGCAGTTGGTATCAGTGTGCCTTGCAGGGGCTAAACGTGTGTTTGGGCACAGCTAAACAAAGAGAGGGGGTGGAAGAAGATGGATAGCGAGTGAGCGAAGAGGATGAGATGGACAGAAAGAAAGTGAAGCGGGGTGAGATAGATACAAAGGAGAAGCGAGGAGGAGATGGTCAGTCAGAAGGGAGGATGAGACATACACACAGAATGGAAAGGAGGAGATGGACAGGAATGGAGTGGAGGAGATAGAGTGGCATGGAGAGGACTGAAAGACAAGGGAAGGAAGTGGTTGACACGGAGGGGGACAGGACAAGTGCGCAGTGTATGTCTTAAACGTGTAAGCGAGAGAAGCTGCAGGGAAAAGTCTAATACACTGGTAAACGTTAAGGCAGTTTTCCGCTTCAGAAGATTTGTTGACACAGATTTTCTTGAAAATAAGTCAGAACTTTATCTGGATCCCAAATGAAGCGATATTTTGCACTTAGTTCTCCGTTGTATATATAATCATTAGCATCTACTAGAGGCCCACTGTGCTGAAAGCACTTCTGAAGTCATTTTGCTCTGCTGCTTCACTATAACACAGTGTTACGGCCTGTTTTTGACTGCTAAAACACTGTAAACGAATTAACATGTGTGGATGGTACTTCACTCGTTACAGTTTCAAGCTCATTTTCTTGTTGCCCTCCGGAGATGTTATCATCAAGTCCTTGGCTCGCTGCCTAATACTAGGGATAATCTTGCAGTGCCTTAACGCAAGCGGTACATTAACCTCGTCGTCACGTTACACAAATTATGGCGTGTAGGGTGCTAACTGCGTGCTTCGTCGAGCGTGCGCCGCAGCCGTAAATGAGAGCAGTACCTGAAATTGAAATTTGATTACGTTTCTTGTAGACTAATTTACACATTCCAATTTGAACTACCGCGCGTGCTCCATTTGCGAGACGATCACATTCGGCTTTAGCATCAGCGGCAATTGACGTGGCAGATTACATTGTACGTCGGCGACTGGGATGTGCAGCTGATTGCACCGACTGATTGGCGATACATGCGTAAACGTGGGCTGGGTTCTGTATTAATCTGTGGCTTTGTCTGGCCACACAGAGCGGCCGTTTGAGGTCGCTCCTGTGCAAATGGTCTCCAGAGTACAAGCAATGCAGAAGTGAAAGGGGAAATCACAGTGAGATAGAGGTGTCAATTGAGGACTTATGCTACCCTGCAAGACAGAGAGGTAACACTGAGGGAATACTGGACCAGCGAAACGAGGACAAGCAACGCTTATAACATTTGTATATTTAGAGAATCCTATTAACACTGTTGACTGGAATATACTCTGTAACGGAACAACTATATCCAAACACATTAATAATACTCGTAAATTATTAAAACTATTCAAAATCGCTTTGACACAACCGTCGATCGATTAGTATCGAAACAATATGTGGAAGCTGGCAGTAGAGATATCTACGTGAACTTGCAAAATGTATTTCTTTTTATACGTGCATTAATTTAAAATGATGAAAAAATATAACGTCTGTTTTTAACTGTAATGTCTACTCCAAGGGCTTAGACAATGAGCTGATTAAAAGTAAACTTCATACTACGGAAATCACGTTGGACGATTGACTTGGCGTGCTCCGTGGCGACGTGAGAGAAGACAGACAGTGGCGAGGCCTTGAACGGTGTAGACGCTTTGTCGATGGTCGAAATGTAAAACTGTCGTGGTGTTAAAAACCGCAACGAATCTTCGTCAAAGAGGTGTGGCTTTTCACGTACATTACGTCGTCTATGAAATCACCCAGATGCAAGATTTTCCGGACTTTTGACTCTGTGAAAACTTCTGAGCCGCGGCTGCCGCTGGAACAATTGTTCTGGGAAGCGTCGTGTAGCTTTGCGTGTATTAATTTATCAGACACGTGAAGAAGCTGTGTGAGGTCATTGTACACGACACAAACCACGACAAAGGAATACTTTCATTTTGTTCAGTTGAGTACTTTTGTAAACAGAGTACCAGTTGCAATAGACCAAAGTGAAATACCAATTAATTTGAACATTGTAGTTTATTAGTAACAGTTAGTAGTCTTTTGTTTCATCAATACATCAATGCTCTATCGTAAATCATTTGCCACTTATTACAAATAATACCCTAAAAAATAAAAACTACGGTCTTTGGAGCCATAATAATATTTTCGGAATTTAGTACTTTAGAACACAATTCTGGCAATACGGATCACGAAAATTGGATAGATTTAAGCTTGTGCATTGGTCGCCTTTACTTTTCTATTTGCTGATGTAAATTTCGCTAACTGGAAGTTCACATACCAGTTAATACTTTTCCATAATTCATTACATAAAACAGTTTCAAGGTTGCTGCTAGAACACGGGACTAGAATCAATATGGCTTGCTTCCATCTTACAGTTTTGAGTATAAAGCACAGTTAATATATTTTTTAAATTCATAGTAAATTTCAAAATTAAATTAACTCCTTCAGAAGTTCGCGACCTTGAGAAACTAGACATAATATTTCTTTCAGAGGATTTGATAAGGTAAAACACAATCATCTCTTCTATGTGTCTGCGATATACGCCGTTCAGTCGATATATTCACAGTATCAAAACGATTCTGAAGGTTGGCAGTGCTATGGTTGTGGCAGTCTTTTTATAATAGTGGGTAAATTTTACGTTCGAGTCCCTGCATTCATCAATTCCTTCGACGGTGACGGTCGATCACCTTAACTCCTCAAAAAAATCTATTTATTTCCCACCCGATTCAGTTTATGAAGAAAGGTCATAGCCCTGACGACGACCATGGAGGTAGTGGTCGAAAGCTTGGAGTTTTATCCTGAATTGACGCGGCATGTACACCGAGAGATTTTTATTCAAGAAATACGTCGCGAAAGACTTCGTAGCCAAGGTGATAATAATATCGTAATTTGTCCAAATAAATACAATGCAAATATTCTAGTTACTGATAGGGCGAATCGTATGTGCAAACCAGTAACTTTTGCACGAGCTAAAATTTACAATCTGTACTATAGCCAAAGTCGTACACCACGACCCTGCAGACGGCAGTTACAATGTCTGATTTCGGTTGCACTGGCCTATGAAATGGAATGACAGCTTTTGTAAGTCATTATCAAAATTTTGACCATGCTTGGTGAATTAAAACGATACTAACATATGCAACAAATAATTGTAATACCAACTGGTTACAAAAATATCATGTATAAAATGCATGTTTGATGATCAGCAGCTTTTATTTTAAACCAAAATATCGACCGGTTTCAGTCAAGGACCTTCTTCACAGAAAAGGGGTTAAATGGTTTGAGCTACAACATTACCACAACATTACGTTTGTCATTATTTAAATAATGTTTTGAGCATGTCATGAAAATTAATATACAAAACAGGATTTTTAGAAGCAAACATACTAATAACAAGTGTACACACTGCAGTACTGATCTGCTCTTCAATACTGCTCTGTGTACACTTGGTATTAGTATGTTCGTTTCTAAAAGTCCTGTGTTGTATATTGATATTCATGACATGCTCCACACATTATTTATGTAATGACACATATACTGCTGCGGCTTAAACTATTTTAATCCTTATTCGTGAAGATGGTCCATGAATAAAATCGGTCGATATTTGGGTTTAAAATAAAAGCAGCCCATGGTAAAATATGTATTTTATTGGCTCAAATGGCTCTGAGCATTATGGGACTCAACTGCTGAGGTCATTAGTCCCCTAGAACTTAGAACTAGTTAAACCTAACTAACCTAAGGACATCACAAACATCCATGCCCGAGGCAGGATTCGAACCTGCGACCGTAGCGGTCTTGTGGTTCCAGACTGCAGCGCCGTTAACCGCACGGCCACTTCGGCCGGCTGTATTTTATTTTTTTTATTATTCATTGCTTGATAGCTGTTGAGAGTCACCCTCCAAAAATGATTACAGAAATATCAGTTTTATAATAATTGCCAACAAAGAAACTTGAAGAGACTTTACACAGTTTTTTTGCCACTTAAAAGCACAAATTGTATTTACATAAAACTGTGAGACTTTGGAGATAACCCTTTGAAATTGTGAATAATATCCGCAACTTTCACAGAAACCAGAATGCAGTTAAAAGGACATAATAGGGAAGTAGGAGTTGAGAAAGGAGTCAGACAAGGTTTTCACCAATCCCTGAGGGTACTGAAACTGTCAGTTGATCATGTTGTCAATTCCAAGGTTTGCTGATTACACTATAATTGCTTCAGAGACGACAAAGAACTTCGAATAGCAATTGAATGAAAAACATAGTGTTTTCAAATGAGATTACAAGAGGAGCACCAAGAAAAATAAAACAAAGATAATGGTATTTAGTCGAATTAGTCAGTCATTCTTGAGAGAATTAGATTAGGAAATGAGACATTAAAATTAGTAGATGAGTTTTGCTATTTCAGTAGCGAAATAAGTGATGGTCGCTAAACTAGAATGGATACTGCCAATAGCAAGAAAAGAATTTATATATATATATATATATATATATATATATATATATATATATATATATTGATATCTAGTATAAGTTCAAGTTTTAGGAAATGTTCAATGATGGTCTTTGTCTGGGGTGTAGCCTTGTATGGAAATGAAATGTGGATGCTAAATAATTTAGAAAAGGAGAAAAGAGAATCGTTTGAAATGTGGTGCTACAGGAAAATGCTAATCATTAGATGGGTAAATTGGATAACTAATGAGGTGGTGCTGAACTAAATTGGGGAAAAATAAATTTATGGCACACCTTCACCAGAAGAAGGGTTCAGTCGATAGGACACATCCTGAGGTATCAAATCAACAGTTTGGTGTATGTTACGACTTCAGAGTTAGAGCTTCATGTTGGCTTAAGTTGCAAATTGTGTAGCAAATGTTTTCATTAGTACTGTCTGTTACCCACAGCTGCACTTTCACGTCAGTAGTTTTGTTATGATGAGTGGTGGTGATTAAGGAAAAAAATGGTTCAAATGACTCTGAGCACTATGGGACTCAACTTCTGAGGTCATTATTCCCCTAGAACTTAGAACTAGTTAAACCTAACTAACCTAAGGATATCACACACATCCATGCCCGAGTCAGGATTCGAACCTGCGACCGTAGCGGTCTCGCGATTCCAGACTGCAGCGCCTAGAACCGCCCAGCCACTTCGGCCGGCGGTGATTAAGGAAGCTGCCATATGTGCAATAGCATCAGCTACCCTCACGTGTCTGCCTGTTCTGGTAAGCATACTTTGTGAAGTGCAACCCACTCTTCCTCCTCACAAGCCCAGCACGTGATGCATAGGTATGTGCAGCGTCGCTGCTGATCAGTATGTACAAAGGGGCATGGACAGGAGCATAATTCTATGCGTCCTGCTACTGAATTACCTATACATTGTACAATTTGCACATTATGCAACAAATAGTGTGGTAGTAGGGATTAAAAACAGTGTACATTGTACAAGCATTATATTCACTACTTTAAACTGCGTAATGTAGTACACACTGGCCAATAAAGGCAGTTTCACGTATATGACAAAGATCAAAAGTGAAAGAGTAAATAGCTTTTCTAAAATTTGCGTAATATTCTTCAAATCTAAGTATCTTGTACTACACTACTACACACTTCCAAAAAGTAGCCTATCTTCTTCCTCGGGGGTTCAAGCTATCTGCATACCAGATTTCATTAAAATCTATTCAGCAGGTTAGTCCGGAAAACGTAACAGAGTTATTTTCGGGTATATAGTATCAGTATGGATAAAACTTTCAATTACAGTGTCTTTCTTCCGTGATACGATTTAGATGAAATCAAGCCTATATGGTGCTGAAGCTATGCCGAAGTTAGCAGTGAAAACCAAACGTAAATTCGTCAAGTAGTTTTGGAGAAGCTTGTTCAAACAGACAGACACTACAGTTTTACGGTTGGTGGTTTTACAGTAGTAGCGGAAAGGTTTCGTAAACATGTGAAAGTTTGCTGTCCAGCCTTAGGTGGTGCAGTCGCGTCTAGTCAGTGGAGAGGACGCGTATACTTCTACTAAACGCTGATCCATAATTGTAGGTGGCTGCTGTGTTTCAGCTGTATTTCGCCAACGCTGCGGCCAAATCTTGCGTGGAATATAACAGCAGCTTCCAAACTATATATAACTCGAACGGTTTACTTCACGGCGAGCTAAAATCGTAACAAACAGCGAATGGAACCCAGTTTATAGAATCCTGCATTGTATCACGCTGTTCGCATCATCATATAGGTGAACAACTGTTGAAACATGTGCTCAGCACGAGAATACTGCGCTACAGCCTAAACAAGAACTATTATCCTCTAACTTCTCTAAGAGCCTGCGTCATTTAATTCAGGGAAGAGTAAGATATGGACCATTAGCGCACAATTGTCTGTGAGCAATTTTCTAGACATCTTAAGAACTGAAGACGATGCTCTGAAGCAAGTAGCAGAGTCAGCTGACTGGAGGTCACAACTGGGGAAATCGTATAAATTATAAAGAAAATAGATTAAATGCATTATGTTTCGAAATTACATGCAGAGAGACAAATTGTTTTTGTTGTTACTATGTTTTGTTTTATCGGTGGCAGAGAAGACAATAAAATATTTCGTATTTCACATCTGATTTTATTTTTTTTAACAACTGACTTTCATCCAAAACAAATTTGAATAAATCATTCACATTATTAAATAAAAATCACATGTTCACTTCCTTATAATACGAACGAAATACTTCTTGTAGGGGAAAAACGTATATTCTTTGGCAACTGTTGCAGTCTAGCTATTTAATTTCTTTAATTTAGTCCAATTACGCTCAAACAGTATATGAACATATCAGAGAGAAAATATTCTACGAGAATAAGTAAAATCAGTCTATGGTGTTTAAGAAATTATATTCTTGTGAATACAAAATGTACACCGATGATGCCTCCCGTTTTTTTATTAGTTCCTTGTTCAATGTAAATAATTGTAAAGTGAATCATGTAGAAGAACTACGGCTCAAATTTAAAACAAAATACGATCATGCATAAGTATCTGTCAGAATACTTCATGACGGGAAGAGCTCTCCAATTTCTAAATAAACAGAGACTACTGTATTTTAGGCGTAAAACAAAGCATAATGCTATAAACAGACATGCTAGATGAAACGCGTTTTTGTGTCAGCAGGGAAATGCATGAAGCTTTTAATAACTATAGAAGCAGAATGTTATTGAAAGATTTTTCATAAAACCAAAAAAATTCTGTTCACATATAAAAGTTGTATTTGGCATCAGAGTTAGTATCCAGACACTCACGGACGCGACAGGAACAGAAATTAAGGGCAAGAAAGCTAAAGAAGAAACACTTAATTCCGTTTTCACATGTTCCTTTACCGAGGAAAATCCAGGAGTGTTGTCTCTATTTAAGTCTCGTACCGCTGCAAGGGTGAGTCAAACGCGAATTAGTCTCAGCGGCATTGAGAGACAGCTGAACTCTCTAAAACTGAACACCGCTTCCTGTCTCGATGGAATCTCTATTACATTCTATGCCGAATTTGTGGTTGAGTTAGCGCCTGCTTTGACCATTATTTATTTAATCGTATATCTAGTGGCCCCCGTCGGACAGACCGTTCGCCGGGTGCCGGTCTTTCAATTTGACGCCACTTCTGCGACCTGCAGTCGATGAGGATGACGGGTCGGAGAAACGTCCCCGACCCAGCCAGGGATCGAACCCGGGCCCAGAGGACTGACAATCCGCATTCAGCTACCGGGGGCGGACGTTTTGACCATAGCATACCGTAAATTCTTGAAAAAATAATCAGTCACCAGTGTTTGGAAGAAATCTCGGGGCACATCTGTCACAAGAAGGGCAGCTGAAAGGAAAAACTGTCGCAAAACTACCGTCCAGAAAAGCTGACATATTTTGTTGCAGATAGTTAGAACATATTCGAGGTTCAAATGTAATGGTTTTCCTCCAACAGAGTGACCTCATCCGTGTAAAGCAACATAGATTACGAAGACACTGATCATTTAAAACCCTACTCGCTCTTTCCTCAGACGTGTTGACGATTTTTTGGTAGGGAGGGCGGAGCATGTTATCTTGGATGGAGAGTCACCTACAGATGTGCAAGTAACTTCATGTGTGCCCCGGGGAAACGCGTTAGGAGCCTTGCTGTTCATGTTGTGTATTAATGACCTTGCAGACGATATTAATAGCAACAGATATTTCCCTGAGAATGCAGTTGTGTAAAAGATCCGGCTGAGAAGTTCGGCGACTGATTTCAGAAAACAAAGCAAATAAGATTTACAATCAAAATACCTTTGCTGGCATCCAGAGTAATCAGCATTATCTACAACACACTTCTCACATCGGTTGTAGAGATGTTCGAAACCGTAACAAACGTTTTTTGAGGAAAAGCCGAAGCACCCTGGTCACGCGTGGTTGCATACCCGCATCATTACAGGAGATGAGACCTGCTGCTACCATTACGACCTGCAGATCGAGCGACAGTAACATGGTGTTCCTCAAAGCCCCGCCTTCATCGGGAAGAAATTCACGATGGATCAAACACTTTCTGACGAGAAATATCGTCTTCCTTTTGTATTTTGTCAGTTGGGTGCTTTTTTTTTGGGGGGGGGGGTGCGGGGAAGACGATGAAAATCACGCCCCAGATTACAACAGCTTTACAAACGATGTCACAAGTGTGTTATTGCTAATGGCAGCTACTCTGAAGCCCAATAGACGTATTTTATTTGTAACTCTTGTTTTCTTTATTTTGTGAGGCTATTCGCCGAAATGCTGAGATGTACCTTTCATAATGAAGTTCTGCCTCCAAAATCCGCACAAATGTTCTGCCAGATCTTAATGATATATCAAAATGGTAACAAGATTGGTACTTTGATAATCTATACATGTATTAAAGAAAGTCGTGTTATTTAGACTATTTATAACTCAAGAACGGCTGGACCGATTTGGCTGAAAATTGGTGGAGAGGTAGCTTAGAACCAGGAGACGGACACAAGATACTTTTTATCTCTTTCGACCGCTATAAAACATGGTATAACAAAAATGCCTCTGGCATGGAGTAACAAAACGCAAATGACAGCTAAACGTCTATGGTTAAAAATGGTTCAAATGGCTCTGAGCACTATGGGACTTAATATCGACGGTCATCAGTCCCCTAGAACTTAGAACTACTTAAACCTAACTAACCTAAGGACAGCACACAACACCCAGCCATCACGAGGCAGAGAAAATCCCTGACCCCGCCGGGAATCGAACCCGGGAACCCGGGCGTGGGAAGCGAGAACGCTACGGCACGACCACGAGATGCGGGCTTCTATGGTTAAGTATCAGTATATATCATTAATTAAAAAATTTAAAGAAATAATTAGTATTTTCTTTGAATCATCATATCAAGGCCAATCCTTGAAAGCTTGTGGTTTAAATCTGGAATATCCATGTTTTTCACATGCTCAATTATATTTGGCATGTTCACGGGTCGGAAGACCATCTGCGTTGTTTGTTCTTGCGCCAAATAATAAACCAAAAAATGTCGTGTATCACAAGGTACTTAATTGAAGAGTGGAAGCTATGCACCAAAAAACATAAGGAATCATTAAAATACTTAATTTTTTTATTTGTATTTCCTAATAAAAATTGAACTTAACATCCAAAATCCGATTATTTATTGGCTTTAAGGCGGAACAGAGTTCGTCGGGTCAGCTAGTATGTACATAAATGCAAAACTATCCACTTCACAACACGAGAAAATGCAGTGTACTATGACTACTATCTCAGTGTATCACAGTTACAATCGGTGAACTCATATAAATACCTGAATGTAACAATCTATAGGGATATGAAATGTTACAATCGCACGGGATCAGTCGTATGTAAAGCCTGTGGCAGAATCTTGTTCACTGGTAGTACGTTGTCGTGATGCAGCAACCAGTTCCCTTGACGCCAAAGCTCGGGACGTCGTCGCCGGACGTTTTCACGGAGCCGTCGCAAAACGTCACAGTAACACGCGGAATTCACTGTTTGGTTGAGTGGGACGAATTCTTTGCGTACAATTCCCTTGGTGTCAAAGACAACGATGATCATGCTCTTCACCTGACTGACTTTCTTGGGTCTTGGAGAGCTCGGGCTCTTCTAGTGGGACGATTGTTGCTTTGTCCCCTGAACACTTGTTGAATCATTGCGAGGGTCTCCGTAACACTTTTCCCGAGATTCGCACAGAATTTGATACAAACGCGCCGTTCTGTTCGCGGATCCATCGTAAAACCGCCACACACCAAACACAGAGTGTTATGGAAATCACTGTGGAGACGCAACACGTTCTCCCAGATGAATGCCACGTCGCACACTGACTCATTAGATACGCAGCTCTCGCCACCTAGCGGTGCAAAGATCTACTACTACTACTACTCTCCAGATGGCAGCCCCAGTCCTGAAAATTTTGGATTCCACCTCGTACACTAGGAAACGAAATCGGTCAACTTAGGCGACTGCTTACAAAACAATCTTATGACCTATCCCAGAAGTTGCTCCAATGTGTGGGGCCCATACCGAATAGGACTAACAGTGTACATTGAATGTATGGGTACCCAAAATGGTTGCAGAAGTGTTTGATATACGAGACAGCGTCACAGAAATTTCAAAAGGAATTGAATTGGCAAACGCTTCAATGCATACGCAAACTATACCCTGAAAACCTGCTTAATAAATTTCAAGAACCTCTTCAAGCGATTACGTTAGTGATGTACTACAGCCTCCTACGTATGGCATTCGAAGGGACCGTGACGACAAGATTAGACTAAACAGAGCACGAACAAAGGCGATTAACCAATCATTCTTCCCTCTGTCCACCAGTGAATGGAACCCCATGAACTGGTACAAAGCGAAGTACTATCTGCCATGCACTTCACAGCGGTTAGCAAAGTACGGATGAACTCTGATCATGACCACCGACGTACTATCGACATAAACCAGTCCACGCGATAGCCGCGTTACTTGGTGAGGAATGATGACTGCCAGTCAGACACACGCACGGTGCATGGAGTATCAGTCCGAGTGTAGAATGGGAAAGGAGTGCGATCTTTCTGAGTCTGATCGAGGGCAGGTGGTGATGGCCCAGACGCTCGGCACGAGCATTTCTGAAACTGCACGACTTGTGCTGTGGTGAGAGTCTTCACACGTGGTGAAGCCCAGACGTCGTGGGATCGGGCTGCCGCCAGCTGGGCGAGACTGGTCACACAGATACTTTCACCTCGACGAACCGAGCAAGCAGTGATGTCAGGCAAATCTTGGAGACTTCTTTAGACGCCTGATCACCCTAGACGACTGGTGGATGTACGACTACGAAACTGAGACAAATTAACAAACCAGGTAGCAGAAAAATGTGATTCGCCAATGAGGAAAAAGATGAAATGCAGTTTCTTGGAGACTGTCATCGTATGGTGCTAACAGATTACGCTCGTAATGGGCACACTGTCAAAGGATCATACCACCAAAATCTCCTGACGAAGTTAATGGGGTTTCTTGACTGTTACAAAATTGCAGTTACTAATTACGGGAAAACACATCTTCTTTGAATACTATTACATTTTTCAATAACTTCAACACTAATGAAAATATAAAGATTGCACGTTATGCGAAAAATTTCAATCATACAAGGGAAGGCTACGATTACATATTTAAGATACTGGGTAATTCGTAAAAATATTAACAGTACAGGTATATGTTAAGGGTAAACACACCGTTAAGCTACCGCTAATTCTAGCATATTGTAACTGTTTCTCCCCTCACTCCGTCCGTCCTCTCTCTCTCTCTCTCTCTCTCTCTCTCTCTCTCTCTCTCTCTGTGTGTGTGTGTGTGTGTGTGTGTGTGTGTGTGTGTGTGCGCGCACTCGCGCTTTCGAGCGTTGTGTCATATGATTTATGCTATACGTTCGTTAGCGACACACTGCCGACTGAGGGAACGTAATCACGATTCCATATGCCACAACAATTTGGCCATATCAACAAAATCAAAGATTTTTTCTTCTAAGGATTCGTTTTATATGACATTCTCAATGAAGACTAGTAGTTAGCACACCCTAATAAGAAAATGCCCAAAAAATGCACATGCACACGTATACTAGCATTAACTTTGACATCATCTCAGCTAAATACTTTGTCTTAATCAAATGGATCTTATGTAACAAACTGTGTTTGGGTGCTGATACCGAAAAAAAAAGCTGAGATCGGGTCTCAAGCACAATCTCCAGTAAGTTCCTCAACTGCCTGAAGTTATAAATTTGTTTCCTTAAAACAGATACGTAACTTATTTTCTCCTTTGACCATTAATAAAACAGCAGATAAAGTAGCTGCTGTAAGGAACGACTTCGTTCATATTCAAGATTTTCAAACTGTTGAAATAGTAGCGCACCTTCTTCGCGCTGAAGAAAATAAGTTATATTGTTACACTCCGTTTAGTGACTTGAGAAAGGCAATTATTCTCTGGAGTTAAACCAGAAAATGGATGTGTCCGGGAAAATGGGAACGTGATCATCAGGACAGCAGTTGAGGCTCCGCAATGCGCTCCCATACTCTGGCCACAATGTTGGTAAGGAGTTTTTGCGCAGGGCGTTCAATGCTTCCACCAGGACGGTTGACACTTGTCTGTTGCACTTGGACGTGGTACACCACGTCTCCCCAATGGATCCTACACGTGCTCGGTGGGATTTAAGTAGTCAACGGAAATGACTGACCAGACAATTCGACGAATAGCCCATCGCTGCAAGAGCTCTTCCATCTGCGTTGTTCGTGCGGTCGCGCATTTTCATGCATAAAAATGAAGACAAGGCTGAATGCACCCTGAAAAGAACCACATGGTGAAGGAGTACAGCGTAAGAATAGCGTTGACCAGTGAGTGTACCGTGCCCAAAGATTTGGAGGCCAGTACGTCCATACACACATGCCTTCACGCACCACAACACCTGTATCACCAAAACGATGAAGTTCGACAATGCTCTGTCTGTTCGCCCGACATAAACATCATCGAAAGCGTGAGTGGAATGCGTTGGGGAAATATATTCCACCATATACGCAAGCACCAATAACCATCCACCAGTTGTTAACCACGCTGTTGAATGACTGCAATGTCGAACCACAAGAACTTTTTACAAACCATGTGGCCACAATGGGAGCACGCTGCAGAGCATGAATTACTGTCCGTGGTGATCACACACCATATTAAGAATCACGTCCCACTTTTTTTAATGTCCAGAGGGCCATCAAAAATCGCGGGACCTTTAGTGTAAATATTGCCTTTCAATAAAATTGTCATTTTTGTTAATCTCATTGCGGCTTTTTTTCGCTTGTCTTCTGCAATTCCGCTTGTCTTCTGTACTCTACGGCAGAACTTCTTCCTATGTACTGTTTCATTGAGCTATGTTGTCTGGCAGCGAGACGTCATGCGAAAGTTACTTTCTTCGTTAAGTTTTGAACATCGGTGTATTTCAACCGATTGTTCCAAATGAGGTGATTATCATTGAGCAAGAGCAATGAGAACAGCCAACAATGTTCAAAAGTGATTCACACATGAAATTCTGGTCTTTGTATTTTTCCTGTAAAATCTGAACAGTTGCAATCATTTACAGAATTCTCTCAGGTCGTGATGACATTAACAACAGATTTCGTGATCAATGGCAGTAGTTTTTCCACTACGTTATTACATTTTCAGACATTTATTTGGTGTGTTTTTGTGTTACTTACGTTGCACTTCTATTCGATAGACTAGGAAATAAAAGAAACTGAACACGTGGATTTTGTTGACACTGATGGTTATCAATTTTAATTGTTATTATTGTTAACACTTATAATGATCTCAATATGAACACTGGGTATATGTGGCTATTATTTCTTGTGTGACATTTTGCTTGTACTGTTGTGAGTGCACTGTTTGATAACAGCACTAGACAGGCTCATTGTTAATTCATTTTTTTCTCTTCCGTTTGGGCTAAATAGAGCTTACGTGAGAGCTTCAATTTATTCTTATTTTCTCTTTGCTTTTCCTCTAAAATTGTTTCACCTTATCACCTCTTATCTTTCCTTTTCTTCTTTAGAGCGATTCACTCCTGTTATAGTACTCATTCACCCTTGGAATTCATCTAATTTAACAGTTTCTTCCTGATAACATTTTCTCGGTTACAACTCGTTATCCATTTCTTTTCGCAGAGATACGCTACCTTACCATAAGTATGGCTCAAATGGTTCAAATGGCTCTGAGCACTATGCGACTTCACTTCTGAGGTCATCAGTCGCCTAGAACTTAGAACTAATTAAACCTAACTAACCTAAGGACATCACACACATCCATGCCCGAGGCAGGATTCGAACCTGCGACCGTAGCGGTCGCTCGGCTCCAGACTGTAGCGCCTAGAACCGTACGGCCACTCCGGCCGGCTACCATAAGTATCCGGAGACCGCTTTGTAATGCAGAATTGTCTACACGAAGTCACGAGAAGCGGACCCGCCACTACGAAAGGGGGCAGGCAGTATTTTACCGTCAATACAGAAGCAGTATTAGGAGAAGGCGTCTGTCTAGAGAGCTAAGTGACTCTGAATACGGACTAGTCACTGGACGTCACCTGAGGAACAAATCCACCAGACACATTTCAATCCTTCTAAATCTGCCCACGGCGACTGTTGGTGATAGGACTGTGAAGTGAAAACGCGAAGGGACAAGCACAGCCAAACTGAAACCAGGCACACATCGTTTACCGACGGGCAGGTGCCGCCGAACATTGTGGAAGCTGGCTGTAAGAAATCGGATGAAATCAGCGGAAGGAATCATTCGTGAGTTCCAAGGTGTTCCCAGGAAGCCAGCTAACGTAATGACTCCACGTAGGTAGTTAAAAATAATGAGATACAAGGGTCGAGCAGTTCCTCACAAGCTACGTAGTCACTGTTAAGTGCCGCTCGTGGTGGTGTAAAAGGCGCCGCCACTGGTCAGCGATTTGTAGTCACGAATCACGCTGAACCCTGCTGCAGTCGGTAGAAGGAGCTGTCTCTGGCCAGTTCTGAAGAATGGTACTGCCATGACGTGTCGTGCCAACAGTGAAGTACGGAGGCGGTGCTGGTAGGGTGTTGGGTGTTTCATTGGTTACGGTGTGGTCACCTTATTGCTCTTAAGGAAACTTTGAGTGTGGAAGAATATGAAAAGATTCTATATTTCTGTGAACTGCGTACAGCAGAGGAACAGTTCGCAGATGATGACAGTTTGCATCAGCATGACAGTACACTCTGTCATAAAGCAGAATCTGTAAGGCATGATTTGTGGGCAGCAACTTTGCTGAAACGGAAGAGTCTGCCCGGAAACCCTTCCTGTACCCAATGGAATAGGTTTACGATAAGTCAGAACGTCGAATTCGCTAACATCAGTACCTTCTCTGGTTTCGACTCTCGAGGAAAATGGGCTGTCATTCTTCTATAGACATTCAGACTCCTCATTGAAAATGTCCCCAGCAGGCAATACAAAATCGAAGCGTGGACATACCGCATATTAATGATCACTAATACTTGTCGTAATACTTTTGGTCAGATTTTGTATTTCAAGTTTGTTAGTCTATAGTCATTTAACCTGTAGAAACATACTGTAGTGTCATGCACTAATAAAGAGTTGGAAACGTGAAATATTGTCAAAGTTTCGTTGCCTATGCCGAGAGCCAGAGGCAGTAGGTTAGCCAAGAGGCAATAAGGATTGCACATATATCGGAATGTGTCGTCACGCAGGGGCAATGGCCTGGTTACACACAACAGGCGAGAGAGAATTGCTTAGCACGCGGGTTTGTGTTAGACGGAGACTTTCGTAGAGTGCAAGACAGAGGTATAGCGTCAGCTGTACTGCATTTCACAACTTCGCGTAATTCTACCGCAACAACACGTAACTCTGTCGCAAGAACACCTAAGGGGCGAGTACGACAGATGAATCAGCAGTATAAGTGGAACGAATGCGGTCATTACAAACGAGCATGACGCCTTTAAATACGCCAGCTTTGATAGCAACAAGGCACTCAGACTTGCAGTTAGATGTGTGCTGGGTCGCTGCGTAGCGCTCAGCTCGGTAATCGACATGCTAATCTTTATTAAGGAGATGTTGCAATAAGGGAGGCCCATCCAGCAGCAGACGTGAGGGGACAGTACCAGCTCTGGTCCTCTCTGCTGCCGCAGTCAATCATCAACCCAGGATTAGCAGACATCGCGGCAGACTCGCTCGCCGCCAATGCCCGCTCGGCCATCCAGTCCACTGTAGGCGACCGGGACCACCGGGGCGCCTACAGATGTGGTGTACAGATTTGGTGTACAGATTTGGTGTCAGAAGTGGTCGCACCCACCGCCTACAGATTTGGTGTCACAAGTCCTCGCGCCCATCGCCTACAGATTTGGTGTAGTGGTAAGTGCACGAGGCGATTTTTGTTAATAACTATGGATGCACGTTCTTTGTTGGTAATGCACTTTGTGAGACCTGCAGAAACAGCAGATTTATCTGAGTTTAAGGGAAACAGTTTCGAAACGTACTTGGTACTAGTCATATGTACTGTGTGTAATTTAATGGGACATGGGGAGCCATGCACGAAGTTTGTACCAGTAGAATGTTCAATTTGTAGACAGTTTGGTCACGCAGCACACGATTGTAGAGAGTGTCGCTGGGCAATAACAAGGCGGAAGGATTAATTTTGTTTGGTTGTGCATTGTGAGTCTTGTTTGTCTTCTTGTGTGTAGTGCTCAACTGTGACAAAGGAGTTGAGTAGATAGTGTAGTTATTGTTCTGAGGAGTAAATTCAGTATACAGTAAGTTGTTGGTAATTTGCACAAATCATGCCGGAAACAAGATCCGTTAGTACTGAAGTGAGTATAGCTGCTCTGACGGAGCAAGTCTCAAAATTGTTGGAAGAGAATGCGCAGCATAGGTTACGTCATGTAGAATTAATGACGCAAATGGAGACCTTGTGTCCGGCGCAAGAGTCGCGAACGGGTTCAAGTGAGTGCAAGTCAGTAGCAATGTCCAACCTTGCAATATATCCTTCAGTAGCTAATCTGATCACGCCTTTCTCGGGTAAAACAACAGAGGATGTCACAGCATTCATTAACGATGTTTTGGCAACAGCTGCAATGAGCAATTGGTCGGACGTAACTACGTTACATATGGCAAATTTGCGACTTGCAGGGGAAGCCAAGACGTTCGCGATGTACTATGAGACGCTTAGTAAGGCGAGCACGTTTGAAGAATTGGCCGACAGATTATGACAAAGATATCGTACACAGAATAGTGCAAGATTTTTTAGGGAGAAGTTAGCTAATTTTACACAGAAGGCCAATGAGACATTGGAGTCTTTCTCGGATAGGACGCGGAAAATTAATTCGCAGACCTATGAATTATCGGGTAATCCTGATGCGGATCGTGTATTACTACGAGAGGCAGAAAACAGAGCCCTCGATGTATTCCTCAGGGGAATTCCTGCAGAATTTCATCGTAGGGTTAGGATGGAGAATCCTGGGGATTTAGCTGCAGCGCTGCGTATTGCAACGCATCTGCAGGAGATAGACATTGCAACAAGGGTTCGCAATGATAAACGCATCTTTGCGTCGGGGAGGAATTGTTACCGTTGTGGGAGGAAAGGTCACGTGAAGGCTCAATGCAGACAGCCGCAGTGCTGTGCTTGTAAACGCTACGGTCACAAGGCGAATGAGTGTCGTAGTAAGCAGAATGGTAACGGGAATAAGCACGAAAAAGCGTTAAACGGGAACGGGAGTGTTTCGTCCGTGGGAAGACATTCCCGGTAAGCAGAAGTACGGTGAAAACTAGTACAGAGACGGATTGTTGCTTGATGGGTGTTGTAAGGAATAACAGATGTAAGTTTTTGATTGATACAGGGGCGCATGTATCTGTTGCTAGTCTAGACCTCGTGGGTAGGAGAAGACTAGGTACTCCTAGGTATAGACTACGTGGAGTAGGGAATAATGAGTTGCAATCATTGGGTACAACACAGCTCGTTTTTAAGATTGGAACTGTAGAGTTCAGAGAGCAAATGGAAGTGTTGACAACTGTGGGACAAGGCTATTCTGTGATTCTCGGACTGGACTTCCTCGATAAACACCATGCCAAAATTAATCTTTTACAGCGTACAGTTGAACTTAGTGGAAATTTGTTTTCAATGGGTACAACAGCTGTAAATGTTTCTACGTCGCGAGGTGCATCCATTGCTAACAAGAAATTTATTGCACAACTTGACTAAATGAAGGGAGCTACCCTGACACATGAGGCTTCGAGGTACGATCGATCTGGTATTGGAAGTGAATTCGTTGGAATGGGTGTGGAGGGTTAAAAGTAGCAGAGGGACACCAAGGGTACAGTAGTTACTCGGGGATTTGTTCGGTCTGAAGACTACAAGAACAACCTACTGAATGAATTTGTGAGTACGATAACGTCTTTGTAGAATATCAGTGCTTGGATCGATCCATAGCCTACCAGACAGGTGGCAGAGCCCAACAGTTGCTACAGGAACCGACCCATTACAAACAAGTATCAGAAATGAAACTAGAGATTCTTCTCTCGGGTGACCAGGACACTAGCTGGTTTCGGCGACCCAGCGGCGAACTAAAGAGGCCTCTCAGATGGGTAGCTGGGAGCGGAGGGCGCGGCCTGACATTTTTGGGCAAAGGCCAGGAGCCGGCGGCCGGACGCTCTGTCCGGGGGCAGCCGCTGGCGGCAATGTTTCGCCATGCGGCGGCCATTACCGCCTGCTAATGGCCTTACTGGCCATTATGCAGCAGCTCCGAAAGCACTCTCCCAGTCTCTGCTTATCAGCCAGCGGCCGGAAGCTTGTCCGTGAGATGCGACCCGTCGCATATGAACACGGACAGCCGCAAGCATGTGCGGACCTCCGTGCGGGTGTAACTCTGAGCCACTGGTTCTGCACGACACACTTCAGATTCAAAAAAGTCAAAGATGTAAAGCTAACTACACTGACGGAAAAAATCGCAAAAACAAAAAAATAATTAATGTAAGAATTGAAATTTATGGAATACATTTGTCTAGGTAATATATTTAAGTGATTATCATTTCAAAGTCATACGTTAATATCAGCGCGAGATAAGCCATTGCAAATGTGAAATGCTGGTACATTAACAACCGGTGTAACCGCCAGAATGTTGAATGCAGACGTGCAAACGTGCCTGCATTAGTCATACACGTACCGGATGTCAGTTTGTGGGATAAAGTTCCACGCCTGTTGCACGTCGTCGGTCAGTGTAGGGACATTAATACTGTTTGTGAACGACGCAGCAGTTGTCATCAAAATAATGTCCCGTATGTGCTTTTTGGAGACAGATTTGGCCATCGAGCAAGATAAGGCTACATGGCGACATTCTGTAGAGTATGTTGGGTTATAACACCGGTATGTTGGAGAGCTTTACCCTGTTAGACAACATCTATTGGTATACTGTTCATGAATAGCTGCAAAAAAAAAAAAAAAAAAAAAAAAAAAAAAAAAAAAAAAAAAGGTCCATCTCCAGAATGACAGATAAATTTGCAGTCAGGACACGTGGGATAACCACGAGAATGCTACTCCGCCATACGAAATCGCTCCCCAGGTTATAACTCCAGTTGTGGGTGCAGTGTGTCTAGTTCGTAGGCATGCTGGTTGCAGGCCTTGAACTGACCTCCTCTTAACCAACACACGGCCAGAACCAGTTTTCATTAGCTAACACAACAGACCTCCATCCTGCCGTCCAATGAGGTATCGCTTCTCATCACTGAAGTCGTAAACGGCGGTGGTTTGGGGTCAGTGGCGTCTGGCAAGGAACTCATAAGTAACTAACGCTCATGCTGTTACAGCGTGCATCTAAAGCAAACCTGACTTGCATCCTCAATACTACTAGCGCCACTCTTATAGAACCGGTGTGGTATCTGAATAGACATAACCTTTCAGATGTAGAAACACGCCTGCCAACTTTCGTTTACGTCGCACTTGTCTTTCATGGCGTTGTGATTTTTTTCGTCAGTTAAGATCTCCATTTTATTTTATCCACTATCATCTTATTTATATTTCACAGGTAGTATCATTAAATTACTAGCAGAAAGCGACGCAGTAAAAGAATGTATACAAAAACGAAAGCAAACAGTCTTCAGTAAAAATGTGGATCCATGGAACGTGCTGTTTGAAAAGTAACTGCGAAAGTATGTTTACGAGATGCTACTGGCTTCAGTGCCAATCCTAGTCAGCCATAAAAAATTAACAAGCGAAATTACCTAATGACAATAGTCTTTTCTGATTACTAACTTCGTGCAGCTGGCCGGAAATACAACCTGCAAAAAGCCGGCAGTTAAAAATGACTGGTATAGCCATAAAACAACAATATCTATTCAAAAACCAAAAGTCTTGCATTTAAAGGTTAAGACCCAGTCCCAAGCAAAAATTATAATAAATAGCCCGAAAACATAAATGAATTTAATTTCTTGGGAAATACGTCTCCTTCGCAATCGAGAAAGGCATTCGAAAAATTTTGAAAGATTCAGTTACGGCCGGTCGATGTGCCCGAGCGGTTCTAGACGCTTTAGTCTGGAACCGCGCGACCGCTACGGTCGCAGGTTCGAATCTTGCCTCGGGCATGGATGTGTGTGATGTCCTTAGATTAGATACGTTTAAGTAGTTCTAATTTCTATGAGACTGATGACCTCAGATGTTAAGTCCCATAGTGCTCAGAGCCATTTGAACCATTTGATTCAGTTAGATTAATAGGTTCACACACAGAACACTAAATAAAAAGATGAGGAAAGAAACTCTAATAATGCTCTACAAAGCAGTGGCAATACCACCAGTGGCTTATGGTATTGCGAAATGGACAACAAGAACTGGAAATAAACGAAGAACGCAATCTGCAGTAGTGAGGTTTCAACAAGAGCAGCTGTCTGTAGACTAGCTGACATGATTAGGAATACAGACGTCGGACAAGAACTAGAAGTTAAAGGCATAAATGAACAGATGAAGGTGTGTATACATAAACTGAAAAAACACGTCAACGAACTAATGAAAATTCAATTCCCAAAATACGAAAAGTAATGCCTCCTATTTATTTATTTATTTTCCGTGAAAACTCTTAGATAAAAATAGCGTCGTTAACATTCTGCATCTTTATTCTTCAGGTCTACATACTTGTTTCTCAACACAGTCACGCTGACGTAGAACACAGTTCTCCCAACGAGAGATCAGTTCCTTGATATCGTCACTGTAGAATGTCAGTCCGTTTTCGCAGCCACAACCTCACCTCTGCTTGCTCCGCTTCATCATTATTGAAGTGAATGTGTTCATTAAGTTTTGGAAATAGATGAAAATCGGACGGGGTTCAGTCGGGACTGTATGGAGGATCATAGGTGGCAGTGAACATTGATTGCTGCATACGTCGCAGCGCTCGTGTATGGTCTGGAATTGCAATTCTGAAGGACGAACTCTTCGAAATCGAAACTCGATTACAGAACGCTCTTTCTCATGCACCGACGTAGTTCCGTTCTTCATCGCCATGTTACACGCTACAATTCTGAGCCCTCTAGCTGCAGAAGGTTGCAAATATGTAGACATGTCGAGTAAATGTGTACGATGTTAATAACACTCGTCTTATTTAAAAACCTTTAATAATTATCACGTAAGAAATTCAGAGGCATTACTTTTCAGCATGCCGTTGTAATAACGAATTATCGATCATTGTGAAAGAGATCAATAGGTAGACAAAGAAAGAGGTGGAGAGATCAAGTATAAACTAATCACAGACATTAGGGACACTGAACAAGATGACTCTGTGGGAAAATTCCTAATACTTGTTAAAAACAAGATGAAGAATTTATACATATGTATTTGAAACGTAAACTTTTCTATTAAGTCCCTGCCTAACTGAGCTCAAATTACACTCATGTTTGACTGCATGATGGAGCAGCGTAACATTATGCTGCTGATGCGGCAATATGGTCTAGGATGAACATCTCGAACACGGCCTGTACCTTGGCCTGCAAGATGACCTAACCTAATATTTTGTCTCTGTAATAAAGGTCGTATAAGAATCCCCCCACAATCCCAAGCAGTAGGGAAGTCACGCTAGATTTATTGAGCCAGTCGGTGTCTGTAACAAACAGGAAGTGGCGAGACCGCAACAACACTCGAGTCCCCATACTAAAACCGATACCCAAGCCAACATTCGATGAGTGTTCAATAAGTCAAGTTCAGCCCGTCTGTACTGAAGTCGCCACTGAGGGAGACAGGACGAGAATTTAGCAGACACTGAATTCATGATCCGAGATTGCAACTCAATCTCCAGACAGTCGGTAAGTATCAAGTCTACAGGAAGCTGTTTGAAACTTACGTGCCACTGAATAGTGGTTACCATCCTGTAATACATCGAAGTTAAGGACGCTCATTTCCGATCTGTCGAATTTTCTGTCTTTGTAATCACAGGAATATGGTAACCAGTCGTTGTTCCTGAATGGAATATCCCAGGTAGAAGTTGGCGTAAGGTAAGCCACAATTGCTGCGCAATGTATCTCTATGTAGACAGTACCCACCGCTAATAGAAGAAAGTAACTTTCGCATGATGTATAACTGTCAAGTAACCTAGGTCGATGGAAGAAGGATCATACACACAAACAACTGCTTCAGTATACTACGGAAGGCTATGACAGAAATACGCAATGAGACAAACATGAGCCATATATTTATTCAGAGACAATAATTACACTGAAGTCACTGTTACTGTTATTAATTGTCCCTTAGACATTACAAAAGGTGGGACATGGTTCTTATTAAGGTGTGTTGTCATCACAGACGGCAGCGCATGCCGTTACTGTGCAAAAGACGCACATGGAGAAGGAGTAAACTGTCACAATAACACTGAACGGTGAGTGTACTGTGTTCAATGTCTTGCAGATGACTACGACAATGCAACATTTTTCTTCCTCACGCCATAACACCTGGACCACCAAAACGATCATGTTCCACACTGCTGGACGCATTCTCAAGTGCAAGAGGTGGGAAGGTGTAATACACCCTGGAACACTGTCGAACATGGTCGTTTTGGTGCTCCAACTGTCAGTTGTTAAGCAGTAGGAAAGCACAGTGTTGCACTCTTTGAACCAGGCACATTCACCAGGCCTTCTGCCGCGACTACATTTTTAAGGATGACAATCCGTGATCGTATTGAACAGTACAGATGAGGAGCTCCTGGAACGAGAGGATTCTCGCCGAATGGACTGGCCTGGCTTTTTACCTAACTTCAGTGCCATCGAGCACGTGTGGGATGCTTGCGAAACGTACTGCAACACGTGATCTAACGACCATCCTACAGCTGTCGGCCTCGGTGCCGGCCGCTGGTGGCCGAGCGGTTCTAGGCGCTTCAGTCTGGAACCGCGCGACCGCTACGGTCGCAGGTTCGAATCCTGCCTCGGGCATGGATGTGTGTGACGTTCTTAGGTTAGTTAGGTTTAAGTAGTTCTAAGTTCTAGGGGACTGATGACCTGAGATGTTAAGTCCCATAGTGCTCAGAGCCATTTTTTTGTCGGCCTCGGTGATAAAGGGATGCAACGCTCTACCACAACAACTCCATACCAAGCTTGTTAACAGGATGGGAGCAGCTAGCAGGGCACGCCATACCGCCAGTGGTGAGCACATATCACGTGAAGAACCATGCCTCGCCGTCTGTAATGTCCAGGAGAGCATCATTAACCGTAGCAGTGCCGTCAGTGTGATTGCTCTTTTTCAATTAAAGTGCCATTTGTGTTCGTCTCATTGGGTATTTCTTTCAGTAACCTTCTGAAGGATACTGTAGCAGTTGTTTGTTTATATAACTCCAGTTTCATCGTGCTGTGTTGCTTGGCAGTGAGACATTATGCGACAGTTATATTCACCCTCACCTTTTGCACTCCAGTGGCGTAACGGTTACTCTGAAAAGTCAAAGGATAGCTAACTAAGAGATTACGATTCCTCTGAATAACAAATGTGTGTGTGTGTGTGTGTGTGTGTGTGTGTGTGTGTGTGTGTGTGTGTGTGTTTCAAAGTTCCCTCTACTTACTCAACCCATCAAAGCGGTGCAGTTCTGTGAATAAGCTGATTCCTAGCCGTCTCTCATCCCCGAAGACTGTACTGAAACGCATGGTGGTCGAACCCAGTTGCCTACCCTTAACTCTACGTCAAGACTAAGGCCCAGTTTAGTACACTGTAACATGTAACGTACTGAAGTACTACTGCGTTTTTTGCTACGCTAGGCCGTGAATGAAATTTGAGTCCAATTACATGGGGACTTAATTCAAAAGTGTACGTTTGAAATACTTTTGTACTAACTTGGAGCATATTTCACAATGAAGTCAGTGCTGGCTGGTAATCACACATTCCCAATTATCTCGGAATAGGCTCATTCGCGGTCCTATGTTGACAGCTACGTTTTTTTTCTCCTGTTATCGTTGTCATTCAACGGTGTCACTTTTCGCTAATAAATATAACACGTGTAAGACAAACGGAACTGGGTTAACTGAGGATATGTAGCGCGAAAGTACGCCGAGTCAACACGGATAACCACGTACCTATACGTAGGAAAGTATGACTACTGGTAAACATTGAACATGAAATGGGAAAGAGCGACAGACACTCCCCTAAGCAGGGTAAATGGTGCTTGAGACATACTTCGGCATTGCTAAAGCTCTGCAACGTAACGAGCTACAACCGGTTAATCCAAGACGAGATCTACAAATTCTAAAGCGTCCGGACTCGCATATGACAACAGATATAGAAGGGACATTAATCGTCAGATGAAACTAGTTTATTACTTCCCAAGCACCAGGAAACGAGCGCGCAAACACACAGTAAATTTAACGCGTGACTGTTTGTCTATAGGCCTGATGGTGCACTGTTGCATTGTGCGCTGATGAAATCTTGTAAATCATGAAAGTACAGCCTAAGGAACGGTCACTGAACAAATTGCACAACGCAAATAAATGTGAAAAATTAAACAAGATGAAATTGAAGCAGTCTGTAAGGACACGTGTATTCTACACGAAGCAGAACGACGACTGCTTATCAACTGACTATCTTCAGTATCACCCCCGCGGAGATTCGGGCAGCACCCGCACACTGACCGACCAGGTACAGGGACTCCAAGAAATATTCGTCCCACCTTAGCGCATAGAATACACCAAGAAAAATCACAAAAAATATACGCTACTGGCCATTAAAATCGTTACAACACGAAGATGACGTGCTACAGACGCGAAATTTAACCGACAGGAAAAAGAAGCTGTGATATGCAAATGATTAGCTTTTCAGAGCATTCACACAAGATTGGCGCCAGTAGCGACACCTACAACGTGCTGACATGAAGAAAGATTCCAACCGATTTCTCATACACAAACAACAGTAGACCGGCGTTGCCTGGTGAAACGTTGTTGTGATGCCTCGTTGTGATGGAGAAATGCGTACCATCACGTTTCCGACTTTGATAAAGGTCGGATTGTTGCCTATAGCGATTGCGGTTTATCGTATAGCGACATTGGTGCTCGCATTGTTCGAGATCCAATGACTGTTAGCATAATATGACATCTGTGAGTTCAGGGGGGTAATATGGAACGCCGTGCTGGATCCCAACGGCCTCGTATCACTAGCAGTCGAGATGACAGGCGTCGTATCCGCATGGCTGTAACGTATCGTGCAGGCACGGCTCGATCCCTGAGTCAACAGATGGGGACGTTTGCAAGACAACAACCATCTGTACGAACAGGTGGACGACGTTTGCAGCAGCATGGACTATCAGGTCGGAGACCATGGCTGCGGTTACCCTTGACGCAGCATGACAGACAGGAGCGCCTGCGTTGGTGTACTCAACGACGAACCTGGCTGCACGAATGGCAAAACATCATTTTTTCGGATAAATCCAGGTTCTGTTTACAGCATCATGATGGTCGCATCCGTGTTTGGCGACATCGCGGTCAACGCACACTGGAAGTGTGTATCCGTTATCGCCATACTGGCGTATCACCCGGCGTGATTCGGTGGTCTAGCGGTTCAGGCGCTCAGTCCGGAACCGCGCGACTACTACGGTCGCAGGTTCGAATCCTGCCTCGGGCGTGGATGTGTATGATGTCCTTAGGTTAGTTAGGTTTAAGTAGTTCTGAGTTCTAGGGGACTAATGACCTCAGATGTTAAGTCCCATAGTGCTCGGAGCCATTTTTGAACCCGGAGTGATGGTATGGGGTGCCATTGATTACGCGTCTCGGTCACCTCTTGTTCGCATTGACGGCACTTTGAACAGTGGACGTTACATTTCAGATATGTTACGACCCGTTGCTCTACCCTTCATTCGATCCCTGCGAAACCCTTATTTCAACAGGATAATGCACGACCGAATGTTGCAGGTACTGTACGGACCTTTCTGGATACAGAAAATGTTCGACTGCTGCCCTGGCCAGCACATTCTCTAGATCTTTCACCAACTGAAAGCGTCTGGTCAATGGTGGCCGAGCAACTGGCTCGTCACAATACGCCAGTCACTACTCTTGATTAACTGTGGTATCGTGTTGAAGCTGCATGGGCAGCTGTATCTGTACACACCACCCAAGCTCTGTTTGACACAATGCCCAGGCGTATCAAGGCCGTTATTACGGCCAGAGGTGGTTGTTCTGGGTACTGATTTCTCCGGATCTATGCACCCAAATTGCGTCAAAATGTAAGCAGATGTCAGTTCTAGTATAATATATTCGTCCAACGAATACCTGTTTATCATCTGCATTTCTTCTTAGTGTAGCAATTTTAATGGCCAGTAGTGTAGCTAAGAAATGAGCAATAATTGTTTTACTTACACCTATACTTAGAAATAAAACTCTAATAGAGTTCACATGTCCTTCACAAAAAGTGCCCGAACTCTTACGGGAATCGGCAACGCGCCGCGAGTTATGAGTATAATGGGCGGGGGCACTACGAAGGTAGTGCGGGACATTACGTTGAGAATGTGGGTTTCGCGGGAGGCGTGCCAGATATAAATCCCTGCAGTCGCGCTATTCTCTGTGTCCTCGGTGGCTCAGATGATTAGAGCGCCTGCCATGTAAGCAGGAGATCCCAGTTTAGAGTACCGGTCGGGGCACACATTTTCATCTGTCCCCGTTGACGTATGTGAACGCTTGTAAGCAGCTAACGGTGTTCATTTCATTGTAAAAACAAGTATTCGTCTAGTAAACCCCATGAACTTTATCACACTGACACACGCTGTTCTCCCGTTCCTTATGCAGCTGTAAACGTCACTTCCCCCTCTATTTTCAAAGCAGTTGCGCGGTATTTAGGGAATAGGGGTTGGAAACGTCCTGAAACTACGAAAGAAGACAGAGAAACCTGAATCAGGTTGTTTCGAAAAGGAAAATCTATTCAAGAAATGGTAGAAGCATCTGGTAGACCCACCAGTAGACTGAAGAGAATTATACATAGGTTTGATCAGTATTAAACGTACGAAAACCAGTCACGAAGCGATCCTCCTGCAGAAGGAAAAACGGTACCGCAAAAACTTAGGGAAGTAGAGAAAAATCCAAAACTTGCTATATGAAGTGTGCTTTGTGGAGCTGGATATGGAGACTGAAAAGTCCGTAAAAAACCACACATAACAAGAATCGACAGAAGGAACCAGGTTAAATTTATAAGAGAACATAGATCCAATGGGTTTGATTTCTTGGAGAAGGTTGTATTTACTGGGGAGGGTCAATCTTAGATGTTTACTTCAAATGGGCGAGTAACAGTATGGAGCAAAAAGGATTGTGAAATTCAAGAGAGAGATATAGCATTCTCAGGTAAACATGGAAGAAGTTCAGTGTTTGTCTGAGGCTGCCGGCCGGAGTGGCCGTGCTGTTCTAGGCGCTACTGTCTGGCACCGAGCGACCGCTACGGTCGCAGGTCCGAATCCTGCCTCGGGCATGGATGTGTGTGTTGTCCTTAGGTTAGTTAGGTTTAATTAGTTCTAACTTCTAGGTGACTGATGATCTCAGAAGTTAAGGCGCATAGTGCTCAGAGCCATTTGAAAAAATGGTTCAAATGGCTCTGAGCACTGTGGGACTTAACATCTATGGTCATCAGTCCCCTAGAACTTAGAACTACTTAAGCCTAACTAACCTAAGGACATCACACAACACCCAGCCATCACGAGGCAGAGAAAATCCCTGACCCCGCCGGGAATCGAACCAGGGAACCCGGGCGTGGGAAGCGACAACGCTACCGCACGACCACGAGATGCGGGCGGGAGCCATTTGAACCAGCCATTTGTCTGAGGCTATATAAGTGCAAATGGTATAGGGATTTTTTTTAATCGATGAAATTATGGACCACAAGGTTTACATAAATGGCCTAAGAAGCACATCTATCAAGAAGCATGAATAATATGGCTGTTTCTGAGGATTATATTTTCACGCAATCTAATGTTTCAAAATATACAGTTCTAGATGCAAGGCCGTGTCTGTTGCATAACACTCCCCACTGGACGCCGACATCACTGCAGTCGCTATATACTAATGCACCGGATAATTTGTGCAATTTACTCGACAAAAATATAACGAACATTAGATATCTAATAGAAATGATCTGATGGACCCTGTACTAGAGGAAAAGCAGAAAATTACGACGAAAACAACAGAATTTCTGGCGAAATCCATGGCAAGGAGAATGCAAGACATTATTAAGAAGAAAGGAGGACCGACTCAGTACTAACCGAAATATTCTCTGTTCAGAGTGTCATTTTCAATATTGCAGACAAGTACTTACTTTGGAATCTAAACCACCGATCTTTATTTTTGAGTGTATACTTATGTAAATGTAGATCTGAGTTTGTTTATTCTCCTTTTCGTTGTTTAATAAACCTGTCTGTGTCCCTTCCGTACTTCATTCTTACAATTTTCCAAAAATATTCAAATGTGTGTGAAATCTTATGGGACTTAACAGCTAAGGTCATCAGTCCCTAAGATTACACTCTACGTAACCTAAATTATCGTAAGGACAAACACACACACCCATGCCCAAGGGAGCACTCGAACCTCCGCCGGGACCAGCCGCACAGTCCATGACTGCAGCGCTTTAGACCGCTCGACAATTTTCCACCCTTCAACATAAACTCATGTGTCAGACGAATACTTTTTGGAGTATGTGCACCTAGCTACCCGCTCGCCCCAGCTAATCCGACCGTGCGATGGCTCTTGCTTGCTCCTCTGTCCTGGCCGCTATGCTGCAACGCGTCAACCACATATCGCTCAATTAAACCTACCATACTATACCATACCCATACCATACCATACCATAGCCACAACTAGCTTATGACCTACTGTTTGTAACTTCATGTGTCCTTCCTTTAGCCCGCATTCGACCTCCTCACTTGTCTTGTTTAATTCTAGCCCCATCCACCATTGTTAGTTTGCTATACTTGAGTCCATCATAAAGCAAATTCGCAACGTGCATGCTCTTAATTAAGGACTGAGCATTTTAGAGAAGAAAAATTATAAGGTATGGACTCATTAGTTACCTATTACGTCAAGATGTCACACGACACTTTCAAAATGATGGATCTGTCAGTTCAACATATTTCGTTATTCTATCCAAGTGCTTTAGGTTTAGCTTGTTCTACTATTTTAATTACCATACCGTTAATAATAGAAATTTGTAGTATCTCTAATATTACCGGAATAATACTTTTTAAGCTCTGCGTAATGACATTTACAATGAGAACTTGTAAAAGTTAGGCTGATACGCGTAAAATAAGGCTCTAACCTTGCTGGCTGAATTACACAGTCCAGCCACATTCATGTGACTAACTCTTATATTCGACATAGACGTGCAATAACCACTGACAGACGACAGGTATCAGCACAAGCATCGGAGGATATATAAAGCGCGTCGGAGGGATGCGGAAAACAGTGCTGACGTTGTCATAATGAGGAAACGTAATGATTTATATGACGTCCAAATCACCCTGACCATTGGTTCAAAATGGTTCAAATGGCTCGAAGCACTATGGGACTTTATATCTGAGGTCATCAGTCCCCTAGACTTAGCACTTCTTAAACGTAACTTGTAACCTCCACCGCATAAATATAAGATAATGATAATGAGCCAAATGTTGTCTTCCCACAAAACTGAATAATAAAAATGAACCAAGCGTAACCTGCTTGCAAAATTAAGAATAATAATGGCCCAAATGTAAACTCCCCACAAACATTAACTAATGAAGATTGCTCATTAAACCCACAATAAAGTTAATTAAATAATGAAGCATAAACTATGTGTAACATCTGAACACAAATAATTAAACCTGACAAATTTTATAAGGGCAGCGGCGCTGACCTTCGGCCCTGTGCAATAATTAAACCTGAACACAAAAACCAAAATTCTTACATCAGTAAACTCCATCAATATCTGCTCTTATTATTCGGCACAGCTCCGTGCAATACTGGCCCATGTTTAATTTTAATTCTTGGAGGGAATGCATAGGAAGTATTACTTGACTTGAAATGAATCTTTTTGTTTAAAACAGTTACTTTACAAGAAAATTATTATTGGGGCAATTCTTGAACAAATTAATTACAATTAACATATGTCATTAGCTGAGCGCAATGCTGCTTCATTACCTTCTAAAACAATATACCTCGTCCTGATTCGTGACCAGAGAAGGAAGGAGAGCACGCCGCCGACGCATGCCGACGGCCACTCAGTACAACCGTCCACTCGCTACAACTACTGCCTACTGACTACTACTGCCGACAGAGTGCCACTCGCAACTGAATTCTCGCTCTGCCGACTCCACACATACTAAATTCTCGCGCAGTCAAGCGCAGACTAGCAACGATAAATAACTCTCTGGTCGAAGATTCTGTCATGCCTCGCCATCGCTGGTAATGAATACATATGAAACGTACGCGTTTCATAACCCTCCACTGGGAGGGCAACATTTGGCAGCGATGGTGAGTCATTTGGACTTCCCATGAGCGACAAATTTTTTCTTAACTAATTAAATTTACAAACAGAGAATATACAGATGTAGAACATGAAGTAAATATGGTGCACATGGACCGAGTACAAAACATATTAGGCAATAACAAAATGTGAGTACAAAACATATTAACAAATGACATAAGTGCACATGCACTGAAAAATTCTTCAAAGTTTTCACAACAAATAGACATAATGAGTATAAATCTCTTGACAAATGACATAAGTGCACATGTGCTGTAGTTCAGATCATATCAGCAAAAAAAAAAAAAAAAAAAAAAAAAAAAAAAAAAAAAAAAAAAAATGTACATACAATGAGTAGAAATCATGTTAGAAAAATGACAAAGGTGCACACGCACTGAAGTAGTGAACATATCAGGAAATCACAAATGTATAGGCAACGAGTACAAATCATATTGAAAAATGATAAAAGTGCACAGGCACTGAAGTTCAGTACAATACATATTAACAAATGGCAGAAGTGCACACACACTGTAGTTCAGAACATATCAGCAAATCAAAACAATGTATTGGTCATGAATACAAATCATATTAGCAAAAAATGATTTTCACTATGTTACAAGAATTAGGATAGGAAAGGGAAGGATTGCATCATGGTTTAGCACTTCAGGTTGCACACAGCTGCACTGAAAGTCCGTATCTTTCTACTGGAGCACAACACCAAGTGAAACAATCTGAAGTTCTTTTCCCAGAAGTATTTATCAGCGTAGCCAAGACACTGAAATGTCGTAGTAATATTCCATGCTATCATTTTGGGAGTACATTAGGTACACCAAACAGTGGGACCATAATAACATCTCCCTCGCTTACAGTGGTGGACAGCATGTCGTGTCAACACCATGTTCTTGTAAGGTACACCAACGTAGAATTAGTGCAAAAACCAAATATAGTGCTCCACGATCAAGAGGATATACAGGACAAACGGATATTGCAGTAATTCAAGGTAGTTAGGTCAGAAGGTGAAGGACGTTAAGTTACATACTAGTCTTCATTGATAATTACATTAGTAGTTTGCGGCATTCATTGCCCAGTTATTGAACATTTCTGTACCATGTATGTAGTATTACAGAATAATGCTCATAAGTTGCTTTACAGAGAACATTGGCACTCATTCCCTAATTACAAATCATCAGAAGTCATTACATAATTATATTCATGTGGTGTTTTACAGAGAACATTGGCACTCATTTCCTAATTACAAATCATCAGAAGTCATTACTTAAAACAGGAGGTAGTCAATAACATAGTATTACAGAATAATGTTCATAATTAATCATTAGTCATCTCAATACAGTAATCATTAGCATTCATTTCCCTGTTACAAAGCATAAAACAGGAGGTAGTCAATAACATAGTATTACAGAATAATGTTCATAATTAATCATTGGTCATCTCAATACAGTAATCAGTAGCATTCATTTCCCAGTTACAAAGCATAAAAAAGGTGGTAGTCAATAACATAGTATTACAGAATAATGTTCATAATTAATCATTGGTCATCTCAATACAGTAATCAGTAGCATTCATTTCCCAGTTACAAAGCATTATTATTATACTGTAATCATTACTCAAAGTCTGTGGTTGGAAAACATCATTTAGTATTACTCATAACTCTTTTAAATTGGTAGCATTATTTGGGACTGGTAATACTTTCCTTTTTTTGTGTTAGCAATGCATTGCGTTGGGTAATTACAGGGGAAAGAAAAAGATTGCTTTTGGGTTGTTGCTGTAAATGAAAATGTGTAACGTCCTTCGTCATGAGTCAGCTGTAGCAAGATTATGAAACAAATAGAGTATATGTAATCACCTTCATAAATGACATAGACTTAATGAACAACTGCTTATAGCACATTAATTTCATAAATAATTTCTCCTGCAAAATATACAAAAATGGATTATTAAACTGAAAGAAGAAACGCATTTTATGCTGAAAAGTAGTGAACTTCGAATTAACAGGTAATGAAATGTGTATAAAATTGTGTTCCATAGCTGTCCCTTCCAAAACCTTCAGTCATCATACTATGCAATATAATACCTACTGTCAAAACGAACTGCAACAAATACTTAAATAATTACATAGCATAAATACATAACTTCAACAATATCCTCATCTGTAAAGAAAAAACTTCATTATCCATCACTTCATTATCTATATTATAATAACTCCATTATCATCATCACCTGTAAAGAAAAACTTCATTATTCATAGTAGCATATTCTTCATCATTATTCATCATCATTCATTATCATCTGCAAAAAAAATCACTTCATTATTCATTATACAACTATTCCTTATTTCTATCATATTTCATCACTAAAACTAAGATGTGTAGTTCTGTCTGACAGTTTGCATCAATCGCTTCGTATTCTGAAAGAAAAAAGACTGCTATTCTACGATGTGTATAGTATATTCTTGTTAATGCTTGTTAATTCTGATCCATTTACTCTTCATCACGAAGTACTGCATTCTCTTTCGCTCCTTCCGATGGTGAAATTCCCATTTTGTTTAATTTATTTCTTTCACGCATCATTTCTTTCTGAAATTGATGAACAAAGATTAATGTCTTGCATTTACATAATATACTCACTAAATAATGACTGGTTTATGGTAACATAATTAAGCATACAGCACAACATGACAGAAAACGTAATATGTGAAAAAAATAGTGTTCAGAGGCAAAAATGTACCTAGTGTATCACAATGTAGCAGTAAAGTAGTCACGATGTAGAGATATCATAAGGCAAAATGTCAAAGTCAACTGGTGTTTGCTATATCTTAACTATTTCATAGTGCATACAAACAAAATATGAAAACAATCGTACAAACATAAAAAAAATAATGACAAGAAATGTGACCTTCTTTCTGTTCAGCTTGTATGTTGTGTAGTTAATAGAGGCGAGAATTGAAGACTTTAATAGAGAAAAAATTTGATAAAATTAATATATCACTAGATAGAATTGCATAATTATTCGTAACATACGTAATTTTATCTGGAAAATGTGCGCTGTCTAATGAGTAACGACAAGAAAAGCGACCTGCTAACCTTACCTTGCCGGGCACTTGCCAAGAAAAAATACGATAATCATCAGTAAGTAGTCACATAAATATAATTGCATAAGTGGTCATAAGATGTGTAAATTCATCTGGGAAAATATGCACGGTCTGATGTGTAACGACAAGAAAAGCGACCTGCTAGCCTTACCTTGCCGGGCACTTGCCAAGAAAAAATACGACAGTTATCAGTAAGTAGTCATGTGAATATAATTGCATAAGTGATCATAAAATTAGCAAATGGCATTATGGCATGTTAAATCATAAAGTATCTTCATTCAATAAAAAGGTCTGACGTTCGACACGTGATGGTTTCCTTTCGATTTTCTGGTTTCAAAGTTTCGACGTGTAGAACATTAGGATGAGGAATGCTGCGAATTCGATATGGACCTGCGTATAGAAGCTCAAATTTACTGCATCTACTCTTTCCTTTGTTGGATAAATAGTGTGTACATACTAATATCTTCTGTCCAATGTGAAAGTCACGGCGTGTGCAAACCTGTTTTTGCTGTCTTCTCCGGCGTTCTGCGGCATGTTTGATGTTGTCAGCGCAATGTCAATTATTTCATGGTGTCGTAGTCGACGAGATGTAGGAAATGTTACTAATTCTTTAATTTTGTTAGGTGGTTCAGCATTTTTCAGTATAACAAACGGAGATAGCATAGTGGATTCATTGGGTATGGAATTAATTACATCCTGGAATGAGTGTATGTGTGTGTCTCAATCAATATGTCTTTTATGGCAGTAAATTCTACACAGTTTACCAATTTCTTTCATTAATCGTTCACAAGGGTTCGAAGAAGCATGGTACCTGGATATATATATCGGAGAAATGTTTCTAGCTCGTAACATACGTGTCCATATAGCAAATCGAAATTGTGATCCATTGTCGGAAATTACTTTTATCACATGCCCTACATGAAATAGAAAATGTTTTACAAATGCTTTCGAAACAGTTTTAGCAGTAGCTTTGCGTAACGGAGTGAAGGTAACAAATTTTGAAGTGAGTTCAACAGCGACAAAGATGTAGCAAAAACCTCTATTAGTTCTGGGAATCGGACCAAAAATGTCTACAGCGGCCATGTGTCTTAGTTTAACAGGTACAATGGGATATAATGGAGGAATATGTGAAGTCGTGTCTGACTTAGCTTTCTGGCAGATTTTACATGACGCTAAAACTCGTCGTATACGTTTCTCCATGTTGGCAAAATAACAGATCTGTCTCAGTATAAGAAAACATTTTCAAGCTCCGTAATGTGCATAACTTAAATGAGTATACCAGATTAATTTGTTAACAAGTTCATCAGGAATGCATAATAACCAATTGTTGTTGTCAGGATGAGAGCGGCGAAACAGAATGTCATTGCGTACAGTGTAATGGTTTCTAATGGTAACATTATTCCTATCTTGCCAACGGTGTTTAATCTCTTTCCACACGTTGTCTTTACTCTGTTATTGTGCTATGTCTTGTAATGACGACGAAATAAGATTTTCAAATGCAACTTGTTGAATGTACATGACGCTGAAATTTGCTTTGCAGAAGTTGGTTGCTATGTCTTGCCGATTGTTGCTGAGAGAACGGGATAGTGCGTCTGCTACAACATTTTGTGTGCCGGGAATGTGAACTATTGTGAAATTAAATTACTGCAAATAAAGTTTCCATCTGCTTAATCTGTCGTGAGTGAATTTAGCCGAAAGTAAAAATTGTATTGCTCTATGGTCTGTGTAAACGGTGGTGTGTCTTCCATAAAGAAAATGTCTAAATCTTGTAAAAGCCCATACAACACATAATGTTTCAAGTTCAGTAACAGAATAATTTCGTTCAGCAGGTGACAGAATGCGACTTGCAAATGCGATGTTTTTAATTACTGTACAACCATCTTCTTCCATTTCCTGAAAAATGTGTACACCTAGAGCGGTGTTAGAACTGTCGGTAGCAATGGAAAAATGTCTAGTAAGATCTGGGTGCGATAAAAGTGGTGAATTCAACAAGGCGTGTTTCAAATAACATTCTCGTGAACAAGATTCTGCGTGTCAAAATTATTGCTTGCGTTACTGGAATATGCAACCTGTACTGTATCTGGTCAAATTCTATCTGACGTGTTATTATTTTCAGGAGGATGCTGTGGCATTTCGACTGTTTGAACTGTTCTGTTATTTCTTCCTGACGTATTACGGTATGGATGACACCTATTGTCTGGTTCATTCATGATAATATGTTGTTGCTGATGTTCTTGCTGCTGAAAAGATCGACTGTTATTAAATGTACGCTGAAAAATTGTGCTCATTATTCTTACGTTTGTCATGATAGTCACTTCTATACGGCGCATTTGCGATAGTAATTGAAATAATGTGTTTTCTGTACGTAGTTATTTCTTTGCTGCCGTGCGTTACTATTCGTTGGAGCTGAGACTATACGTGCACGCGGCGAAACATTAAAGTTTGGTTGACCTTGTAGACTGCATTGTTGGTTAGGTATGCTAACCGGCTGACTTTGATGCTATTGCGGTGAAAAAAAACCTCTATTGTTACCAAAATGCGTTCGCTGTTGCTTAAAATTTTGTACATACTGATGATTAAAATTTCTCTGTTATTAAAGTTCTCGTGTTTGTCATTTCTGGAGCGTCTAATGAAAAATTGTCACTTTCGGTATAACTTGTCGTATCAGGTTTTCTTTACTCATTTTTCTTAATACTAGGTAGAGTAATAGTTAAAGAGCTGTTTTGATGGATATAAAGGATAGTAGAAGAGAAGGCAGCAGTGCAGAAAACTAAAGATGAAACAGCACTACTACAGCTCGGGGCCCTATGCACGCTACGGCAGATATTCATTAAAGCGTAATGAATCCCCTGAGGTCTATTACGCGCTGCAAATAAATTTCAGCTTTTGTGTTACAGGCAATCGCGGTAAAAATTCAGAAATAAATTGCTGTATCCATGCTAATTGTTGTTTCTTCATTACAGGCAATGCTATTGATAGTACAAAAATAAATTGTCGTATCCAGTTCAAAGCGTGTACCTGTGCTCTGTCATTATTAAGTTCCTTAAATTTTCTTACGGATAAAAATTGCTCGTAATCTACGTTCTCGTCACTGAATTTGAGAACACGTTGAGGTTTGTGTGAGAATCTGTTTGTCTGTGTCATTTCGGATTTCAAGTTGCGTAGCTTTTCAGATTTTAAGTCGCGTAGCTTTTCGGATTTTAACTCGCGTAGCTTTTCGGATTTTAACTCGCGTAGCTTTTCGGATTTTAACTCGCGTAGCTTTTCGGATTTTAACTCGCGTAGTCTCTGTAAATTGCTCAAGTTACACTGACTGACTGAGTGTGAGAAATGTTTGCAACGTGGCGTATTCTGTGACGTGTTATTAACTGAAACAATTTTCTTTTCTGCTACTTTAATACTTTCGTCAATTTGGCTGATCTGTTGTGCAAATTTCTTATCGTTTTCCGTACCCAGAGTGTGTGAAAGTTCTGGTGATTTTAAATTAAACTCGTCGTGTACCTGTGCTCTGTCATTTTCAAATACTTTAGATTTTCTTACGGATAGGAATTTCTCGTGATCAACGTTATCGTCTCTGAACGTGTGAACAGGTTCACGATTACATAAGAATCTATTTGTCTCTGTCACTTCGTATTCTAAGTCACGTTGTTTCTGTAAATTGCCAAACCGACACTGGCTGTGTGAGTGTGCTTGCAACGTGGCGGATTCTGTGACGTGTTAGTGAGTGAAACAATTTTAATTTCTGTCACTTTAAAACATTCGTCAATTTGATTGTTCTGTTGTTCACATTGATTACCGACTTCCGTGTTCAGAGTGTGTGAAATTTCTGGTGACTTAAGATTAAACTCGTAGCGTATCTGTGTTGCGTTTTTAGGACATTGTTCAGTGACTGCATTAATTTCGTCTTTCACTGATTCTGTTGTGCCTACAGGTGTACTACTTAATTCTTGTGCAACAGTTCCAACTTCTTCATTACTGTTACTAGCACAAGCCTTAGTATCCTCACGTAATTGTTCTTTCGTATTGTGACGTTGCACGGTAACATCTGTAATCTGTTCACTAACTTGTTTGTTCTGTTCGTTAAGGTTGTCGTGTTTTTCGTTCGTCAGTTTGAAACTTTCATTAAGTTGTTTGAAATTGTTCTCTTCTCTTTCATTCTGTTGTTTGAAATAGTTGTCTAGTTTTTCAGCAAGTTGTTTAAAAAGTGCCATAACTAGATCCAACCCAATATAACCTACTCTATTCTCTGCGCTGTTTGATGGCGTACCTGCAATTGTCACGTTTTGTGTGACCATTTGGTCATTTTGTGATTCTCGAAAATGTTTGACAATCGGATGTGCACTGTTAGTCACTACCTCGGAATCAAACAAATCTGTCCTACTTTGAGTATACTGTTCCTTTTCGTTGGAAAAATTTGTCTGTTCATCTCGTAAATCCTGCAAATAGGGTGTGTCAAGCTGGGCAGCGCTCAGTGCAACAGAACGCCCCGCGTCATCAATTGTCGTTAATTAACAGACGACGCAATTGAATTTATCTGTTCATCAATAAGATCAAAATCAACATTAGTGGTCGGTACACATTGATTGTCCGTAAATGGAGGATTGTCATCATTATACTGCGTGTCACAAGTACTATCGCTCAAATTATTAGAATCAGCTATTTCATTCATTACACATCGCGATGTACTGTTAACAGTTTTTCGCGGCATTTTTACACAAATCACAATTATTCAATAATGAAACAAAGACAATACAAAATGCAACAAACACAAATACAACAGAGAGCAACGAACTGCCGATGATCTGTGAAAGAAAGTGACAAAATTAATAAATGCGTTGCGCCAAAGCTAATTATATTAAGTAAATAAGAGCAGATATCTGATTACTCATCAGAAGATTCACAAAGAAATACGATCCTGGTCCAGATGTCGCCAAGTGTAACCTCCCCCGCAAAAATATAAGATAATGATAATGAGCCAAATGTTGTCTTCCCACAAAACTGAATAATAAAAATGAACCAAGCGTAACCTGCTTGCAAAATTAAGAATAATAATGGCCCAAATGTAAACTCCCCACAAACATTAACTAATGAAGATTGCTCATTAAACCCACAATAAAATTAATTAAACAATGAAGCATAAACTATGTGTAACATCTGAACACAAATAATTAAACCTAACAAATTTTATAAGGGCAGCGGCGCTGACCTTCGGCCCTGTGCAATAATTAAACCTGAACACAAAAACCAAAATTCTTACATCAGTAAACTCCATCAATATCTGCTCTTATTGTTCGGCACAGCTCCGTGCAATGCTGGCCCATGTTTAATTTTAATTTTTGGAGGGAATGCATAGGAAGTATTACTTGACTTGAAATGAATCTTTTTGTTTAAAACAGTTACTTTATAAGAAAATTATTATTGGGGCAATTCTTGAACAAATTAATTACAATTAACATATGTCATTAGCTGAGCGCAATGCTGCTTCATTACCTTCTAAAACAATATACCTCGTCCTGAATCGTGACCAGAGAAGGAAGGGGAGCACGCCGCCGACGCATGCCGACGGCCGCTCAGTACAACCGTCCACTCGCTACAACTACTGCCTACTGACTACTACTGCCGACAGAGTGCCACTCGCAACTGAATTCTCGCTCTGCCGACTCCACACACACTAAACTCTCGCGCAGTCAAGCGCAGACTAGCAACGATAAATAACTCTCTGGTCAGAGATTCTGTCATGCCTCGCCATCGCTCGTAATGAATACATATGAAACGTACGCGTTTCAAACTAACCTAGGGACATCACATACATTCATGCCCGAGGCAGGATTCGAACCTGCGACCGTAGCAGCAGCTCGGTTCTGGACTGAAGCGCCTAGAACCGCTCGGCCACAGCAGCCGGCCCTGACCATCGGCTTTCGGACCAAGATTGAAAGCGTTTCTGAAACGGCTAAGTTTCATGGCCTGGGGAATGTTTTCGTGGAATTCCCTGGATTACCCCGTGATTCTGTCAGGCTCAATGACTCAACACAAGTACGCATCTATCCTTGGGGACTATGTCCACCCCTATATTCAGTTTGTTATTCCTAAGCACGATGGCATCTACCAGCAGGACAATGCAACAGTGCAACGGGTCATGGTTCGAAGAGCACGAGGATAAGTTCACCGTCCGCTGTACACGAAACGCCCCGGATTTAAACCCAAATGAGAATCTGTGGGACTACCTCCATCGGGCTGCACTCGTCTTGGTTCCTCAACCGAGTCGCCATGGCTCCACATCCCCGTCACTAAGTTTCAAAATCTCATCGAGTCTCTTTCTCCATGCCTCGCAGCTGTCCGCTCAGCAGAAAGTGGTTATTCAGGCGTTTGACGGTCGTCACATAAATGTGACCAGACAGTGTATATGCATCAATAAATGAAACAAATAAGTGTTTTTACATAAAAAAGTGGAGCAAATTTTAACTTCCATCACGTCAGCACTGATGCAAGGAGAGGCAAGGGGTGTCATGAGTGGTCATAATCCTCCCTCACCCCCCTCCCCCTCAAAGAAAAAAATATCAATAGAAGCTTTTATATTTTTACGTAGGCCAGATTCCAAATTTCGCAGCTAACTTTCGGAGGAGAAAGTAGCATGTAAACTAACATTCCAGAAAACGGTTCTACAAACTGCTAGCTACGTGGAACACGGGACACATTTCACTTGTTTGTGTGGGGTCCTGTGTACGTGGGTATAGGAGCACCATCACAAGTACAGATCTAGTTACGTACGTTCACATTCATAGCCCGTAGTTCAAAAATGGTTCAAATGACTCTAAGCACTACGGGACTTAACATCTGAAGTCATCAGTCCCATAGACTTAGAAACTACTTGGCCGCCCAGTGTGGCCGTGCGGTTCTAGGCGCTTCAGTTTGGAACCGTGCGACCGCTACGGTCGCAGGTTCGAATCCTGCCTCGGGCATTGATGCTTTCCTTAGGTTAGTTAGGTTTAAGTAGTTGTAAGTTCTAGGGGACTGATGACCTCAGATGTTAAGTCCCATAATGCTCAGAGCCATTTGAACGAAGCCATTTTTAGAAACTACTTAAACCTAACTAACCTAAGGACATCACACACATCCATGCCCAAGGCAGGATTCGAACCTGCGACCGTAGCCCGCAGTTGCTCTGAGCAGATACGAAACTCAGAGGTCGACAGTTCCGGATTGTATAGTGGGTAATCAAACACTTCCCATCGAAAACGCTGCGCAGGTGTCCTCACAGACCTTGCAGTATGCGGCCGGGAACTGTCGAGTAGAAGGAAGAGCATGACAATTAGGTTGTGTCAGCTTCCATGAAATCAGGCAAAATCTCTCGGTAACCAGCCATATTTGGCAGAACACATTATTTTCTAGACAACTGTGCGCTCAGAACTGAGAAGAACGAAGTGACGCTATCTATGGCTACAAAGAGATGGAGAGATTTTGCTGTTGTTGTGCGACGCTATGAAGCTCCATTGCGAACGTTTAGTTAGTCGATGGCACAATATACAAATTCAAGAAAATAATACGCATTCAAGGTGTGTATTCATCAATTTATAAAAGATTTGACAAACATTCTTCCGATATCAAGTGAGGCAGGTCGATCGGAGGTGCAGTGTGGAATGATACTGCGAGCCTGCATCTTTTCACGGTCAGTATTCTTCGAGAGAGTATCTCAGAAGCAATGAACTTTTCGCTGACAAAAAAGTTACACACATCAATCCATACGCCTCCTAAAACATAGCACCTAGCTGTGCCGAACGATCTTCGTAGCGAAATAAACATTTTTGGGATTTCAGGTGGAGCAGTCCGACGAGGAGTATCAGCGAGATCGACGCTGCGGGACATATATCTAGCTCTCCTGTGGTATTTAAAATCAAAGACTTACATTCTTTTGCTTTTAAGAGAATGAAGCTAAAAAGTAAATAAAACCACTGGAAATCATAAATAAAAATATCAAAAATAAATAAAAGCAGAGAAATTTCTTAAACAAAATTTCTTATATAAATACATAAATTAATTAAAATATAATAAACTAGAGACACTGTGAAACACGTCTGTGAAGAGCTTCATCAGATTTTCACTGTGGTTCCTATTTCGCTACTGATCGTTCCTTACTTTCCGAATAGTCGTAGTATATTGTGCAAATTATGATGTTCTGGGCGTTGTGAGAGTTTGTTACTATTATAGTTCTTAGATTAATTATATCACGCACACTCTTATTAAATTTTGGACGAATACTTTTCACATGCTATGGGTCTTGCTCTTTTTCTGGCTTTCACAGGTTAGACCTATCGACCTGTTCTCGCACCATTTCCACGCTTTAACTGGCTCCCCTATGTGCCTCTTTCCTTTGGGGTTACGCCTATGCAGAGTGATCAGAAGGAGTCTGAAAAGTCCATCAGAAACAATGTGAAAAGATTGTAAGAGTGTTGCAGCGTAGTTTGTGCCGAGAATTAATTTTTAACAAAAAAATTAGATACGTTGAGCCGTTTCCGAGTTAATTTGAACTGAAGTTATTCAACCAGGCCGTTGCGTGCGCAGATTCAAGCGACCCGCCAGAGATGATGCAGCCAAACGTGTTCTTCGTTTGGTTTTCTAAAACCGAACAAGAGAATGGTACAAAGACTGGACACTGGACGGTAGTAAGAATTTAATTAAGTCGGAAACGGTACAACGTAACGAAATTTTTTCTTAACAGTTATTTCTTAGCACAACCCCCATTGCAACACCCTTACAAGCAAGGCTGTTTCCGACCGCCCTGCATACTTTACGGCCACCTATGGAATGCTTGTTTTTTTTCCATTCGTTCCAAATATTCCGCCCAGTTTTGTTTACCTTTTCCTCGTTATGTCATTTATTGCAAAAACATGTAGCTTTTGGCTCATGTTTTCATTAGGAATCCAGTCCAACTTTGTGTACCGTTTGATTGTAAAAATTTTATTTCAGCCGCCTGGAACAACTAGAATCTTCACTCATCGTAACACAGGCTTCACTGCCATACAGAGTTTCATTTTTGTCTGTTTTTGTGTACTTTTTAATTTCTGCTTACAATACCACATAGAGCGTGTGCCAGAAGAAATTGTCAGTATTCAGAGCTATGACAGGTACTGCCACTCGAAAAAAAAAATATCAAGTAAACTGGGGGCTAAAATGCATACCTTCAGAGATATGAGCACTTCTTCACCTTCGATACTGTGAAAGAAATCTCTTCGGTGCAAGCCCTTTGGTTGCATATTTTGAGAGGTGGCAATATGGATCAAAACATGAAAAAATATTCGTTAAATATGGGCTCTGAAGTGCTTATTTTAAAATCTATGATCATTTGTTCATCTTCGCTTCTACTGAACAAGTGTTCTTAGCTCTTAAGGTATGCATTTTAGAGGACATGTTTAATAGACATTTTTGCTTTGAACGATAGTTCCAGGCATATCACTGAATGCTGACCATTCTGCCTGGGAGTCTGATATCTCTGTAATTTAAACCTCAACCCTTGCAAACCTGAATTTCTTCTGAAGGAAGGAAAATTTTTCTCTGTGTGGTGATTCTTTTATAATGTTTTTAGAAGCAAGATTTGTGCAAAAATATGTACCTGTTTTCAGAACATACTTTGTACACTTGGCTTCATTTTACGGACCCAAAATAATTAGCTACGAAATTTTCTCTATTGTAATAAATAGTAAAATTATCATTCAATAATTACCATTGAAAACAATAATAATAATATTCAATTATACAGTGGAATACAGCGAACCAACCACATCCGTGTATTTTGGTGCTCATGAACTGCTGCGCTCTTCTACATTAACTTTCTTACACTTTCATGGTGATGCCCAACAGTTGGCAGCACTTGGGCATGGTGAAAATGTTAAGATTCACAAATGTGTACCTCAGGTTTCTATTGAGAAAAAATACTTCTGTTGCACCTAAGACACAATAAACGTTAATGTACACAATTGTAGCCAGAAGACCTGAAAGGGTTAATATGTGCACCCCTCTCTTCGTGAAAAGAAATATTGAAATGTTGTATGAGCTCCAAAATCACATCTTCAATTACAAATTCGTTTCATACTGGGTAATTCCCATGGAATGTCATTGTCTTCATTTTATTTACCGCTATCGTAAAATTATGAGGATTTTTCAATTAATTTTAAAAGATGGAATTATTTTTGCAGTTTGTTTTCAGAATTTCCATTAATACAGTGATATCAGCAAATAATAGTATGGTAAGATATTATTTCTTGTTTATGTTGACCCTCTGCAACACTTTCTCTCCATTTTCGGATGTCATCGTCTATGTAGCTATTGCAAAGAGTACGTTATAAAGTACACAGCTGTCTCACTCCTTTGTTTATTATAATATTTTTCCTTGTGTAATTTGTGGATACCAAGTAGTGGAGAGTATTGTATCTTGGAACATTTTTCAGGCCTTTGATTCTAGCCTGACCTGTAACAGAGGTTTAAGATCTTTCAATATTCCAGTTTTATGTGCTACAGTCAACTTTTGAAACTGAAAAAATTACTCCAAAAGAACTAAAGTTTTTCAAAATGTGAAAAGTTGGTCGAAGGTCCATCTTGGTCATGTAGCTAGGAACCAATATTCTATTGAAATTTAAAACCGTTTCAGTTGAAAAAGTCTTGTAAATACTATGTTTAGTCGTCTACCTGACGTATTATTAGCCTGCTGTACACTAATGATCAGGAAGTGAAATCAAATAACACAGAAGTACCATAAGAAACCATTTACTAGTTAAACACATTTTGAAACTGAAGCTATTGGAAACAACCACAAACTTCCATTTTCAAGGCCAGTAAAATTGTTAAGACATTACCAAAACTGGGTACATTTGCAAATATTACATGTTCCACGGCAAAAGGTCTTCTGTTAAAAGTTATAGGATGGTGAAGGACCATCCATACATTATACAAGTAGTTTTAAAAATATATACAGTTCGTGCCAGAAATGTTGTGACAATTCTCGGTATGTCCATCTTTTTAGAGATGGTTGTGGAACTCGGTTGTTCAATAGAGGATGTCAAATTAAACACCTTTCAGCTGTCAAATTTCCAACCTCATTTTATTTGGCAACCAGTTTCAGTGTTTCACTGCGCCATCTTCAGGCCCCTCACCGACGTGTAGGCAGAATCTACCTCGGTTGTAATCAAACCAAGGGACAGCAATACTGGTATTATTAGATATTTGCCACACTTGCCGGCAGGTGATGGTTGATGTGATTATTGTAGCAAATATCTTCTGATACCGGTATTGCTGGCCCCTGTTTTGATCAGAAGCAAGGTTGACTCTTCCTTCACGTCGGTCAGGGGCCTGAAGACGGCGTAGTAGAACGCTGAAACTGGTTGCCAAATAAAATGAGGTCGGAAATTTGACAGCTTAAAGGTGTTTAATTTGACACCCTCTGTTGTGACAATGTTCGAGGGCTGTAGAAGTTGTCTTGAGGAACAAATCGAGATTAGAAATCCTTGTCCAGAATCGCCACCTAACGACGCTATAGAACGACGAAATTACAGGCGCCGGCCCCTGCAGCTAGGCTATCCCTTCAGCAGCAAATGTGACTTTGAACGCTGACGGACCGTAGGCGGGACGTCTCTAAGAGTTGTTTGCTATTCAGTGATCGCGACTAATTGCCATGGTTGCCAGTGGAGAAGATGGAGCTAACTGCTGCTTAGAAACGCCTCACCGATAATGATTTGGATGTTCTGCTACCTCGGTGGATGACGGTTTTGGAGAAGAGTTCCCACCCGCAATTTATTTTTCTTCTGGAACTCTCTAAAATCTCTAATGTTTTCGTTGTACTTGAGAAAAATAAACTACAGATGGAAACGTGTGTCTGAAACTTTCATCCACCTAGGCAACCAAACATCGCATTTAAAGGACACAGAGCCTGTCTACGCAGTAGCTAGCTCAATATTCTCCATTGTCAATCGTGGCAATCAGCTGCGTACAGTGAACAACAAGAAACAGTGCGGGACGTTCCGCCTACGGTCCGTCAGCGCACGAAGTCACGCTTGCTGCTGGACGGATGATCTAGTGGTAGGGCCTGGTGCCTCTAACTTCGACCTTCTACAGATTCGTTGGATGGCGTTTCCGGACACGCGTTCCTATCCTCCATTTGTTCCTCAAAACGCCCTCAACAAGCCCCGCGTAGTTTATCGCAAGCTTTCTGGGACACCCTATAGAGTTGTACTTGCCATAAGATCTGTAACTAAAGAATTAACAGTATATGCAAAAAAGTTTTAATATGTAATACAGCACTTAAACGTATATAACTCAAAATATTTGCAAATACTGCACAAAGCCCAACGTCATTTCCAACAACAACAAAAACTGTAGCAAATAGCAGATACTGCTTACGGCCAAGAGACTTAACTACCGATCAAAATCATCATGTGTTCCTAGGGCATTACCGAGCGAGGTGGCGCAGTGGTTAGCACACTGGACTCGCATTCGGGAGGACGACGGTTCAATCCCGCGTCCGGCCATCCTGATTTAGGTTTTCCGTGATTTCCCTAAATCGCTCCAGGCAAATGCCGGGATGGTTCCTCTGAAAGGGCACGGCCGACTTCCTTCCCTGTCCTTCCCTAATCCGATGAGACCGATGACCTCGCTGTTTGGTCTCTTTCCCAAAAACCAACCAACCAATCCTAGGGCATTATGTTCTATGTACAACACTCTACCCTATAATATAAATTCCATTATACACACTCTTCATGCAATTCATAACTGCTCTTTTCTATACTTTCCCCCTGGTTCTATCTTTTTTTTATGCAAATTCTCCTCTTTTCTGTACTATTTATTACACAATTAGTACATTAATTCTAGATGACCTATACCTCGCATCATGCTGCTTTGTTCTTCCAGAAGTACAATTTTCTTTGATCTGTTATCTAATACATCTGAATATATTATGTACATTGTGTTCAACATATTATAGTTATTTCTCTGAATTAGTATTTCTTGTATGCTATGCTAAGGCCATGCACTAAGAAGCAATTCCTATTATTATCATATTAAAACATTTTGTACATTTTATAGTTATCATTAAAATCGTGGGAACGTGTGACACATTAAATGTGTTGCTGGCAACAAGGAGGGGAGGGGGAGCTGGAGCAACCAGAAACACACTGTGCCTCACACTCCCAAAAGCGAACTCTGGATCCGCGCCTGGATCAAGTTTCAATTAACTCTCTGCGATATTGTATAATTTCTGGTCTTTCATTAACTTTCTTAATTAGGTACAATATTAATAATTAACTTCGATAAGATTCATGCTTTAACAGTTTACAAGAAGAACTTGTAACTCGTTCGGTTTGTTTCAGTTGCCTTCGAACCAAGCTCCAGAAACAGCAGTAGAAACTCATTAAAGTTTTGTTTCGTTAATTACGCCGGGCTCTCCACGAGGTGCAAAGTGCGCTCCAGCGCGCTCACGCTTTCGTTCCTGGCTGTGGCGCCGGCCCAGAAAACTCACGACACGTGTCCTTGCGGATACAAGCGCAGTCTCGTAAATTTTCGCCAGATGGGTATGATTTCTTGTGGAGAGCTCAGTCTTCCAGTAACAGCTAATGAAGACGCCTGAGACGGCTGTGAATCTATGGTATGTCCTGCGTTCAAGATACGAAGACAGCGACAGCCTTGTTAACGACTACGCTACTTATTCTGTAGAGGATATGTTGCTACTGCATGCGACTCGTATCAGTCTAACAAAGATTAATTTGGTACTGGCAGAAGTTACTGTAACGGAATACTTGGCATTCCGCGGCATGAGAAATCAAGAGCGTCCGCAGCTCGTGGTCGTGTGGTAGCGTTCTCGCTTCCCACGCCCGGGTTCCCGGGTTCGATTCCCGGCGGGGTCAGGGATTTTCTCTGCCTCGTGATGACTGGGTGTTGTGTGATGTCCTTAGGTTAGGTTTAAGTAGTTCTAAGTTCTAGGGGACTGATGACCATAGATGTTAAGTCCCATAGTGCTCAGAGCCATTTGAACCATTTGAAATCAAGAGCACAAGATGATACACCACCCCAAATCACTAACTTCCGTCACTCCAAAGTTAGCCAATATCCCTGTAACCAACTGACACACAAATGATACCATTAACCAGAATAAACAATAAATAAAAAAGTCGTATATTTAACTAACGAAATGCAGTAAAAAATTACACCGAATATAACCATAAGAAACTTAATACGATTCCCTTTTAGGTTAGTGAATTTTCCTGAATGAATAAGATGCTGCACGTTGTATAAAAATAGAAAATTTGGACTGCTCCTCATGACATATGTAGGAGTTGGCACTGTATTTAAAGAGTTTTATGAAAAATTAATGTGTTTAAGAAGAGACATGACACAAAAATTTAATTTTTCTTCTACTTTTCCCGTTTCAATCAAATTTCAACATCATACCTATCATGTAAAGCTCTAGCAATACGATAGCTTTGAAGTACAGAACTTCATTAGCGTTTAAGTTACGAGTTTTTAATATGGTTTATAATTCGATTTTTGAAAACCAACTTTTGGTACTCAGACCTCAATCTACACACTCCATATTTCTTCAGGTACATTCACAAGCCATTGTTCAACAGTTCTATGCATTCATTTTATGAGAAATGTCATTAATTTATTTTCAATATTTGTTCAAATTTAAACTTAAATTTTCTGTAATTATTGGTACACAAATGTGATAAGGAAATAGCCGGCCGCCGTGGCCGAGCGGTTCTAGGCGCTTCAGTCCGGAACCGTGCTGTTGCTACGGTCGCAGGTTCGAATCCTGCCTCTAGCATGAATGTGTGTGATGCCCTTAGTTAGGTTTAAGTAGTTATAAGTCTAGGGGACTGATGACCTCAGATGTGAAGTCCCATAGTGCTTACAGCCATTTGAACCATTTGATAATTAAACAGATGAACTACGCTTTTGTTAATATTAATGCATAGAAGTATGCAAATATCTCATTACTACTTCCTGCAAAAATTTCATTGAGATTGATTAATATTGAAGATCAAAAAGTTGGCATTAAACGTAGAAAAACAAATTTAGGGGGGAGTACACAACACTGTTATGTGATCTGTTGAGCTCTCCCTTCCCCCAGGCGACGATAACCACATCACAGTAGTTTTGCACCTGACAGTTGTTGCATTACTCTATGTTTTGTGTCGTATGTTTCTGTGATTGAATACTGCAGGCTTTTACACTTTGAGGTATTTTCACAGCAACTAAGGTAACTGGGAAAAGATCAAATAATAATTACATTACAGGATGTCTGGGCAAAAGGTATGCACGAATAAATGCTTATAACTAAAAAACTCGAAATTTTATGTTGTTGGTAGACACGTAATCGATAGAGACACTCTCTCCAAGATGTTATTCTATTTCATCAACAGCACTGAGTCGTGCAGCGAAAGCGCACAAATTTTTACTGTGTAACACGCAGAGCATTTCTGACAGTCAACACGTGAACGCCACAACGAAAGGTACAGCGTGTGCCATGGTTAGCAGCATTAGTCAGCAACAAGCGTTCAGCATCGTGCAAGGAGACACTGGAAAGTGGATCCGGCCAAACGTCAATCTATTTATCAGTGGGACCGAATTGTTGGAGAAACGAGAAGTACGATTTCAAATGCTGTAAAACTTCCTAAAACGCATGTGAATGAAGAGACTGTGGAACATGTGCGCGAAACTCACGTAAATCGATTTCACACGCTAGTAGGTAACTAGTCGTCCCCCGTTCGACGGTGCACGATATTGAGTACAAACTCTTCAGCTGAATGCTTATGAATTCCAACTTTTGCATTTCATTAAGACTGAGGATCACCGCTGTGTCATTTTGCTGTTAAAATGTTTCAACGCCTAGTCATAAAGAATTACTATCTCAATGCTGTACTATTCAGTGATGAAGTTACCTTTTACATCTGAGACACAGTTAACCGACGTAAGTGACGAACATGGGGAAAGGAGATTCCAGGAGAAGTGATTGAGTTCGAAAGGAAACACGAAAAGTTAATGAGTTTGGGATTACATAAACATGATGTGACTGTTCCACTTTTTTATGGATCTATAGAGTCAAGGCACCCGTGTGTTGGCGAACTATGCAGTTCTACAGGAGTCTCCCGATGTTATTTTCTAGCAGGATTGTGCCCCACCCAACTATAATGGGATGTTGCAACATTTCCCCACGAGTCGTTTCCAGAACGTTGGACTGGAAAGGGAGGGGGGGGGGGGGCATTGCCTGGCTCATTGATCTCGCGATCTGACTCCGCTGGTTTCAGAGCATGGGAGGGGAGTCTATCAAGGACAGTGCTTACAGAACAAAGATTCAGATCTGGTAGATTTGAAAAAACTGATCTAACGCAGCTGTAGAGGCCATAACATCTGTATTGCTTACGACGGAGTTGGAGTACCATTTCGATATCTGTTAGGCTACAAACGGTACCCACATTAATATGTACCAACTTCCATAAAAATGTTTGAGCTCCTGTGCACAATGTTGGACGAATAAACTAAACCTTAACATGTACCGAATACCTTGTGTTACTCTGTAACTTGCCACCGCTAACAACAGCTCCCCTATACCAAAATAGTCGTAACAGATCCCTGAACAACTGCCGAATTTCTTTCTTTGGTGTTTAGGTTCACCCACTATAATCAAATCGTTATAGATCCGACCAAATTCCAATGCCGTTCAAAATGAATTGAAGATTGTTGTTGTTATGGCTTTCACTCCGCAGACTGGTTTGCTGAAGCTCTCCAGGTCAGTGTTCAGTTTTTCTTTTTCCCCAGTTAGATTCAGTGCCTCCACATTAGGTATTCGATCTGTCCATCTAATCTTAGTCATTCTTCTGTAGCACCATGTTTCATATCTATTTTCTTCTTGTCTGAAGCGTTTATTTTATAGTTTCCCTCCCGTTCAAGGCTACAAATTTCTCTTTTTCAGAAAACTTTCTTCCTGCTATTCCCAGTCTGCATTATTTATACTCTCTACTTCGGCCATCATCAGTTGTTTTGTTGTCCAAATATCAAGACTTATCTATTACTTTTAATTCCTCATTTCCTAATTTAATTCCCATGACATGCTTGTATCATTTCGACTACGTTCCATTAGTCTTGTTTTACTTTTTTATATTCGTCTCATAACCTCTTTTCAGTAAGCTATCCATTCCGTTCAACTGTTCTACCAAGTCCTTTGCCATGTCTGGCAGAACCATAATATCACCAGCAAACCTAAAAATTCGCAGTTCTTCTCCCTGAAGTTTAACTGCCATTCCAAATTTGTCCCTGGTTTCCTTTTCAGCTTGCTCAGTTGACAGATGGGGTTAGGTTCCAACCGTGTCTCACTCTCTTCTCAACTACTGCTTCCCTTTCGTGTCTTTCAGTTATTATAACTGCAGTCCTGTTACTGCGCAAGTTGTTCACAATCTTTCCGCCTTGAGTTTTATCCCTGCTAGCTTCCGAATTTCAGTGATTCACCCTATCGTCATTGCCAAAAGTTTTCTCCAAATTACAAATACTGTAAATATTGGTTTGCCTTTTTGTAACCTAGTTTCTACGACAGTGATTCCCAATCTAGGGGTAATTATCCCCTAACGGGCATAATGAAATTTTCTGAGGGGTAAAAACAAGACGCCTTGATTATGTTTCAGTGTCGAAACAATATTATTTTTAAAATACCATTACTACTGTCCTCACTTCGTATGACTATCATGCTGATTACATACATTACCAAAAATTACTTTTATTTTCAAATGCTAACTGCATTAACACGTCGAACAATGTGGCACAGGTTAGACTTTGTGAAACGAATGTACGAGTAACATTATTTTCACATAGTCCGCCCACTGCATACATACTTTGTTCCATACATCTATGACATTAATTGAGTGATGTATGTCACATTTGCTTAAATATCTCATGAAAACGCCTTCTCCAAGTTTAGGTAGTTCCCACAATAGACTAAAATTATCTAACATCATTCACTTCACAATTTGTAAGTGCACTAATTGGCAACCCAACGTAGTAGTAACTATATGATTACACTGCTGTAGACCCATGCAGTATAACAATAATACTGCAGCTTACATATGAGCAGTTTTTCAATAAGATACTTCTGTATTATTTCCGTGCTTTTAGCACTCTTGAAAGGTAAATTGGGTGATAACTTCAGTCGACTGAGAGCGTTGCGTGAAAGACGTGTAGAGCAGTACTTTTTGGGCTGACTCCAGAGACACATTGCTGAATGAAATTGCAAGAATCAGCCGAAACACGAGAAAAAATACGTCAGGCGACTCTTAGGAGCGAGGACCCGATATAATGCTGTATAAAAGGGGGCACTGCGACCTCCTTCGGTACAGCCGTGTCCATAGGGTTTCCTACTCACAGACGTAAACAACGTTACATCGGCCAGGCTCGCACACAACGCCAACAGTGACATGGGGCACTAACGCAGCCGCACTATTTTACAACGTCAGTCACGTGCAGTTAAACAGAGCGTCATAGTATCCATCTGCACGTCTGGTATTTACGATGCCTCACAGCCGAAGGACAGGGAGTTGCATTCTAGATGTCAGCGAGTTGTCTTAGTGTTAACTGCAAGTTATCTGCAAGGCTACAGGGTGTCTGGATCCAGGACGGCGCCCTAAAAGCCAGCACTCTCTAATGGGCTTAAAATGGGACGTGGAAACAGATTCATTTAGGACTTTACGACCAAGGGACCATTAGCGGACTTATGCTTTTTACGATGATGTTCTTCATAAGAATTAGAACTATGTTTACTGATCGTGTAGTAAACGTGGTGGTTTTCATTCGTTTCTGTCACTACGTTATTCTGTAGGCACATTGACAAACTGGGACATAAACTTTTGCGTGCAAAACAGTACATGGTGACGACAGTCCAGGATACAGGTAGAGCACATAGTGACTGGGTGTACGGGTTAATACCAGAGAAGCAAACATTAAAAACACAAGGCCGCATTTCACCATTACGATTAGACACAGAGTGCGCTCTACTCAATTGCACTGAGAATGCAGGTTCACTTTGACCTCTGTTATACAGGTGGTTGAACGTAGCAATTTCCTGTTATCAGAAGATTATTAGGAAAGATCTTTCTCCTAAATACCAGACACTACGCAAGTCATAAACTTCAGCTCCGTATCAGGATAGTGTACAGGGAGGTAGAAGGAAGGAGGTTGTACTTTACTGAGCCTGTTAAGTTCAAAATGTACATCTTCAACCCACAAGCCACCTTGAAGGGTACTTCTGGTGCAACTGCTTCACCCTGCCTTCTCTGTTCCACTTGCGAGCAGCAAGTGGAGGAAGGACTGTCGGCAAACCTTATCAGACTTAATTTTTTAGATGTTCTCTCTGTAGTCATTTTTCGAGAAGCGTGTAGTATGTAATATGTTGTGTGGTGTGACAAGAAGGTCCAGACAGTTACATAATGTCCTACCGCTCAGTGGTAGGTGAGTCAACATTATACCGATACATATAACCTGTGATGAATAGCATTAGTGTTAAATAATATTGTTGTAATTAAAAATGTTTGAATTGAATACTCTATGTTCTGTTTGTATTCTGTTTCATGACGAGGAAAGGCGTCATAACGTGCAGTCGGTATCATCTTCGACTTTATCGATAATGTCAGTGAACTGGCTGCTGTTGGCCTCCGCTCGAGGGCCATCGGGCGAGAGGAGATCATGTCGGCACGTTTTATCGTCTTTGGATTAAATCAAACTAATGAACGAAAAAAATTGTTGAAATTTTTCGTAATAATGGAGTACTATGTTGGAAATAGAAGAACGCCATGTTTAAGATCAGATCTTGTCTAAACATGATTCTAAGAACATCGATATTAGTGTATGACTTGTCATTCGAAAATGTACATCGATAACGGTAAAAGTTGACGTGTTTCTCTATCAAGAATGTTGATATGTTGGACACAACAAAGATGTGAATGAATTTCTTTTAAGTCTTTCGTCGTGATGTGGAGATTGATTTGACGACCGAATATCACTGATGAATTTTGGAAGGTCATTGAATATTGAAGTGAGGCATCGATCGATATACTGAGAGTTTCCAGCAGAGATATTAGGCTACTGGGGCATTTTTGGAAAATCAGAGAGTTTTATGAAGGTTTGATTCACATATAACTGAATCTTCGTCTCTCTCAACTTCCGGAAAGTTAATCAAAACAATCCTTTGAGTTAATTCAATTTTCGTTGTGGCGTACTTCTGGAAAAGAAGTCGGTTAAGGTCAAGATTTAGTAGTTTCCACGTAAGATCGGAAGTGTTCATTACTACAGCACATACTGGTGCTACAACTTATTTAAAAAGGTGCTTGGAGCCGCAGTTGTCCGTCTTTGCCCGCAGTGTATTCTCTCGGAATTTCAATAGCAAACTTCTCTGTGACGCTGAACGCTTCTCTGGCAACGCCTGCCGCTAGAGTTTGCTGAGCGCGTCATAACGTTCTCGTGCCAACTAATACATCCAGTGATGAAACGCGACGCTCTTCGTTGAATTTTGTGTTCTCTTCTATTAATACAACCTGGAAAAAGTTGTGGCTTGAAGGATAATGACCAAGAATTTGGCGAGCAGATGTTTTATATACTGCATTTTTCGTGGATGAAGTACATTTCTTTATGATTCTGGCAAGGAGTTTCACAATGGTACCTTCTTCTTCCTGTAGTTTTTTTCATGTGGTCATTCCTCTTTTGGTCGCTCTAGGTCGTTACACCTATATATATTTCGGTAGTTACTGTGTACAGTGATTTGTCAAACGGAAAAATTAAGTAAGCTGTATATTATTTCAAAAGTTATAACAATAACTGTTAATACATTTATCCCACTGTTTTATAATACTGTCTATGCCTTCACGGAAAAATGTTTGCGATTGCCTACGGAATATTGATTGTACTCAGCCATGCACCGATAAGTCCGAAGCAAATCAACGACGACGAAAGTCTCTCTCCAGCACTCGAAAAATATGGAAACTGCATGGGGAGAGGTCGGGACCGTATGGATGATGTGTAAACGCTCCCTAACACACTTGGAAACAACCTTGTTACATGGAGGCAGCCACGTGTTGACGACGTTGTTCGACTACGCTTACACATTTTCATACTGTCCCGATCTCTCTGCTTGCGATTTCCATATTTTTATATTTTTGGAACCCTGAACAAACATATTACTTCAGATGAAGCTGTGCACGCCTGGGTGCGATCATGGTTCCGTAGGGAACTGCAAACATTTTTCCAGAAAGACGCTGATGCTTTTGTCTCACAATAGGACCAGTTGAAAAATGATCCTGTCGGAGCACAAAAAAGGTCAATATGCTCTTCTTTAAGACTCTAAGAAAAAAGTGGGAGAGTACCTGCGCCAATCGTCATTCCGTCTTCCCACCAAAAATTTTGGCATCCAAACATATTCATGCTCTTTCAACATAAGATATTCTAAATACTTTTTCCCAGGCACTCTTCGTAGTTAACCCTTCATACATAGCAACTCCCTCTCAGTGCCACTGTCTATATATGTCTCTCTCTGATTCTCCCATTGGCACTTTCTCCTGCCTGTCTCTCCCACCGTCAATATCATTAACCCTTTCTCTCGCTCTTGCGCACCACTGTCTCCTCCTCTTCCTTTCACCGCCTCTGTGTCTCACTGCCATTGTTTTTGTCCCATTCTTCTTCTCTCTTATTATCAATGTCTCTTTCTTTCTCGCCAAGCCTATGTGTGGTCTCCACTCTCCTCTCTCTTCCATTTCCACTTTCCATTCCCTTTTGTTCCCACTGCTACTATCTCCATCCATCTCTCTTACTCTCTCACTGTCACTGTCTCTCACTGACCATCACTGCATCCTGTCACTCTTTGGCTCCCGCTGCTATTGCTTCACCCATCTCTCTTTCTCTTTCACGGCCATTTTCTCTCCTCGCAATCACTGTCTCACCATTACTGTCTCTCCGCTATTCTCCTTCAGCACAATTAAGTGCGAATGTGTTGAATGCCATAAATTTAGGAGACGAAGCAGGAATGATGACTGAAGCAGCTAACTCCCCAATTTTCTGTCAGACTGTTTTAAAGAGGGGCATATTCGCCTTTTTCGTGCTATGACGAGAGCATTTTCCCTTCTTTTCCGTGTTACAGCAAGGCGTACCGCTTATATAAAACGAATTCTGTAAGTCAGTAAGTTTTGACAGTTCAGTTACGTACACAGATTTACTTTCATACTTTGGCACGTATAAACAACAAATAAGTACATGCAATACAAAGTTAAAACAACATCGGCGGCCATCAACGCAAGTTCACTTTACACTACTTTACATAAAATGCACTACATTTTAGGCCAACCTACGGTCTACTAAAAATGTGGTGTTTGAAGTGCAAAACCAAAAAAATAATTTTTTAAGGAGTTTACGCCTCTATGTGTCAACCTCGAATAATTTCCAGGTCAAGACAGCTTTTATAGGGGATTATACAAAGACAGGGCTTCATAAAATTCTGCTGGTAAAAAAGTGACTAATAGAACGAGGTTTCGTGACCTTAGAAGCCTTGCGATGACCCCAGGAACCTTATGATGTGTTCCATAAGTCAGTTAAAACCACATTTACGCTGCAGACCGATTATTACGGGAATATTGTACGTGCATAAGTCCGATGCCTTTGAATTTCTCTATTTCAGGAATGGATAATGATATCAAAAAAAGTTTGGAAGTTTGTTGAGATCATCATCTTAAAAACGTATGGTAAAAATTTCAACAATTTGCCATCTGTGGGAGCTATAGAAGTGGTCATCCATACAACAGGTACTTCTGATACCCAAAAACAATGATTTTTTTGGTGTGTTCTCATCAAACGTCCGTGGACAAATGGTGCTTTCACAAGACGTCTAAACCCCACGCTAGACCACATTTAATCCAATAAAAACTGACAGATTTGCTCAATTTTCCTGGGCTGAGGTAAGACTGGAATCTTTAAATTTTGGCGCTATGCCGTGGGATAGCTACATTAGGTCCGTTCTTCTGATAGCTACACAAATGATCACTAAGCCATCGGCTATCGGAAACACTTGAACGCTTGTCTCTGTGATGAATAGAACACGAGGCATGACCACCTGAAAACTCGTATTTTGGCACGCAGCTTTTTGGAACATACTTGTTGTGGTGGACTGTAGCAACTGAAGTACTTGCTCGAGCAAATAGTACAACACATTTACAACTTATGAGTAAGTTATTAAAACTTGAGTATCGTAATTGCTTAACGCTGGTGCCAATTAGTGTCCACAATGATGACATCTGTTTGACGTTGCCGCTGACATAACACTGGAACTTGTTTCATTGCAGGAGGATAGTTTGGAATGGTCTTTAACTACATACAAAGCTCTGAATAACTGCTCAATTCACACGCAGCCGAATCTGAGCTATGACTATACCGTCATCTTGAGCGATAATTATAAATGGTCGCTGATTACTTTGGGATAAGCGACACTGCTCTGGGGGGGGGGGGGGGGGAGGGCGGAGGGTTGGGGGGGGGGGGGGGGGGAGCGCAGTGCCTCCGTCAGCCTCTCCGATTCCTTAAGGCGTCTGGCAGCGACTGTCTCTACTTGTGTTACCGTCGTGAGATACTAACTTTTGCATCAGACCTCGTTCTGCGGACGACTTCACTAATGTAACGATCAATGTGTTTACAGTTATCGCGATTATTCTTAAAATTATAAACAATGCACTTACTTTTTAGGGTCCCGTACCTCAATCGATTAAAATGAACGCTTGTAGGATCACTTTGTTGTCCGTCTATCTGTCCGACTGTTAAGACCCCTCTTTCCTCAGAAATGGGTCACGTATCAAGCTAGAACTTACCCGTCCACTGCCGGTGTAAAAATCTTAAGCTTTTAAGTCAATGCCATTAAAAGGTACGTCGATTTATGTCACATATTTCGATACCCGGAACTCACTCACCCAAACCTGTAGTGTCGTTTCCGTTGATCTAAAACACGAAATTTGGCAAGAAGCAAAGTTTCACAGTGCAAGTAAGGGAAAAAACCGACAAATGTTAATTTGTAATTATATTACACACAAGAAGTATTTATTTTTGCCATTTGTTTTCCGAGTGTTTGTGTGTTCGTCTATTAATATCCTTTTTTTTTTTCTTCGTAACGGGTAAACATATCAGGTTGAAATTTGTGTCACATACCAAAATGTACGCTCCCGTGGCGGTGAAATATCTTTAAGCTTCTAGATCAACGAGATCAAAAGATACGGCCACGAATGTCATATATTCTAATATTACTCATCAAAGCCCATAGCGTACTTCCCGTTGACCTAGAATCACGAAAGTTGGCAAGAATCAAGGTTTCACAATACTTGTAGAGGCAATAAAAATCAGATGTTTCTTAAAATGCAATTGTATCAGATAAATACTTTTTACCGTTACAAAGTTCCATTGCATTCTTAATCTGTCAAAAATCTCAGGTACTACTGTCGGAATCTTGATCTACTTTCAGTAATATGGTGACTGATCCACTAGGAAGGTTTTTGTATGGAACTTATAAACATTCCATCCTAATTGGCTTAGCTACGATGACGTCAAGTCCCTGTCCGCTGTGAAAATGATGCCTATGCCATCTAGCGGAGATCGGCGTTAGGCCGACTGATCAGTCTATGCGTACGACCCGTACAACACGAGTCATGTTTCAAAGCACTGTAATACCGGTAACTGGTGCAGAAATGCGCTTCCTTTGATTCGGATGAGGTTACGATGTGCCATAAAATATCCACTGAAGCATTCCACAGAACAATTCATGGCAACAACAATAGCCCTATTGCCCGGCTTTACCGTTTACTGCCGGCCGGAGTGGCCGTGCCGTTCTAGGCACTACAGTCTGGAGCCGAGCGACCACTACGGTCGCAGGTTCGAATCCTGCCTCGGGCATCGATGTGTGTGATGTCCTTAGGTTAGTTAGGTTTAATTAGTTTTAAGTTATAGGCGACTGATGACCTCAGAAGCTAAGTCGCATAGTGCTCAGAGCCATTTGAACCATTTACGTTTTCTGCGTTTGAGGAAAAAAAATGGCTCTGAGCACTATCGGACTTAACATCTATGGTCATCAGTCCCCTAGAATTTAGAACTACTTAACCCTAACTAACCTAAGGACAGCACACAACACCCAGCCATCACGAGGCAGAGAAAATCCCTGACCCCGCCGGGAATCGAACCCGGGAACTCGGGCGTGGGAAGCGAGAACGCTACCGCACGACCACGAGATGCGCGCTGTTTGTAAGGAGCCCTCCGTGAATGTGTCCTACGCGCACTTACTCGGAGTTTTTCCTTGTGTCCCGTTTCCGATTGGCTGTCAACCATAATAGAACAGTAGTGGATTTCCTCTCCCATTTACGGGCAGTACTTCACATTTATTTGTGTTCAGAGTCAACTGGCAGTCGCAGCACCTATCATCGACCCATTTCAGACCCCTCTATAGCTCGCTACAGTCTTCTGGCTTTCCTACTTTGTTACAAACGACCGCATCATTTTTGAAAATCCTCATGCAGCTTCGGACATTATTCACTCGATCATTTATACGGATATTAACAGTAATGGTCTGATGACACATGTTTGAGGTACTCCTGAAATTAGTCGATTTTCTTCCGTTAAGTGACGTGTTCAGTCGTGTCCGCAAGAGATCCCGAGTCAAGTCAAGCACTGTTCCAACACTCGGTAAGCTCGCACTTCGTTCCTAAACGACACAGCGGGATTGCATCAAATGCCATCCTGCAGTCAACGAACGAGGCATCAACCCGGCTGACATAGCCTACAGTATTCTACATCACACGGACGAGCAGACCGATCTGAGTTTCGCAGGATCTCTGATTGCGAAATCCATGTTAACTTTTATAGCGGAAAGTTTCCTTCTCCACATAGCTAGAAAAGGATGTCCCTTATCTAACAAGAGGACCATCAGATCTGTTAATCACTGATTTAGATGAGCCTTAGTTATATTGCAGAGGGACCTGTCCCGACAACGTGACTAACCGGCTTTCCATGCGACTGCCCCTAGCTTCGACCAAGCGAGCTCAGTCCAGGGAATAAGGTTCACCGGTAACTCGCTGGCGTTATTCGTTCAAATGCTGTCCGTGTACTTTCTTTCTTTTTCTTTTTTATCGAAAAGAATATCATTAAATTTACACTGAAGGTCCAAAGAAACTGGTACACCTGCCTAACACCGTGCAGCGCCACCGCGAGCACGCAGAAGTGCTGCAACACGACGTGGCATGGGCTCGACTAATGTTTGAAGTAGTGCTGGAGGGAACTGACACCATGAATCCTGCAGGGCTATCAATATATCCGGAGTAGTACCAGGGGGTGGAGATCTCTTCTGAACAGCACGTTTCAAGGCATCCCAGATTTGCTCAATGATGTTCATGTCTGGGGGGGTTTGGTGGCCAGCTGAAGTGTTTCATCTCAGAAGAGTGTTCATGGAGCCACTCTGTAGCAATCTTGGATATGTAGGGTGTCGCATTGTGATGTTGGAATTGCTCAGGTCCGTCGGAATGCATAATGGACATGAATGGATGCAGGTGATCCGACAGGATGTCAGAGTCGTATCTAGACGTATCAGGGTCCCATATCACTCCACTGCACACGCCCCACAGCATTACAGAGCCTCCACCAGTTTGAACAGTCCCCTGCTGACATGCAGGGTCCATGGATTCATGAGGTTGTATCCATACCCGTACACGTCCATCCGATCGATACAACTTGAAACGAGACTCGTTCGACCAGTCAACATGCTTCCAGTCATCAACAGTCCAATGTCAATGTTGAGGGGCCCATGTGAGGCGTAAAGCTTTGTGTCATGCAGTCATAAAGGGTACGCGAGTGGGCCTTCGGCTCCAAATGCCCATATCGATGATGTTTCGTTCAATGGTTCGCACGCAGACACTTGATGGTCCAGCAATGACGTGTGCAGCAATTTGCGGAAGGGTTGCGTTGAATGATTCTCTTCAGTCGTCATTGGTCCCGTTCTTACAGGATCTCTTTCCGCTGGCAGCGATCAGATGTTTTACCGGATTCCTGATATTCACGGTACTCTCATGAAATGGTCGTATGGGAAAATCCCCACTTCATCGCTATCTCGCTATCTCGGAGATGCTGTGTCCCGTCGCTTGTGCGCCGTCTATAACACCACGTTCAACTCACTTAAATCTTGATAAGCTCCCATTCTTGCAACAGTAACCGATGTAACAACTGTGGCAGACACTTGTCTTATCGAGGCGTTGCCGACCGCAGCGCCGTATTCTTCCTGTCTCCATTTCTCTGTATTTGAATGCGCATGCCTATACCAGTTTGTTTGGCGCTTCAGTGTATATGCCATACACTGTCATCTCATGACAGGATAGTGTACTATCACTGTGTCAGGAGAAATATTCCCTTACGTCTTCTTATGTATGTACCAAGCGCGAGGAAAACTGTATTGGACTGTTCAAAAAAGAGTTGATATGTTGACTCATAAATTAAAAAAGATAGTTGAGGTATCCACGGAATCAGAGTTCACGAAAGTGGTATAGAAAGAGTTTTTAAAATCTGTCATTCTTTCATATGTGGGACGAGAAAAATATCTTTACGTTATCGGTTCACGGGGATGGTAAGCTGATCAGATACTTTATGATCAAACCTTTATAGATGAAACAAATGCATCCACCTGTATCGTAAAGATTATCCCACCAAAATGTATGCTACTCCACTTTGCCAATCCTGTGATGTTTATTTTTACAGGCGGACTAAAATTTTCACGAGAAAAATTCAAAATGCTTCCAACTTGCTGAAAACTAATAGAGAAATCGCTTCGAGGGAAGAATTATTAAAAAATACTGTATTTAATTGTGCATCAGATTAGTGCACGTGCTATCACAGGCAAGCTAAAATAAGAGTGGTTCGCATTCAAGTTGATTGAACAGAGAACAATCATTCTGAATCCAAACAAACTGCGTTTTCCGGTATGGCTTTTGAAAAATTCGTGTGGCTACAAGGCAGCAGCTTACATTATATGTGCGTAGTGCTCTACGAGTGTGTATATCGGCTGCTTCTGCGACAAAAATCACGCGGAATTCCGTTCGAGCCAGAAAGCGTTGGAAGCAGTAGCCAGTAATGGATGTGTGTGATGTCCTTAGGTTAGTTAGGTTGAAGTTGTTCTAAGATCTAGGGGACTGATGACCTCAGATGTTAAGTCCCATAGCGCTCAGAGCCATTTGATTTTGCAACAAATACATTACTTGTAATAAATAGCAACAACTTGTGGAGATGATGCTTATACTAAATTAATAAAAAAGACCGAGAATCTCTTAGGAAACAAAAAGTGTAAAATATATGGAAGATGTGGATCTGTTCGATTTCTCTTCTCACATCGCAGCTCACGAAGCTACCAAGTGTGCTATGGTCTGATAAGGCCGCAGGCCCTTCGTATGTGGTATATACCGTATAATGACTGTATCTACAAATATCATTATTTGTTGTTTAATTCCCAAACTGAAAAAAAGGATGCGGTTCTGTCGGATCATCATTGTACCGTAGCTCTGAAACTGTATACTTTAATAGCAGTCAAATTATAACGCTAAAAACATCAACTCATCAGCTACAAGAGGCCTGTACTTAACGACACGCAGTTTCCTGTCATTTCAGTATAACAAATCGTAGCTAAAACGACATGTATCCAAGACGTCCTCAATTTGTTGATTCTTTGAAACAGCTAAAATTCATACCATGTGCTCTGTGAGAACGAAAAACCACCAAATAAGACATCTACCTTCGTACAACATGACGGCTCCTAACTTCTGCTAGTGACGTAAAAACGGTGTCACATTTCATTGTCCACGTTCCTCTTCACGAAACGGAAGTCTGGCACTCCTGATTCTTTACTTCACGCTCCGCCGTGTAGTATAACGTGGAATTCTACCGAGGCCTACGAGACAGAATTGCTGCGGCGCCCACGTCACAGCGCGTGACACTGCAGGTCTTACCAGTGCCAGCAGCCGTCTCCGGCGAAGAGAAAGTTAAATGTTCATATGTGTGTGAATTCTTATGGGACTAAACTGCTAAGGTCATCAGCCGCTAAGCTTACACACTACTTTGTTATCCTAAGGAGAAACACACACACACACCCATGCCCGAGGGAGGACTCGAACTTCCGCTGGTATCAGCCGCACAGTCCATGACTGCAGCGCCTACGACCGCACGGCTGATCCCGCGCGGCAGTTTAATAATCTTTGAAAGCGAGTTTAAATGTATGCAAGTTCTCGACATCACACAACAAAATTAAGACCTTTAGTGGGCACCTTTTCAATTGAATACTGATTCCCCGTGAGCCCTGCACGAAGCCGAAGGAAGCGAAGAGTGGCGGACAAGCCGAATAGTGTGACGTCAGAAGTTCGTTGCAGGGCCTGTATATCTCACTGGCCCTCAATTCCACTCTGTGACGTCAGCAACACTTCGTCCACGTGCGGTTTCACGTCTCGTGAGAGGACGGCTTTAAGGGAAGTAAACGAAGAGAGAAAATTTTTAAAGCGAAGGGAAAGGAGAAAAACAAATTTCATTGGACGTTTCATTAGACACAATATCGCCACCATTGATATTCTTGACGGAAAAACGCTGAGAAAGAAAGGAAGAGGGCGGCCTAGGAAGAAGTACCGGGTGGTTTTAATTAAACTTTCGCTATTCAACACATTATAACAAGGAAACTAATTACACTACTGGCCATTAAAATTGCTACACCACGAAGATGTGGTACAGACGCGAAATTTAACCCACAAGAAGAAGATGCTGTGATATGCAAATGATTAGCTTTTCAGAGCATTCACACAAGGTTGGCGCCGGAGGCAACACCTACAACGTGCTGACATGAGGAAAGTTTGCAACCGATTTCTCATACAAAAACAGCAGTTGACCGGCGTTGCCTGGTGAAACGTTGTTGTGATGCCTCGTGTAAGGAGAAGAAATGCGTGCCATCTCGTTTCCGACTTTGATAAAGGTCGGATTGTAGCCTATCGCGATTGCGGTTTATCGAATCGCAACATTGCTGCTCGCGTTGGTAGAGATCCAATGACTGTTGGCAGAATATGGAATCGATGAGTTCAGGAGGGTAATACGGAACGCCGTGCTGGATCCCAATGGCCTCGTATCACTAGCAGTCGAGATGACAGGAATCTCATACGCAAGGCTGTAACGGATCGTGCAGCCACGTCTCGATCCCTGAGTCAACATATGGGGACGTTTGCTAGACAACAACCATCTTCACGAACAGTTCGACGACGTTTGCAACAGCATGGACTATCAGCTCGGAGACCATGGCTGCGGTTACCCTTGACGCTGCATCACAGACAGGAGCGCCTGCAATGGTGTACTCAACGACGAACCTGGGTGCACGAATGGCAAAACATCATTTTTTCGGATGCTTCCAGGTTCTGTTTACAGCATCATGATGGTCGCATCCGTGTTTGGCGACATCGCGGTGAACGCACTTTGGCAGCGTGTAATCGTCATCGCCATACTGGCGTATTACCCGGCGTGATGGTATGGGGTGCCATTGGTTACACGTCTCGGTCACGTCTTGTTCGCATTGAAAGCACTTTTAACAGTCCAGATGTTTTACGACCCGTCACTCTACCCTTCGTTCGATCCTTGCGAAACCCTACATTTCAGCAGGATAATGCACTTCCGCATGTTGCATGTCCTGTACGGGCCTTTCTGGATACAGAAAATGTTCGACTGCTGCCCCGGCCAGCACATTCTCCAGATTCTCACCAACTAAAAACAGGCCTAGTAACCGGCTCGTCACAATACGCCAGTCACTACTCTTGATAAACTGTGGTATCGTGTTGAAGCTGCTTGGGCAGTTGTACCTGTACACGCCATCCAAGCTCTGTTTGACTCAATCCCCAGGAGTATCAAGGCCGTTATTACGGCCAGAGGTGGTTGTTCTGGGTACTGATTTCTCAGGATCTATGCACCCAAATTGCGTGAAAATATAATCAATCTCAGTTCTAGTATAATATATTTGTCCAAAGAATACCCGTTTATCATCTGCATTTCTTCTTGTTGTAGCAATTTTAATGGCCAGTAGTGTACCGCACGAGGATAAAACTTGGTAGCATTAATGTCAAGGATATGGGGAAAAGAAATAATGCAGAATCGAATCAATTGAAGCACTTTTAATGTGCTGCTACGGTACATCATACTGTTACATACCGAAGGCACTACTGCTACAAAAGGGGCTCCAATATGGCGCTCATCAGTGTCCAGAAGAGCCGAAAGTGCAGGATTGCATTCTGGACAGCAGAACGAAGCATGTTCGTAGGTATACTGGTTATCTTTTTTGATGTACTGCGCTTCAGATCAGCACATGTGTGAATGTTCCCATGGTAAACCCTATCGTTCACGTAGGCCCACAACCAGATATCGCATGGAGTTAGATCAGGTGATCGTGCCGGCCAATCATTTGGAAACGATCAGCTGATAATTTCGGAGAAAGAGGTGAACTTCACGAGCGATGTGCGGTGGAGCCCCATCTTGCGTGAAAACTGTTGAGTTCAATGTGTCTCTCTCCTGTAGGATGGGTGTGACATTCTGGCGTAGCACATCGTAGTAACGCTGGCCAGTCACACTGCACGTCTTTGGTCCTTGAGCGCCAACCTGCACAAAAAGGAATGGGCCAGTGATGAACGTAGCCGTGAAGCAACAGCACACGGTGACACGTTCACCATTCAGAAGAACTTCACGCACAGTGACTGGAAGTGTAAATCCCCACGCTTGGCAATTCTGCGTGTTCACCTCACCCATCAGAGAATAATGAGCTTCGTCTGTCTAAAGGATGGTCTAGGGATAGCCCTCGTCACCTTCAGTCCTTGCGAGAAGATGTGGAGCGAAGTCAATACGTCATTCTGCGCACTGTGGTGCAAGCTGCTGTACTGTACGATACGGATGTTGTGGGGATACCATTTGAGAATGGCTCGAAGCACCTTCCGTATAGTGGATCACGGGATGTTCAACTATCGTGACACAGCACGCGCACTGCCTGACGATCGGGAATTGCGCACAGCGTTGTCCGCCATAGCAACAGTGACTTCATCAACCGCCTGTGGTGCACCCGGTCGTCGGCCTCTTCCCGGAGCTATGCCCAGTTCTCAAGTTGATTCGAACTTCATCATGCTCCGCACGGCAGGTGGTTAATGAGGACCCTTCCGTAATCCACTCAGCTGGCGATAATTCCGAAGTGCAGCTGCAGCATTACTGTTGTTTCAGTAACTGGGCTTCACCAATAATGCCCTGCTCCTTTTGTCCAAGCTCATATTGACACGTCAACAAGTGCACTGCGACTGATCAGGTGTGCGAGACTATGAATCACGATGACTGATCAGGGTGCCTGGTAGCCAAGGTTGGACCTGGGCGGTGGCGCTGTGACGCATGGAAATCATGCACCCCAAACTTTGGTCATTAATACTACCAAAGTGTGGTGCTCATACGGTAATTAGTTTCCGTCATATAACGTGTTAAATACTCCTCCCCAACACGTCATGAAGGCTCAACGGTACTGAGCGGCCGCCGTGTCATCCTCAGCTCATCGGCGTCACTGGATGCGGATATGGAGGGGCATGTGGTGAGCACACCGCTCTCCCCGCCGTATGTCAGTTTCCGAGACCAGAGCCGCTACTTCTCAATCAACTAGCTCCTCAGCGTGCTTCACAAGGGCTGAGTGCACCCTGCTTGCCAACAGCGCTTGGTAGACCGGATGGTCACCCATCCAAGTGCTAGCCCAGCCCGACAGCGCTTAACTTCGGTGATCGAACGGGAACCGGTGTTAGCACTGCGGCAAGGCCTTTGGCCAACGTGTTATATAGGGAAAGTTTAATCATAACAACCTGGTATTTGGAACACATCGAGAAGAGGACATGGAACTGAAACGAATTGCCAATGACAGACGAGAGTGGTTGTATCGACAAGGCATTAACTTTTAGAATGTATCTATCTGTGTAAAACATAAAACAAATTTTCTAACAGATTTACTGTAGGTCTATAATTATTCACATATGTCGTCTTGAGAACGAGCCCTGCGCTTCTTGGAAACGTTTATTGTTCCAGTGACATATGATAAATTGCTGCTACAAAGGAAAGAAGTTACTTCGAATAATCTCTGCAGACACATCCTGATGTATCATCCTCTCTAAGATTCCTTATCATTAATAAGCGACTGTAGTTGCTTTTGCAATCTGCGTTCGCTTATCCAGATACCTACGTTTTTGGCGTTTTGAAAAGACGGACGGTATTACGATCATCTGTGATAACCGAATTCAGTATTTCGACCCGATTCTATCTTCCTTTTTGGTGCAAATTTGGCTACTGAAAGAACGAACATATGTTTTGGAACCGTTTACTAACTTTATGTAAGACGAAAATACTTGGGGCTTTTAGCCAAAAAGGTTAGCGAAATTTTTCTTTTGAAAAGCATGCTCTCCTGACTAATTTTCTGTCCGTTATGCTTTTGTTTGTCAGCTAAGTTTACAATTTTTTTAATCAAGGAAAGTGCCAGTTCCCTGTGTGCATATCGTTATCTGACAATTGCCTATTAAATTTTCCTTAATAACGGCAAAGAAACAATTGAAGTCCAGGAGTAATCGCCACAGAAAGTAATGACGCAGTACGCTTCAATCCTGTCCAGACCGCCAAGTCGGTATTCTTGGCCGGGAGAAAACTCTCCTTCCTGCGCCCTGTTCCTAAAGCAGGCTCAGAGTTTATGGCCGGACATCCTGCCGTGAATTACGAGACAAGCGTTATTAAGTTCCGCTCCCAACTGTAGCTTCTGCAGCCGTAAAAAACAAAAGCTCTCCTGAAATACCTTCGTAAGTGTTGCAGCTGACAAGGTACCCAATTTAGCAACACGAAAAAGAACGCTAACAGCTTGCATCAAAATACATGCAAAGACCAATTTTTATGTTTGTGTGTTTCTCGGCCGACTATCTGACCGCTCCTACTCATCAACACAAATTTCTTCCAGATTTATGGTGCATGCAGCAAATGGGGAGAAATGAAAGTAACAGAAGTGGGAGCCCCAGACAGAAAAACCGTTTAGAAAAAAATAACATTTTTGGTGCAGGTCGGGCGAGGCGTGGAGCATTTATGTTAGCGTAGTTTCCAGGCAACGGCCTGCGCAGCGGAAAGAGTACAGAAGAACTGTGATACGAACGAAAGTCGTTGGGCCGCGTCCTAGTGTGGCAGTTTTGTTTATCTTTTATTTTCAATTTTTACGTTACTTATACTCTAAATAAACCGAAATAATGCTAAATATATTGTGATTATCAGTATTTTCATTGAAGGCATGGAATGGAAGGGAAAGAAAAACTTGAGATTGAAAATACTTTTGCAATAATGGATTACAGCGTCCATGGGGACTCTGCAAAAACCTTTCTAAAAAGGTATCGTAATTAATACGAAATTGAAGCAACTGTGTTCTGAAGAAATACGGTGCAATGTTCACTCGGACACGCTTGCAAGGAAAGGCACTGCGGCGATTACAGCTTCTATGAGACACATGAAATGTATTCATAGTTGCGAATGTAAACTGCCACAAACATACTGTAAATAAACATGTTATCTATTTGAAATCTCAAATTTTACTTTGCCTTTCTTTTCAAGCTGTTTGTAAAAACGCTAATAAAACATATACACTGAAGCGCCAAAAAAACTGGTATAGGTATGTGTATTCAAATACATAGATATGTAAGTCTATACAGGCAGAATACGGCGCTGCTGTTGGCAATAAGTGTGTGGCGCCGTTGTTAGATAGGATACTGCTGCTACAGTGTCAGGTTATCAAGATTTAAATGAGTGCTATAGTGGGCGCACGAGCGGTGGGACAAAGCATCTTTGAGGTAGCGAGATAGGGGATTTTCCCGTATGACCATTTCATTTCACGAGTGTACCGTGAATATCAGGAATCCGGTAAAACATCAAATCTCCGACATCGATGCTGCCGGAAATAGGGCCCTGCAAGAATGGGAGCTACGAGGACTGATGAGAATCGTTCAGCGATGCAGAAATTTAACCCTTCCGCAAATTTCTGCAGATTTCAAGTTCGGGCCTTCAACAAGTGACAGCGTGCGAAACAGTCAACGACACAATGCAGATATGGGCTTTCGGAGAAGTAGGCCCGCTCGTGTACCCTTATGAGTGCACGACAGAAAGTTTTACGCCTCTCCTGGGCCCATCATCACCGACATTGGACTGTTGACGACCGGCAACATGTTGCTTGGTCGGACGAGTCTCGTTTCAAATTGTATCGAGCAGATAGGCGTGTACGGGTATAGAGACCACTTCACGGATCCATGCACCCTGCATGTCAGCAGAGGACTGTTGAAGCTGAGGGGCCTCTGTAATGGTGTGGAGTATGAGCAGCTGGAGTGATATGGGACCCCTGATACGTCTAAATACGATTCTGACAGGTGGCACGTAAGTACTCTGTCCGATAACCTGCATCCATTCATGTCCTTTGTGCATTCTGACGGGCTTGGGTAATTCCAGCAGGACAATGCGACACCCTACACGTCCAAGATTGCTACAGAGTGGCTCAAGGAACACTCTTCTGAGTGTAAACACTTCCGCTGGCCATGAAACTCACCAGACATGAACATTATTGAGCATATCTGGAATGCCTTGCAACGTACTGATCAGAAGAGATCTCCACCGCCTCGTACTCCTCCGGATTTATGGGCAGCCCTGCTGGATTCATTGTGTCAGTTCCCTGCATTACTGTCTCGGATATTAGTCGAGTCCATGCCACGTCGTGTTGCGGCACTTCCGCGTGCTCGCAGGGGCTCTACACGACATTAGGCGGGTGTACAAGTTTCTTTGACTCTTCAGTGTATACATATAACATATTGAGAATTAAAGTTTATTTGTAGTTAAGTAACATAAAAACTGAAAATTAAAAGAAAGGGAATAAATGTTTCATCATTGGGACTGGATACCATGGATTCTTGCCTTACCGTTCCGTACTGTGCCAACCACTGCTTAGAAAGTACGTTAGCGTAACCGGCTCATGTCTCGTCTGACTCGCACCTGTTATTCTAAACGTTTCGCTGTCTGGGCCTCCACTTGTGTGTCACTTTAATTCCTGGTCAAGCCCTGCATATGCCATAAATTAGGAAGAAACTGGTTATGATGAGTAGGCGCCATCCCCTTGTGAGATTCCATCTTAGGCTACTGCGGCAAGTGTGAGAAAGATCCCCTAACCTGCAGTTACGTTGCACGATAAATCACACAGATATGTAGACTCTCAGTTCAGCGAAACACTTAGAGATTACAATTCCGAACAACTATGAGTGTAGCAATGACATAGAAAATAATGTGGAAAAGGAGATCGAAAAAAACTCATCTAGTAAAGGAAATACCTAAGCTGCGTTTTTCCGTACTCTTGTCGAGTGCTACTGCTCGCTGTGGGGTAGAAGTGACGGAGAACACCGAAAAACTTCAAAGAAGGTCAGCTCGTTTTGTGTCATCGCGCTACAGGGGAGTGGATATTATAAGTGAGTTCGGGTGTCAGTTATTAACACAAAAGACGTTTTTCGTTGGGTCGAGGTCTTCTCACAGAAGTTCAGTCACCAGCTTTCTACTCCAAATACCAAAATACACTGAGGTGACGAATGCCATGGGATAGCGATGTGCACACATACAGATGGCCGTAGTATCGCTTGTACAAGGTATAAAATGGCAGTGCATTGGCGAAGCTGTGGTTTGTACTCAGGTGATTCGTGTGAAAACATTTCCGACGTGATTTTGGCCACACGACGGGAATTAAGAGACTCTGAACGCGGAGTCGTAGTATGAGCTAGACGCGTAGGAATTTCCACCCCAGACATCGTTAGGAAATTCAATATTCCGAAAACCACAGCGTCAAGAGTGTGCCGAGAACACCAAATTTCAGGCGTTACCTTTCACCACGGACAACACAGTGGCCGATGGCCTTCACGTAACGACCGAGAGCAGCGGCGTTTACGTAGCTTTGTCACTGCAAACAGACAAACAACACAGCTTGAAATAACTGCAGAAATCAATGTGCGACTTACGACGAACGCATCCGTCAGGACATTCCGGCGAAGTTTGGCCTTAATGGGCTATATCAGAAGACGGCCGATGCAGATGCTTTGCTAACAGCACGACATCGTCTACAGAGCCTCTCCTGTGCTCATCAGCACATCGGTTGTACCCTAGACGTCTGAAATCCGGCGCCTTCTCAGACGACTCCCGATTTCAGTTGATAAGAGCTGCACGCGTCCGTGATCCAAGAAACATTGCATCGATGATGATGATGATGATGATTAGTGTTTTAGGGCGCACAACAGCGAGGTTATCAGCGCCCGCATTGCATCGAACTTTGCAGGTACTGCACGAATGGAAATATGACACTCAGCGAGCCTACTGCAAAGGCCGATGTCTTCGCAAAAGCCAATAGACGATTCGATGGACCAAGCACATGTCAGTCTTGATCACCACAGACTGCAATCATAAACAGAAGAGTCTACCACCAGCTTCACACCTAGCACTAAAGAAGGTTGAAGCGACGGACTTCATCTCCAAAATCATGCTTCCCCGCCTGCCATAACCAGGTGCTGATCACTTGGCACCTTCCCTGAAATATGGAGGTGGCCAGATTAGGATTGATGATGGCCACCTCCGTATTTCAGGGAAGTTGCCAAGTGATCAGCAGCTGGTTATGGCAGGCGGGGAAGCATGATTTTGGAGATAAAGTCCGTCTCTTCAACCTTCCTTAGTGCTAGGTGTGAAGCCCGCTCCCTGCAAATCTATCGACGAATAAGCTACTCTCTGGAGTTTCCAAGATGTCCGAGTGTCTATTTATGCGGTGGCCCCTCGACCCTGAGGAAGCCAAAAACTCTATATAATGTCCAATACTGATACCAGAAAGGTCATTCTACAACTCAATAAGTACTGCGATTGGTGGACGATGCAATGAAGGCGATCGACTACCATGAGATCTTTGGAGACCTGCTGCTCGATGTGTTCAGAGCTTTTGACTACGTGTTGCATGACGGACTACCGCGTAAGATGGTAACACAAAGAGTCCCAACATCACACATGTTAGAATCGTGGACTTACTTTGGTGGATGTAGTTTCCCTGCACGTGGTACCGGCAGAGTGTCATAGCGTTGGCCCATTGCCGCCGCTGTACCGCATGTTGCTTGAACCAGCTCTACATATGTTGTACGCAGCAGATGTGTCCAGAACAACATGGGTGATGCTTATGACACAGCCTTGTGCTCCAAATGCCATAATGCACTGATATTTTAACAGAGGCTTCAGATGGCGATTAATCAAGTCGACGACTGGGCGACAAAATGGCGGCTAGTTTCAACTCAAACAAGATGGAGACCTTCATCATCAACCAGCAGCTCTGCCACCTGTCACCGTCAGAGGAACAGCCACAAAATGGGCATCGTCTGCTCTCTACCTTGACGTCACTGTATCACACAAGCGGCTTGTAGTGAAATTGCGTGCTTATGGAATATCGTCTCAATTATGTGGCTGGATTCATGATTTCCTGTCCGAGAGGTCATAGTTCGTCGTAGTTGACGGAAAGTCTTCGAGTAAGACAGAAGTGATTTCTTACTTTCCCCAAGGTAGTGTTATAGGCCCTTTGCTGTTTCTTATCTATATTAACGATTTGGGAGACAATCTGAGCAGCCGTGTTAGGTTGTTTGCCGATGACGCTATCGTTTATCGACTAGTTAAATAATCAGAACACCAAAATAAATTGCAAAACGATTTATAAAAGATACCTGTATGGTGCGAAAATTGGGAGTTGATCCCGGATAACGAAAAGTGTGAGGTCATCCACATGAGTGCTAAAAGGAATCCGTTAAACTTTGGTTACACGATAAATCAGTCAAATCTAAAGGCCCTATATTCAACTAAATACCTACGAATTACAATTACGAACAACTTAAATTGGAAGGAACACACATAAAATGGTGTGGGGAAGGCTAACCAATGACTGCATTTTACTGGTAGGACACTTAAAAAATGTAACAGATCTACCGAGGAGACTGCCTACACTACGCTTGTCCGTCCTCCTTTAGAATACTGATACACCGTGTAGGATCCTGATCAGAAAGGATTGATGGAGTACATCGAAAAAGTGCAAAGTAGGGCAGCACGTTTTGTATTATCGCGAATTAGGAGAGAGAGCGTCACTGAAATGATACAGGACCTGGGATGGACATCATTAAGATGGACATCATTAAAACAAAGGCATTTTTCGTTGCGGCGGAATCTTCTCACGAAATTGCAATCACCAACTTTCTCCACCGAATGCGAAAATATTTTGTTGATGCTGACCTACATAGGGAGGAACGATCACCATGATACAATAATTGAAATCAGAACTCGTACGGAAAGATATAGGTGTTCGTTCTTTCCGCTCTCCGTACGAGGTTGGGATAATAGAGAATTGTGAAGATGATTCGATGGATCCTCTGCCAGACACTTAAATGCCATTTGCAGAGTATCAGTTTAGATATAGATGTTACGCTGGACGGACGTCTAACGTTGCTCCAACTTTGTAAACCACGCGGGAACGTTGAAGGTAAAGAACAAAGTTTTAAAACTTTGTGTTTAATTTGGAGGTTAAGAGTTTACAGTACCGAAACTCTCGTCGTTGATCCTGGTGGAAGACTCCCATTGACGCCTGCGCCACAATTGGCAGTTACTAGAAGCAACTAACTAGTGAACCAAAGATAATATTCAGTACACAAACAAATGTAAATACAGCACAACAAGTTAAGTATAGTGAGGTGACAAAAGTCATGGGATACCTCTTAATATCGCATAGGGTCTGCTTTTGCGTGGCGTAGTGCAGCAACGCAATGGACTCGACAAGTCGCTGAAGTTCCCTGTAGAAATACTGAGCAATGCTGACACTATAGCCGTCCATAATTGCGGAAGTGTTGCCGGCACAGATTTTATGCACTAACTGACCTTTCTATTATATCCCCTAAATATTCTATGGAACTCGCGTCGAGCGATCTGGGTGGCCAAATTATTCACTCGAACTGTTCAGAATGTTCTTCAAACAAATCGCGAATAACTGTAATAATGCGCATTGTCATCCGTAACACCCATGAATGGCTGCGAATGGTCTCCAAGAAGTACAGCTGGACTAGAGGACGAAGTACATCCCACGTAAATACAGCCCACGCCATTACGGAGCCACCATGAGCTTGCACAGTGCCTTGTTGACAGCTCGAGTCCATAGCTTCATGGGGTCTGCATCACACTCGAACCGTACCATCAGCTCTCAACAACTCAAATCGGGACTCGAATGTCCACGCCAATGTTTTCCAGTCGTCTCGGATCCTACCGACACGGTCACGAGCCCGGGATAGACGCTGCAAGCGATGTCGTGCTGTTAGCGCAGGTATCCAAGTTGGTTTTCTGCTGCCATAGCCCACTAACGCCAAATTTCGCCGAACTGTCCTAATGGATACGTTCGTAATACGTCCCGCATTGATCTTGATCGTTATTTCGCGCTGTGTTTCTTGTACGTTAGTACTGACAACTCTACGCAAATGCCACCTCTCTCAGCCGTTAAGCGAAGACCGTCGGCTACTGTATTGTCCGTAGTGAGAAGTGATGCGTGAAATTTGGTATTCTCGGCACAATCTTGAGACTTTAGGTCTCGGAATATTGAATTCCCCTAACGCTTTCTGAAATGGAATGTCCCATGCGTCTACCACCAACTACCGTTCCGCGTTCAAAGTCTGTTAATTCCCGTGGTGCGGCCACAATCACGTCGGAAACCCATTCACATGAATCACTTAAGTACAAATGACAGCTCAACCTATGCGCTGCCCTTTTATACCCTGTGTACGCAATACTACCGCCATCTGTGTATGAGCATATCGCTATGCCATGACTTTCGTCACCTAAGTGTACTTGCCTTTTGCTAGCTTGGTTGGGGGTAAATACTGTAAATAAATTATGTGAATTTTGCCTATGCAACTTTGTGTCTTTGGATTTGTAGTATAGAGGCCTACTTCGTATCCAAGTCTCACAACTGCAGAAATAACAGTGAGACCTCGGTACTGAAAGAACCAGAAGTTATTGACAGCCTGAAAAGGGAAAAGGAATACTTTGACGAACGGTATCCTTAAGAAATGAAATTCTAAAGGAAGCAGAAGATAAAATAGGCAAAAAGACTAGACCGAGGTGAAATCCATGGATGACCCGAGAGATACTCAATTTGACTAACGAAAGGAGAAAATAAGAAAATATAAAAATACGGGAAATGAAACAAATGGAATACAGACGACTAGAAAATGAAGCTGACAGAAAGAGCAAACTGGCTAAGCAGATACAGCTATAGGAGATATGCAAAGCTGTTCAATGAATGTGAATCAGCATGGAAAATATAAATGACACCTATAGGATAATTAAAGAAACTTTTAGAGAAAACAGAAGCAACTGCGTGAATATCGACAGTTCCTATGGCAAGCCAGTAACTAACAAGCGAACAGTGAAAAGTGGAAGGACTATATAAAACACCTACAGGAAGGAAAGAAACTTCGGGAGCATATTGTGGAAAAGGAGGAGGAAATAAATTAAGATGACATAACTGTAGACATAATGTTACAGGGCGGCGTAACTATTAGGTCTAGGACAACGCCGAAGTCTTTTTTTCTTATTGGATGGCTGTGTTTGATGCATTTTTATTTTAGTTTCAGATACATTAATACTAGCAAGTAAAGAAAAAGGGATCAACAGAAAAAGATAGTCGTAACGCGACATAAAAATACATTTGCAATATAAAAATAAGTAAATAAAAAAACACGAAGCAGATAAAAACATCGCCTAGACTTGTATTTCTACACATTTTAGACTCGTTAGCTCCCAGTGTCGTAGATGTGTGAGGTTGCAAAATGGCAGCGTAGACACAGGTCCATATTTTAAACCCGTTTTAACTCAGTTTTAGACCTTAAACGTAGAATACTGTTACACAAGTATCACCAAATGTAACAGTATTACGGCAGTCGAACATATAATAAATGACGTACAACCAAATTATTTAGGTGAGCCTAGATTAATGGCGACAGCTTGAAATAAAACGGAACCAACTATTACAATAAAAAGGATTTTTTAATTTTAAAAAACTTAATGGACAGTATTAGATCATAATACGAGTCCAGCTGTTATCAATCTACAACCATCACGAAATGAAAATTTACAGGAGTATGACAACCTGTAGTCATATTACAGTAGTGGAATATATTAATGTATGACACAGTAGAGCCACTTACGTAAGCCCAGACGAGTGACAACATTTTGAAATAAAACACAAGCTCTTTTCTCTATTTTTTTCGTTTATTTTACACTGAAAGGCGTAAAGGTACAAAATTAGAAATGTATAACAGCCTAGCTTTAAGGAGATGCGTGAAAACACTTTTTTTCTTTTTTTCCACTTGTCGCCCTTATTTTACGACCCGCCACCTAATTGCTTACGGTGGGTCTTGTTTGACCTCTCAACCCCAACTGCCGGTGTACGGGTCCTGATGTGGATTGGAAATTCCTCACCAATCGCGGCACCCGGTCGCACCGTTGCCCGTTGCCGCCACTCGGAGACGGGTATTATTTTGATCTTCATTCGTTGGTTTATTTGTTAATTATTTTAATTTTAATTTTATTTTCATTTTTCTTTTCTTTTGTTTTCTTTCTTTGGCAGCTTTTCCAAACCAATTTAACAAAAAATTTTACAAAGTGTTTGGAATATTGGAAGAGAAATACAAAATGAAGAAAAAAAGAAAGAAGATAGGAAAGGAAGACATTCGAATCTGAAGTCCCTCTACCGTCGGGTACTAAGGATGAAAGCCTTTGAATTAAACGTCAAGCCGTTGATCCTCAGGCTCCAATACCCTTTAATACTACCCTTAGACCAGGCTAGACTATGGGTATTCCTGAACTTATTAGGCTATTTACAGGTGTAAAGTGCCGTGTTGGCCTATGGCAATTGCGCCGGTGCATCGACCCTGTCTATATCTAATTATAGTTTTGGATCTATTCCAGTAGTGTCCATTTTGTTGATAATAATTGTACTAGGTTTAGGATATTTATTTCTAGGTATCGGGTATTTATTTCAAGTCGTTTGTTCTGCCTTAGTCCTCATGCTCATACTCCACACTATGGCGTCTGCACGCCTGTATTCTTTGTGGAATTCGTCTGATATTTTTTCTGTGCGTGCGTTCAGTTCGTCCCATAGTTCTGGCGTTCTAATTGCCCCATAAATGTGTCGTTCAGTTTGTATGTGTTGTAGCAAAATTGTGTTCTGTGGTGTCTGTATTTCCCGCAGAATTGGATTGTGTGCTCGGGTGTTCCCATACCTTCGCAACTACATCTGGATGAGTCCGTGCCCTGTCAAGAAACATGCCGCGGCTAGGGTGGGCATGTTTCACTCCTAACCTTTCCGTTATGTCCGGAAGAAATGTGTGTACTCTCCTTCCCTTATCACTCATGCCCCCATTCTTCCTGCCATGTGTTAATTTTCCAATTTCTGAGGTCCTGCAAATTATTCAATGGTGAGCCAGTTATTTTACTAACCTGGTCTAGTCTACCCATCTTTAACCAGTACAAAGTGGCCCGATATCTGATTGTAATATCAGTCGGGAAGATTCCGAGCACAACACGCAGCGTCGACCGATGTCGTGCCAAAAGCCCCTGATGGTCTCAATAGGACGCTTCTCTGTCCTCGCCTAACCGCTGTTCTGATTCGAAGAGAGCGCAGTGGTAGGTTCGTGTGACTGACAGCGGGAGTCTGTACTATCCTGAATTTATTCTTGCCAGTTTGTGTAGTATTTCTTTTTGACTTGTTCATTGTGATTCTGATGTGTTCATGGATGTTCAGTTTTTCATCTATGTGTACGCCCAAGTAGCGGGTGACTTTGGATCATGTTATGTTACAGTCTCCGATTTTTATTGATGGGTTTCGTCTTAGTTGACTCTTCAATGGCGTACAGGTTGTTTTGCTTCCCGCTATCTTGAGCTTGTTCGTGTCGCACCACTGTGTTACTGTTTGCATTACATCACTCGCCTTTTCTTCTAGCTGGAATCCTGTACTTGCTGTTATTACCACAAGCAGATCATCTGCAAATGCGAAAACTCCACTGTCCTATCGCCCCCTTCCAGAAGTTGCAGGAGCGTTCAATAGTTATGTCCCAGAAGATGGGCCCACAGATCGAACTCTACGGGCAACCCTTGGTAATTTTCCTAATTACGTTCTGGTTGCCCACACGCCATTCCACTACTCTGTCCTTGCAATAGTCTAGTAGACTATCGTATAGGTCTGCGGGTGGTCTGCGAGTACTTGCAACTGGCGTGACCTCAAAAACAGTGCTGTCCACCAGAGGTTATTAAATGCCCCTGCGATGTCAATCATAATTGCCGACGAGTATATATTGACTGTATTTTGTGTAATTTCAAGAGCTCTGTTAATTGCCTCATCAATACTTTTACCTTTTCTGAACCCAAACTGGTGTGGGTTTAGTCCCAGTAGAGCTCTGGGGGCGTGCAGGCGGTCACACAGGAGTCGCTCTTGGATTTATTGCCATGTTGTTTATTAGACATATGGCTCTATAGGATTTTGGATCTGAAAGATCTCTTTCTGCTGATTTTCGTACGATTACTGCATTTGAGGTTTTCCAGATTGTCGGTACTCGGCCTAAACGTAAGGCGTCGTTTATTAATTCTGTTAAGTGTGGGGTGATCTGTGGTGCTAGCCTCCTTAGCACTTCTGCATGGATCCTGTCCAGTCGAGGTGCTTTCTTGTTTTTTAACTCTCTTACTGCTAGCGCAGCTTCTTCGTGCGCAAAGGGACAGGTAACAGTATTCGTGTTATACGGTGTGTGGTTCATTCCTTAATGCAGTCCTTCGTGTGTGTGTGTGTGTGTGTGTGTGTGTGTGTGTGGTGTGTGTGGTGTGTGTGTGTGTGTGTGTGTGTGTGTGTGTGTGTGTGTGTGTGTCGATGACATCCTCCGGGAGTAGTTTATTCGGCAGATGTGTGCTGTTTTTCTCCATCACATTGTTGTCGTACCGTCATACTGCCGTAGCGTGCCTAGTGCCAATGGGGTCTTGATTTTTTCTGTCACTATCTTGTATTGTTCCCTTCAGATGTTTTGTTGTTTGTGTATGGCCACATAATTTTCCCAGTGTTGTTTCCTGGTTTGTAGCACAGTCCTTTTGAAAAGGTCTTTGACTTCCCTATAAGCAGCAAGTCTTATTTGTCCCTTTGTATCCCGGTCTTTTGATACTGTTTTCCTTTCCTTGTCATGTCGCGTTTAAGTCTGGTTAGTTCGTCTGCCCAGGGCGTTTCCCGATGTTTGCATTTTGTGATCTTTGGAGTGGCTGTTTCCTACGATTTTTGAATTATTTCTGTTAGTTTGTGTGCCGTACAATCCACGCTTCCCCTTATGATGTGTATGTTTCCATCTTGTACAATTTGTACTAATCTATTCCAATTTCCCCTTTGGAAATTCCGTTGTGTTGTGTATCGTTTGGTTGTTGTTTGATGTGGGTTTAATTTCAATTATATTTTGATCGTTCGTGGTCAAAGAGTCATGTACAGTCCATCTTTCTACCCGTCCTAGTGCTCTGTTGTTTGTTAAAGTAATGCCATTTTTGCTACTGGAGCCGTCTGCTACCCGGTAGGTGGGTGTTAGTCCATCTTCACTTATACGTAGTTCTGTCTCCTGTATAGCGTCATTGACTATCCGTCCGCTTTTTTCAGGTTTGTCAAAATGCCATAATGTGGATTTGGCGTTAATGTCTGCACATAAAATTAGGTTCTTATTTTTAGAGTACTGTGATATATCTTTTATTATTTCTACGTATGGTTCTATATTGTCGCTATAATGTGCATGTAACGATGTGACCACCCATGTATCCCTAACCTTTGTTAGTTCTTCCGTGGCCAGGTGTCTGTTGCACAGCTGAGAAATCTTTACCGCGTTTAATGTGCATAAAATAATCAATAAAGCGGCCTTACAGTTTGGCTGTCAGTTATTGCGACAGCGTCCCAGGGTAGGTTGATTAGTTTACCTTGGGTTGTTGAGTATGGTTCCTGCAGACAGAGAATGTCTGCTTGCAAGTCCAGGGCAACTCGCGGGAATCACGCACTTACAAGAGTGCTTCTATTAGCATTGAGTTCTAGTCGTAATACATTCATTCATAGGCGCTTCAAACACACGTATAATTTACTACCAGTCTACCAGTCGAAGTCCGTTTTGCATTGAGCCCTCACCTAGTCCTTTTAAATCTGGTGAGAGTTGTAGATCTCCGCTCTGCGGCTACTTGCAAGTATCAATAATCTATCTAGTTGTTCAGGACCTGTGGAGATGCTTTCTGTTTTCATTGTCATCCTGTCTTTTCTGTGGTCGGAAAGCAGACATAGCCACCCAGAGGATGGAGTAGTCTAATAAGCAGTCATTTCGCCGTTACAAGTATATCTTTATGATGTTGCCTACTAAGTCTTAAATTTAATTCTACGTTGTTGTAGTCAGCATGCCATTGTTTTTGACTGCCATTTCTTTTTCACTGTACGGGATAATTCCGTCGTATTTTGCTCGACGGGCAGATGACACCGGTGTGGCATCTTGTATCTTCTGTGGTCGTGTTGATCCGCTTTCTGCAGCATTTCCCTCTTCACTAACACCTTCTTTTATTGACACTACCGACTACATTCTCCTAATCAGTATCGCATTCGTCTGTTAACAGTCTTTTCTTGTGTTTCGCTATTTCTAGTCTGTTGCTGTGGTTGCTTGTGTTGTTGTGTTCTGCAGGGACTGCATGACTTATTATGCCTCCCGACACGAAGTTCATTGGTTTACTGTAACCTCTACATCTATTTGTATCATATATTTTCGGTGTATCATCTATTCTTTGGTGTTGTGTGTATGTGTTCACAGAGTTTGACTTATCTGTATTCAATCATGTTTGTGTGTGACTGTTTTTTTTTTTCTGAGTGTTATTGTGTGCCTTGAGTAGTACTTCGAATTACAACTCAACAATTTGTGCCTGCAACGCCTGCTGGTAATTTACCCAGTAGTACAGCTGTTTTTTAACTGTTTGGCTACATCACAGTGTATGGCACCGTCAAACGCCATGTCATCTATGAATTCTGTCGTGTTTATGTAGCTGTCTTGCAGTACATGCACTCCTTGGAGAGAGATGGAACGTCATCTGTAAAAGTAAAGTCATCAGAGAGCGTGAGAACACCCAAAAAACTTCGTAACGTATTGCGGTTGAGGATGCAGTGCTCATCATTAGCTGACAAAAACTGATGCCTACGCAATCGTAATGCTGAATAGTGGCCATACCATTTTGGAATTAATGAATTCCGTTTGGACATGTTGTTACACGGAATGTAATGCGAACGTTCTGTATTTCCATAGAAATGCAGAACTATAGCTAACAAAAATAAGCTCTGTCAAATAGTAACAAAACCCAAATGTTATACCTTCGTAATGATTTCTTTTTATCCCCCTTGTATGGGCGGGATTGTGGGCGGTCACCGGCACAATGTTCCGCTCTTCAGCCAAGCGAATTTAAAAAAAAAAAAAAAAATTTGTATTGATAATTATAAACAAAAACTGGGGCTGTTTTTCTATTTTAAATTAAAAATCCTAAATTCTGAATTAAAGTACATATTGACATACATTTTGAAAACACGTCACAAAAAGGTGAAATTCTTCTAATTAAAAACACTGAAGCATTGTACGTTTAGTTAAAATCTGAAGCACCTGCACTGGGTGAGAAGTATTATCAGAGGAGGGAGTGTGTTCCACTGAGATGTGAGATGTGGGTAAAAAAGATTGGGCTTTGATAGGTAGCAAAACTATGGAGATGATAGGTAGGATTTGAGGTGGGTAGCGGGAAATAACATCGGTGGGAAAAGACATATGGTGATGAGTAGCGTGTTGTGTGGGTAGGGCAGTGGTTAGAAGAGGAAAGCGACGGGGATGGATAGAAAGGGAAAAGAGAGATGAGTCCTTACGTGGAGTGGAATATGTAAGAAACAGTCTGGGAGAGGGAGTTAGCTGAAGTTGGTTTAGGACATGTTATAGAGTGTGTGTAAGTGTAGGGACAGAGAGATGTGTTTGTGAAGGCGTAGCAGCATACCAGCGTTGGTGATCAGATGGGAGGCAATTGGGTGACTGGAATCTAGTTTGCGGATGGTATGGGAGATGCAGAGGTGTTCATTGTGGGTGAGTGGGATGGGAATTAGATGAGATAGTAGAGGATTAAGGTGGGGAAGGTGGCAGAATTTACCTGCCTCGCTGTGTAGCTCGCTGCATAGTGCATCTGTACTTTGTATTTCACCAACATTAGTACTTTATGCCATTTAATTAACATACTTTTCAGTTTTTTTGCAACAGGTGCATGTTTCCCCGCCATGGGTCCCACATTACGGGCACAGTAAATTTAACTTCTCTTCTTCAATATAGTTACATTACATGAACGTTACAGTGTGGTTAACCTTACTACAGTTAAACGTTTGGGTTTCGCTACCATATAAAAGAGCGTTTTTTTTTTTTCGATATAGAACTGCATTTCTACAGTGTTATATACGTCCGCATTACATTCCGTGTAACTACATGTCCAAACGGAATCCATTAATTCCGAAATAGTACGATCACTATTTCAGTATTACGATTGCCTAGGCATCAATTTTTGTCAAATTATGGTCCTAACGTTACTTCCTCAACCACAATATGTTTGTAACTTTTTTGGGTGTCCTTATGCACCTTCTTATAGCTAGGCTGTTATTCATCCTGATATTATACCTTTACACTTTTTAATATAAAATAAAGGAAAAAAGAGAGAAAAGGAAACTGTAATATTAGCTCCTATTTTATTTCAAGTTGCTGCCACTCATCTTGGCTTATATAAATGGTTCTACTGTATGTCATACATTATATGTTGCGGTGCTGTAATATGACTACAGTCGGTCACACTCTTGTAACATTTCATTTTGTGATGGTTGTAAATTGATAACAACTAGACTGTTATTACGATCTAATACTATACCATTAAGTCATTTGGAAATTAAAAAATCATTTTTATTTTAAGTTGTCGTCTCTAATCTAGGCTCACCTAAATAATTCTGTTGTACATCATTTATATGCTCGACTGTTGTAATACAACTGCATTTGGTGATACTTATCTAACATTTTATTTGGCTATTGTTGTAAACATATTATTTCACCACTTATGTTTCTTTTTGATTTATATCGGTTTTATGCTTATACTGTTCCCCACCAGTTAATAGTTGCAAATGTCTTCTGTTCTGATTATTGACTAACGACTATCCCTGTAGTGTTGTTCATGACGCTACCTAACGACGCACATTTCATGCCGCCAATATATGAGCTTCTCCCCCATAGAAGTAGCATAAATGTTTCTTTGTCAAGTTGTTCACGATGATCTGACATGTGGTTCATCGCAGTGTATAGTTGTTTGTAAAGTTACTCAATAGCTTCATTTCCACAATTAACGCTAGCGTCACCTACCAGGCTTCATTTACTTCTTAGTCAGTTTAATCGGCACAGTCAATTTGATACTGGTTATCTCCGAATGGATAATGGCACTGTCAAATATGCCTATATGAGATGAAATCTGTATTACATCCAGTTTGCGTGCTCACTTTCGTGAGCTGTTTAATGAAGTTTGATTTAGATGTAAGTACGATATTAACTGTGATATCTGTGTATTAATTACTAAGATCCATACTTATGTTTTCTTCTTCTGTAGTGGTCAATCCAAGGATTGGTTTGCAACAGCTACAATGGCAGCTTGTCTCCATTCTGTGCGTCTTTCAGCTTTTCTCTTCATTTCTTTATAGGTGTTACATCCCACATCTTTCACGATTTGATCCATGTACCTAAGTCGTGGTCTTCCTCTTGGTATTTTTCCATCGACATATCCCTCTATGATTGTGTTCAGGAGTCTTTTAAGTCTTAGTAGATGGCCTGTAAATTGCACTCTTCTTTTAACAATGAAACTCCAGAAGATTCTCTTCTCACCTGCTCTTTCCAGAACCACTTCGTTTGTGACCTTGTCGATCCATTTTGTTTTGAGCATGCGTCTATGGCACCACATTTCAAAAGAATTTAGCTTCTGGTCTTCCTCTGTCCCGAGAGTCCATGTTTCACACACATAGCATGCCACACTCCACACCTATGATTTCAAAAATCTTTTCCTGATTTCAAGGCTGATGCTCTTAGATGTTAATATGTTTTTCTTCTTGTTAAAAGCAGCATTTGCTTGAGCTATTCTACTTCTCACTTCTGCCTTGCTCCTTCCATCCCTGGTAATATTACTGTCCAGATAAGTAAATTAATCAACTTGTTCAAGCAGTTCATTGCCTACATGGACTTGGACTTTCACTTGATCTTCTTTGTCGCATGTCATTACTTTTGTTTTTGCTTTATTAATTCTCAAATTATATTCTTCACCCATAACTTTATCCATTCTATTCAGTAGGACTACAAGATCTTCTTCACTTTCAGCCAGGACAGCTATACCATCGGCATATCTTATCATATCTATTCGTTGGCCATGAGTTACTACACCTGTCTGTGAATTTTCCCTTACTTTTTTCAGCGCCTCTTCAATGTATACGTTAAAGATAACAGGGGATAGGGCGCAACCTTGTCGGACACCTTTCCGTATCTGCACCTCTTCTTGTTTTGTCCGTCCACGGATAACTGCTGTCTCGTTTTTGTACAGGTTCCATATCATTTTTCTACCTTTATGGTCTATTCCTACTTTTTTGAGTACCTCAAACATCTTATCCCATTTAACATTATCAAAGGCTTTCTCTACATCTACGAAAGCTATGTATGTTTTCAGGTTCTTATCTAGTCGTTTCTCTATTATTAGCTTTAGAGCAAATATTGCTTCTCTGGTTCCTCTATCTTTCCGGAATCCAAACTGGTCTTCGGAGAGTGTAGCTTCGACTTTTTGTTCTATGCGTTTTAGGATAATTGAGGTTAATATTTTAGAGGCGTGAGTAACTAGGCCGAGCGTCCTATAATTTTCACATCTTGTAACATTTGCCTTCTTTGGAATGGGGGTCATAATGTTTTTCTCAAAGTCTGTAGGAATTTTACCCTGCTCGTACATGTTGAAAACAAGATTATACAACTCCTGATTCAGTTTTGCTCCTCCAGATTTCAGAAGTTCGGCTGGGATATTGTCTATACCAGGCGATTTGTTGTTTTTCAATTTTTTCAGAGCTAGTTCAAACTCTTCCTTTAATATAGGTTCACCTATGTTGTGTGCATCTACTTCTGTTTCTTCTTCCATGATGTTTTCAGACAGGTCTGGTCCGCTGTTCAGTTTTCCTATATATTGTTTCCATCTTCTTGCAACTTAATCATCGTCATCCAACATATTGCCATTTTCATCCATCACAGCCCTACACTTGTTTCTTCCGTCTCCAAAGCAATGTCTCACACATTTATAGGCCTATCTCATGTTGCCTTCAACTGAAATACAGAGATCATCAAGGTATTTTTCTCTTGCTTGTTTTGCCTCTCTGTTGATTCTGTTTTTCAGACTCTTGTATTTCTCTTGGTCTTCCTTCTTCACAGAATATTTTAATTTCCTTCTGTCTTCCATTATATTTAGTAGGTCATTAGTGATCCATTCCTTCCTTTTCTCTGTCCTTTATTTTCCTATTACTTCTTCTGCTGCTCCTAAAATATCAGTTTTTATTTTTTCCCAGCTGCTTTGGATGTCATTGCAGCCCTGTGTATTTGTTTTCTTGTCTGTTTCTAGCTGATAGTGCTTCAGTGTATTTTCGTTTTTCAGGTTTGTCAAATCCCATTTACATGTACTTCTTTTTTTAATGTTCTTGAATTTTAGTTCAGTCGTCATCATAACGAGTATGTGGTCACTTTCCACATCACAGCCTGGATATGATCTGCTGTCCTTAACTTGGTTTTTAAATCTTTGCTTCACTAATATGAAGTCAATTTGATATCTGTTAATGTCACCAGGCATTTTCCAAGTATATCTTCTTCTTGGATGATGATTAAAGAAGGTATTTGTAATGAAAAGTTTATTTCTTTGGCAGAATTCTACAAGTTTATCCCCTCTTTCATTTCTTAATCCTAATCCAAAATTCCCTGCCACATCCTCTTCTTTACCTTCCCCAACAACGGCATTCATATCTCCCATGATGACAAGGTTTTCAGCTCCTTTAATTCTGCCAATTACTTCTTCAAGGTGGTCATACATCATGTCGATTTCATCATCCTCGTGCCTCGTAGTTGGCATGTATGCTTGGATTATGATTGTGTCTCTTGGTTTAGTTTCCAATCGGACATAAATTATCCTCTCACTATGTTGAACAAATCCTTTTACTCTTAACCCCATCTCTTTATTGGGGATAATACCCACTCCTGCAATCCCGGGATTGTCTTGTGCTGTTCCAGTGTGTATGATTCTGTAATCCCCTGACCAAAAGTCGCCAGCGTTTGCCCATCTCATTTCTGAGACTCCCAGTACATCAATATCCATTCGTTTCATTTCCATTTTCAAGTTTTCCAGTTTACCACATTTAAGAAGTGAGTTGACGTTGCATGTTGCTATCCTTCTCACATTAATGCATTTGGATTTTGGTATCTCTTTAATTGTCCCCACCCGGAGTTCCGAATGGGGGACTATTTTACCTCTGGAGAATTTAACCAAAGAGCTTTACATCATAAGCTGTTGATACTTGGGATACCCGCCCGGGTCTTTAATGGAATGGTTTCCCGTTGCCTTCTCCATTCTATGCCGTTGGCCATCTTGTGGCTCCTCTGCCTTTAAGAGCAGTTTCCCACCCCAAGGGCAAGAGAGTGCCCTTCCTCCTAGCCGCTCATACGCCCTCCTACCCTCCTAGAAGGCCGTTGGCAATTGATAGAAGGTAATCTCCTTATCCCTGGAGATATTCGGCTCAGTAGAAGTATAGGTTGGAAATGGAAGACCCCTAGCCCTCGAAACCTAATAGCGTCAGGGTCGGAAAAGAACAAGAGTTGGCCGAGGGTGGCCAAATAGGAAAGATAAAAGTGAGGAGCCTGGCATAAGTAAGTGGAAGCAATGCCAGGACTCAGCTCGGGACCCCGTGGTCGCCAGCCACGTACTCACTAGGTGTGACTCCCTGAAGTATACTTATGTCATTATGTACATATTTGCTATCGTTAATTAACTTTTACGCTTTATTCAACAGTTTGTCTGATGATACAGTTTTGAAACGCCTAACGCTTAATAAAGAAGTGCGCTATCAAGACGTTTCCATTTTTCAAAGTTTTGTTAGTGTGTGTTTTTGTGTGTTCCCCATCTGTTCCAAAACCACTGGACCGATTTTAACAAAATTGTTACACGTATCCTGTACTGTCAGGCAACAATCGTTGTGCTGGTGAGAACCACCTACTTACCATTATTCAGGAAATATGACGACATAATGAGACGCATGAAAAAGTGCCGCATTATACATTAGGTTTTAATAAATTTATCCTTTACTACTACGACACTCCAACGACTGAGTCAACTGAAAGAAATCCCTAACATAGTTTTTTTGTTTTCGTTTCTTACAGAAAACTGGTTAAATAAATACCTAGTACCTAGGCAATGCTAGGTTTTTCAACCAGTTGCCCATGTTATTCAGTCTGTACATTGAGGCAGTGGCAGAATAAAGCAAGTATGAATTTCTAAAAGGTATTAAAGTACAGGTAGAAGAGAAACAAACAATAGTTTACCCATGTTAATGGTGACCGAGTCCCTTGCCTATGTACTAAATTACTTGACGAAATGAGAAATACAAACTTTAAAAAACACTGTCAGAGAGTGAAATGGACTTGTAATATCAGCTGAATGGTCATGGACAGCGCCTTGAAATGAACTTATAAGATGAGTAGCGACAAACGTAAAACAAGAGCTGCAAAACAGTCGATTTAATCATATGATTATGAAAGAATCATAAAGTAATCAATGAGTTTTCCTTTTTCAGAAGCAAAATAACTTATGGTTGCAGACATAGAGACTGACAATAGAAAAATGGCCAAATGGAGGATAGTTAATATGGCAATGGAAGGGAGTGTGTGTAATGGTGAGGGGTAGACCAAGGTGTGAGTACAGTGCACAGGTTCACATGGGTATAGGTTCCAGTAATTACGCAGAGATGCAGAGGGTTGCGCAGGACAAACTCGTGTGCAGAGCTTGTACAGTAACTGTCCCTGCCACGGCGACAGATATAAAGCTCCTCACTGCTCTCCTTACCTCTTATAGGTCATTTTTGCAGATATCAGACTATTCGACTCACGTATGGGAGCTTTATGTAGTGATCACGCTCCATTATGAAATGAACGTGCCTAATACAAATACGTGTCTCATATACTTATCAAACATTAAAGATATTTAATTACAGAATGAAAAATGTCACTTGGAATAATAACAGTTAAAAGTCAAATTACTCTACTGTTCCTTTTGCACGTAACACATGAAGCCTCCTAATGTTGCTTTCTACTGTATATTTCTCCACGTAGTCATTGATTCTCAACGACAACACTATATCAACCGTAAATCTCTTAATCAATCCTGCACGCCTTTCTGCGAAATAATGGAATTCCTTTTTCCTACAAACCGCCGTGTTACCACTTTCTGCCAGCTTCAGCACATTAGAGTCAGCGCAGGATACCGTGGCTGGTAGCTGCACGGATGGCAGGGCAAACGTGTGGAGAGCGATAGTGGCAGGCGCTGTAGGAGAAATGCCGAGTGCTGGAGGAGAAGTGCCTATGTTATCGTTTTTTGTAAATACTCGTATTAGGTGGCGCCGCTTCTTGCGACCAAACTTGTTTTGTGATCAATTAAAAAGACCTGTTCGCCTTTGCTTTGGTCAGTATCTAAAATGAATTCCACTGAAAATGAAGAGATTTATTTTCGCCTGGCTTGTTAACCATTTGTAACATTCAGAGAAACATAATTAATGGTGATTTTTGAGCACGTCCTACACATTTGTCTAGCTGCCATGTTAAAATCTACTTCTTTTGCCAAAACACAACGGAGTTTACACTTCGACTGGTCCCAGCGGAGGTTCGACTCCTCCCTCGGGCATGGATGTGTGTGTGTTTGAGCCGGCCGAAGTGGCCGTGCGGTTAAAGGCACTGCAGTCTGGAACCGCAAGACCGCTACGGTCGCAGGTTCGAATCCTGCCTCGGGCATGGATGTTTGTGATGTCCTTAGGTTAGTTAGGTTTAATTAGTTCTAAGTCCTAGGGGACTAATGACCTCAGCAGTTGAGTCCCATAGTGCTCAGAGCCATCTGAACCATTTTGTGTGTGTTTGTGGTTAGGATAATTAAGGTTAAGTAGTGTGTAAGCATAGGGACTGATGACCTTAGGAGTTAAGTCCCATAAGATTTCACACACAATTGAACAGTTTTTGGAGTTTACACAGTCTCAACTCACTAAAATGTTTTTCAGACACGACAGCGGGAGAATTAGGAAACAGTGGCTTATTAAGTTTGTTGAGTGAGGAACTGAGGAAAAGTAAAGTCAGTATCTTATGAAAAGCACATCCTTGGTACAAAATGAATGTCTAATGTCTTCACTTTTGTTGTTCCAAAACCCATAGCATTTCTTGTTTCACCAGCTATCGATGGTCCATAAAAAATCCATTTTTTCGTCGGAAATGTCCGTAGTGGAATAATACGGTAGTTAATGAAGTTTTGCATAATAACCATAGACCTATGGAAAAACACTTTCCACTGTGCATGTTATCATTCGGGGCAACGACCTTGCCGCAGTTGATACACCGGTTCCCGTGAGATCACCGTAGTTACGCGCTGTCGGGCGTGGTCGGCACTTGGATGGGTGACCATCCAGGCCGTCATGCGCTGTTGCCATTTTTCGGGGTGCAATCAGCCTCGTGATGCCAATTGAGGAGCTACTAGACAGAATAGCGGCTTCGGTCAAGAATACCATCATAACGACCGGGCGAGCGGTGTGCTGACCCCACGCCCCTCCTATCCGCATCCTCCTCTCAGGATGACACGGCGGTCGGATGGTCCCGGTAGGCACTCGTGGCCTGAAGACGGAGTGCTTTTATGTTATCATTCGCCAAAATCTCATTTCGATATCTCAAACTGTTTATGAAATATGAGGAATTATGTGGATATTTCACTCTGGCTTTATCACTGGCGCGGCGCTATCGCAAACGAGTGCGCTACGTCAGATCAGTTTTCTCGAGATTGGTGACAAATACACACCTCCACCAAAATCTAAACTAAAATTCAGTATGTTAGCTACACTTCGTATCATGCAATATATTATGTTATATGCACCAGAAGCTGAATCATACAGACTTCTATTTTTCATTGCAAACTTTTTCGAATTTCGCGCAGTGTCTTACTTCGATGTAAGTATCTCAGTAATCATGACCGTTTACGAACTGATGGCCAACCATCATGAACGTGACGTACAAAGCCATAAGTAAATAAAAGCTGAAATTTTTTTATTGGGTAGTTGCTGTAAAATCAATTGAGAAAAACTGCAGGATGTGCGCCTCGATTCTGTCATCGTCGACCAGCCAAAAGATGGAAAATACTGTAGGCGTCCCCTTCCGAACAAACAGATGAACTTCCCAAGGAGCTTTGGACGAAAACTGGTCACTGCTCATCGTCCACCCTACGAACTGTGTCTACACCCAGCGCGGTAGCGTGCCGCCACCGCTCCATAAGGAAGCTCAGCACAGGCCCCTCTTCCTACTCCAAGATGGCGCGTGACTACTGGTGCTGGGGCACTGCGGAAAGACAATGCTCCCTTGTAGAAAAGGGGCGCTCGATGCGCAAAATTCCAGAAGCCAGCGATAAGTAAGGAGCACAATATCTATACGTCATGACGTTAGTGATAGCAGTACTCTTTACAAGGTGCATCAAACCAGTCTTACGATTCAGTAACTAAGACTGCATCTCTTGAAATGCCTCAATAGCTTTGTCGAATGCAGAGCTTGAGTGACGTTTTATAAAGAAGATTTTTGATCCTATATATTTATGGCTACTCACCTCATGGAAGATTTTTTCAACTACATCTCTTCAAAACTGTACTGTAACTCACCTGAAACAAGAGAAGAAATAAAATTATTAGCTACTTCTCATGGCGATATAACTGTAGCGAAAGCTGGCACCAAAGAGAGTAAAGAATAACAAAAGACAACATATTTCAGCAAACATAGCTCAACAAATCAGCCTTTTGCAAGATAAAACAAATTCATTTGAAATGTAAGCTTTTCGACTAAGTACTTATCTAATTAGGCTTCAGTTTCACCCATGGGCCAATGCTGGAGAACAGGGTGCATGCATGATGGGGCATTGGCACATTTTGCTGCTAATGCAAGACCACGTCTTGTAACGTTCCATAGATGGGCAGAGCGTGGTCTGTACCTTGGCTTTCAACATTAACTGACCTCAGTCCTCTGGATTTTTCTAACTGGTGTCGTCTCAGAAGTGAATCGTGTAGCATTCCCATTACCACGGTTGAAGAACAGGAGCGGTGAACTGTACAGTGTACTCAAGATTTACAAGATGATCCGGGTGTGTTTGAAACATCGTTCGTTCAGTTCTTCGATGAAAACCAGTGTTGATGTTCTCCCGTGAGAATGAGAAACCGTTATAAACAAATTCTTTCACTATTTACACATTTAAACTGTTAGTGTTGAAGAACCGAAAGCGCATTGCGAGTTTCCTGAAGTCAACATAAGCAGGTGCTTGATAGCGTTAAAAGCAGACAGCTTTCCTTGGAACCGGCTGTTAACAGAACTATCAGTATTTACGGGTGATTAAAACCTTATCTTTTATCTCAAGAAAAACTGCCATAGTACCTAAAAATCAATTTTTAGCGGTCCTCAGCCACTGATTCGGCTCTGTTTTATACAGAGTCAACTGCAAATACTTTCATCACCAGTAAAAACTATTGAGGCAGCAGAAATCTCAGTAAATGAAGTTTTAGACGTTTCAGAAATAACGATAAGGGAAGTAAAAGCGAAGGAGGGGGAAAATTCCAAACTACATAAATTCTGTCTTTGATTGCAAGAAGAGGGCTGCTAGATTCTAATTTCTTGGACATTTCAAGTTTATTTTAAGAGGTACCAAGTGACTAAATTGAAAAATTTACTTATTCGTTTCATGTGTTGGAACCATTTAACTGTGTTCACCTCAAACATCCTTTCCTTTGGAAATCGGTTCAGCAGTCTTAAAACTTTAGCAGAGTTTAACGAAATTATTTTAATAGAAGTATATGAAGGTGAACTTTTTGTGAAGTTCACCGTGTTAAAAACGTATACGAAGAGGTAAACCATGAATTAAGAACAGTCAAGTGTGCTGACGAAAAATCATCTGTCATATTCAACTTCCTTCCATCTCAAGAAATCTGCTTCAAAAATTTGTAGCTCATTATTGCCTTTGTGCTAGATATACATTGCATTACTGCTACTGTAGAAAAGGATTATCTTTCACAAATGTCTTATGGACTGATGAAGTCAGTTGGTTTAGTGTGAATACTGTTTAGGAAATAAGTATACCTAAGACTCATTTTTAGGATACTTAATGTGTTGACTTTTATATAAGTTCCTGTTTCAGAATATAAAACTCCTGAACGAAATACATTATTCCGAAAAATATAAATAAGAGTGAGAAATAAGTAATCTATGTAACTAATAATCATGATCTGCCCTAAATAAAGACTTCATTATATCACAGAGATAGTTGTGTTCGCATGTGACAACAATAAAATAATAAAATATTTGCTTGATTAGTAATGCAAGGCTTTTTGATTTTTCCAGTGGTAGTTTTAAGGGAAAAGTACAGTGACCAATGTACTCATCTTTGTCACATAAACCATTTTAACACAAATCTGCTACATAGGTGCGACGCCTAAGACCTGCAGATGTGAACGCTGCCACCGCCATCCACAGCTCCGTGTGGACGCATGGCATCTCTTGTACATTCTTGGAGAATGCCTGTAGGCTATTGGAACAGCGCAACAACTGTTGCCAACAGAAGCTGACAATCGAACTACGAGTAGCGTGTGCCATCTAGCGACGGCCACTACATTTACTGCCTTTACACGATAAATTATGCTATCTCTTATTTACTATATTGAAATATATCAGTAATTTGCTGTTTTCTGTCGTCTCTCGTCCATTTGCGTTTTTATTATTTATTGTCCTAACCACAACGTAAACTGCAATGTAAGAAACTGTAACTGTGTTCGAAACTTGTTCCACATTCGTCCTTTATTAATACTAACTATACAGTCATCCCAACATATTCGATATTACCACGAATTCTGTGATCATTTTTTATTTTTTGAACTGTTTGATACATTCTGATCAGTTTCAAACTGCTTTGCTTTCTTTCATGAAACTGAGAACTTTTCCAGGAAGTTTATTTCTAAAGGAAGTTGCTACATTCTGTTACGGATTTCCCCCCCCCCCCCCACCCTCACCCTTAAACCAACCAACCAATCTACAATTACATCCTATATATATATATATATATATATATATATATATATATATATATATATATATATATTGGTTGAAGCATGTGTGAGCACTTTGACTCCTCTCATTTTTACATGGTTATGACTTGTTGCAGTGCAGCATAATGAGAAGTCTACATGGTTATGACTTGTTGCAGTGCAGCATAATGAGAAGTCTGTTGTGTTTATAGTATAAGTTCTGCTTTGGTTTTTTAACCTCTTACTGTACTAGGTATATATAATAATGCTTTCTTCTTCTATTGCAGATTCTGAAGATGGTATTGCATAGCCGAAACCGGTAATTCTGTTCAAAAAGTTTTGCAACCAAGACGATTTAATAATAATTTTAAAAAAAATGTGTACCTCGTACGGTAGCTCTCGAGGTTGTCGTTCTGTGACTAATTCTACTGAACAGTTCAAAATCTAGTGTGCAGGCTGCCAAAAATTATTTATCGGATTCCTCTAGACCACTAAATGCATACTTCGATTTAACTGATCTTCCAGTAATGAAGGATTCTTTCACCTTACTTTCCAATATCTCCCACCACAGATTGACTCTTATTGGGTTCGGTAAGAAACTTGAGTGGTAGCATGAATATGCATCGTCGAAAGATTTGAAATGTAAATTTCTGCTCACCCTCTGAGAAAGCGAACGGACGCAGCTCCTATACACTGAACATGAGTACAAAAGGACGCGCTCATCAAAGCTCGGAGGAACTGATAGTGCGGATAAGCAAAGAAATGAATAGTGTGAGGACAGCACCTTCTGTCCTCTAAGGCGCTGCGTAATTTCATTGCAGAGGGGAGCAGCGAGCTGGGAGTAATGAGATCTGCTAATTAGAGAGAGTTCAGCGGACGTGGAGAGCGAAGTGGCACGGTTGATCTAATCGAGTAACGATCGACTGATACTCCTGCCATTACGCGTACCTGTAGGTTAGCTTAGTGCCCCGCCATCGCGCTTCACTTCGCGTATCCTGTCGCAAATCATGCAAAGAAGCTAAATTATGCCACAGTTTACTTTTAACTGCTGGACACTAATTTGACAGCTCAGAAGAGACACAAGATAACCCTCATCAAGTGCGACTTCGCAGGCTTCAGAATTCAGATGTAACTAAAGGGTATTTAATTTTCTACTTTTCGTCTCATTTGTATCATAAGCCCAGTGGGGGCAACGGAAACACATTCCATCACGTGTTCCCGTAAGAAAACGTTGCATAGTAACATAGAGACCTAGACTGACTTGGGGTTTGTAAGGCAAAACCGATTGACATACATTACTCTCCTCCTTGTTAATGTTGTCACCGAAGTTAAGCGCTGTCGGCACTTGGATGGGTGACCATCCAGGCCCCCATGCACTGTTGCCATTTTTCGGGGTGCACTAAGCCTCGTGATGCCAATTGAGGAGCTACTCGACCGAATAGTAGCGGCTTCGGTCATGAATACCATCGTAACGACCGGGAGAGCGGTGTGCTGACCCCACGCCCCTCCGCATTCTCCACTGAGGATGAAACGGCGGTCGGATGGTCCCGGTAGGCCACTCGTGGCCTGAAGACGGAGTGTTTTTTTTTTTTTTTTTTTGTTAATCTTGTAATTGGCACGGTGTTCCAAATTTCTCGGACTTGACTTGCCTATATTTTTCGTTCCATCTACGTTTCTTTAATGAATGTTTTCGTTTGCAATTAAATACTTAATTTCAATAAATAAACTGCTAGTATTGTTCTTATGCCAACGGTCTTGCCGCAGTGGTAACACCGGTTCCCGTTAGATCACCGAAGTTAAGCGCTGTCGGGCTTGGCTAACACCTGAACAGGCGATCGTCCGAGTTTGCCGAGCGCTGCTGGCAAGTGGGGTGCTCTCGGCTCTTGGGGGACCAATTGAGGAGCTTCTTGACTGAGAAGTAGCAGCTCCGGGTTTTGTAAACCGACACACGGCCGGGAGAGCGGTGTGCTGACCAGATGCCCGCCATATCCGCATCCAGTGATGCCTGTTGGCTGAGAATGACACCGCGGTCGGACAGTACCGTTGGGCCTTCCGAAGCCTGTTCGGACGGAGCTGTTGTTCTTATAAGTATTAACGTTGCGAATTTTACTAAGACTAAAAACTCTGTTGAGTGTCATGAGCATCCGCAGAAAACTTCTCCAAGAATGTACAAGTGTTTAAAAAAGATGCCTTTTCTTTTGGTGAGAACAAAGACACGTCGTTCCCCGACAATTGTATTTTGCCGGCGATACGTCAAACTCAGTTTGTCTTAAAGAAGTGGTAGCTGTCTTCTCAATAGTTTCTGAGAGTAGATAACACTGGTGCTTCAAACGAATGCCTACTTCGTTAAGATATGTGAAGTAGGTCTCTTCTGAGTTGCATGATCCTATGTTACTTTCTTAGTTCATTAAACCTAGAGTATCAAACCGAAATGACTTAATAAAATGTTCCCGAAAGATAATCTTATGCACCCACCAATAATGTTAAGATGGCACTGACAATTTAAAATCGAAAACAGAAAATAAATCGCATTGAATGAGAAAATTCGTATCTCACGAAAGAGGAGAAACTGCATACTTTTTTCAACTTTGATGTCACTTTCTGCACTTATAAAGCTCTATATCTAATGATGGAAATGAATGTATTCTAAACGTGTTATTGGAAGGAAACATGTTTCACTTTGAAATTAATAACTGCCACTAAAACATGTCTGAATCTTAAATTCATTAGCACAATTTAATAAATTCCTAATGACTTTTTAATCGCTATTTTACTGAGCAGCTGTTTACATAGCAAAAACAACTGCAGCGTTGCACTGTCGTTACTAATTATTGCTGTATATGTTAATTTATTATAATTATTAAGTTTTCTAATTGGAAATGCCGTGTGGCTAGGGCCTCAGGTCGGGTAGGCCGTTCGCCTGGCGCAAGTCTCGAGTTGAGGCCACTTCGGCGACTTGCGTGTCGACCTGGATGAAATGATGATGACAAGGACAACACAACACCCGGTCCCTGAGTGGAGAAAATCTCCCACCCAGCCGGGAATCGTAACCGGGCCGTTAGGTACGACATTCCGTCGCGCTGACCGCTCAGCTACCAGGGGCGGACATTAGGGTTTGGTGTATGGTTATGAATGATGAGTAACTGGTATGACAAGACCGTGTTAATGCATGAGTCGTGTTTCAGTACAATTGTGAATCTGTATTTTGGAACCGGTGCTCTGATAGAAGTGATTTTGACAGCACTGTTCAAGTAAAATTAGGTGTGTAAAGCATCCCCGCACGTAAAAGTTTTGGTGTCCTCGTCGTCTTGATTTTATTTTTCTGAGGGAAATCTAATTGCTTACTATGATTAGCCATATTAATATGATCACTACCCACCAGGAGGTGAAATGCACCTAGGGCTACTGCCAGAAAGTGAGGTAGTAAGGAAAGTATGAAGTTGTTATAAATGGTTGAAGCTATTACATAGATTCGCTGCAGCAACATTAACCAAAATATTACCACAAAACTCAAGGCTCATACAGAAAAACTTAAAAAGCTTTGTATTGTTGCAACCGCACTTCAGATTACTGCAACCGTAGCGCAACAGTGAGCAGTGAGGCAAAGTAGCTTCAGGCACCAAGAAAGCGTATGTTGTGCTTGAAATACATTCAGATCAGTCCGCCGTAACACAGCAATGACACTTCAGAACGAAGTACAACGATGGTCAACCAAGTGCAGACTCCGTTCGGCGACGATAAGCGCAAAAGTTTCAGGAAGTCTCTGGAAGGGGAAATCAGCGGGTCCGCCTTTAGCGTGTGAAGAAACGGTTGACCGCGTGCGGCAGAGTTTCTAGCGTAACCCACAGAAGTCTTCCAACAGAGAAAGCAGGGTGCTGAACATACCACAGCCATCTGTTTGGAACATGTTAAGAAAACGACTGAGATGAAGCCTTACTGCTTGCAATTGTTACAAGCCCTGACATCCAGCAACGAAGTCAAACACTTTGAACTTTTGACACAGTTCCATCAGTTTAAGGAAGAGGAATGGTTTTGTGAGAAACTCATATTCAGTTATAATGTAACATTTTATTCTTAACGGCAGTGAACAAACCACACTCACTCATTGAATTTTCGGTACATGAGGGCCTGCCGAGCGGAATAACGCGGTGATTAGCACACTTGATTCGCGATCGAGCGGACGACGATTTTACAACGCATCCGGCCATCAAAATTTATGTTTTTTGTGATGCAATTCATAATTTAACGTTCCCGGTCACTTTTCCGGCTGCGAGATCTTTAAAGGTTAAGTGTATCTGGACATGCTGGAAAATTGGCCCATACCGCAACTACAGACCGACAGTGTGGACTTCTTCTACCAACAAGATGGTGCTCCATCCCACTCCCATCATGACGTCCGTGATTTCTGAAACAGGAAAGTGAGAATTCGACGGGTTGGTTGTGGTGGGATTGATGATCATAAATTCAAGTCATGGGTTCGGGGGGGGTTGTATGAGAAATTCAGTGGTAACACCTCGTCTACTAACAAAACCTTCCAAAACTGCGAGCTCGAATCAACAGTGCTTTTGAACGGACTGACAGGGACTTGTTGCGCTGGACTGGGACAGGACTTGATTATCGACTTGATATTTGCAGAATCGGCAGGGGTCCACAGATGGAACACTTGCAATATGACAAAAATAGCTTTCTGAGTTTTTCTACCTCTGTGGAAAGTCCTGTGACAATATGTGCGATAATATACCTACAGAAAATCTATGAAATCGCTTCAATTACCTATATTAATCTTGTATGTAAGGAAGGCAGAAACGAATAAGGAATTATTCCAGCGACACTACTGGCCTAAAATTGGGAAACGTGGGACAAAAATCTTTGGCAAAGGGCAGATTTTTTATGGCCTGGCACTTTGAAACGGGGCTCTTGGAAACGGCGAACCAGGTCGGTTGTTCGAATGCTACTGTCATGAGTATCTATGGAATGTAGTTGAAGGACGGTTGATATTTCCGTTTATTTTCTGTATGGGTATACCGAGTGCAGTAATTTTATATATATGTTGCCCTAGTACATAGCCTGTAATGCTGATACGCTAAAACTGTTCGATCACGCCACCAGGATCTGCTTGTGAACACTGCAGATACTAACGTTCCCACAGTAACAACAGCTACGAGCACACAATCACTACAGCGGCAGCCTCAGGCAAAAATGCTAGTTACTGGCGGTGCGGTGGATGCGTTGAGTGGTCTCGCCAACTTCACCTAAAACAATTTAATGCAGGAGACATACGAGAATAGTAACACTTTGTTTTCTCTTTTCCCGGTACTACAGTCCATATACATTGCGAGAAAAATGCCTTTCGGTGCTACTGGCTGTATATATGACGTTAGAGACGCCAAACGGCCACAGCGTTCAGCGTTCAGAGAGTTAACACTAAGAGAGAATTATCATCTCAAAAGCTCAGATTTTAATGTAGCACTGCACAAAAATAACAATATAAGGAAGTAGGTTAACGCATTTAACACACATTGCTTTGGTAGGCCTCAACCGAGCATGTACACTTCATCAAAACTAAAAACGACAACATGACAACTACATTCATTTATAAGCCTGCTGCATTAATTGAAACGCCTTTTATGTCGGCCAGGCAGGCATAGCCTTTAAAAATAGATTCAATGAGCATACAGAAGCATAAAGGAAGGAAGCAGAAGACAAATCTACCGTTCTTTCCCAATTAATTTCAAAACGATGTAGTGTCACTCATCTTGCCAGTAACGTCACAGTTTTGCGTAAAATGGAGAAAGGCAGTCGTATGCACATTTGGGGGGGGAATTACACCTGAAACCATGTACACCACTATAACAGTAATACGTGATAATACTTTCAACGTATAAAAATGCTTTAAAAACGCTATTTTCCGTGATGCCTTTCAGAACGTGTTGGATGTTAATTTTTGCGCTGTTATACGTCTCATTACGTAGTACAGCAGGCCCATTTATGGTAAACGGCAAACCATGCTCAGTTCCTCATAGTTAGTTGTGTTAACATCGGGTTTGTGTGCAGAGATTTCCTTTACTACTCCAGTTTGTGTTCTGTTGTTGGTTTCAGACTCAGTTTTCGATCATCATAGAGGCTCTGAGCGTCATCTGCTGTGCTTTCTCTTTCCGTAATAATACTTTCTACAGGTCTTTTTTATTATGCATAAGTCAGTCTTCTAAATTCCAGTTTGTCTTGTGTTTTACATAAGTTTTAAAGCACTATGTTAGTTTTTATCTCATTATTTTGCCTCTATCTGCTTACCTGCCTACCCTCTGTAGGCTCTAGTTCTAACCTGCCTCTCCAATATTTAAGTGCCACGTTCCTGTTATGCGTCACCAGCCGTCCTGTGCCCTCTCATAACGCCTAAAACATACGTTCAGGTAACACGTCGATTTGCTAGATTGTAACCGACTTCATACAGTATTTGTCTTTTTATAGATGTTGTTTGTTGGCAAGTTGCTTTTCAGTATTATTTAATTTACATAAAATATATCCATTTTGATAAAAGGGGAGTTCACAGTAATTTGTTGCTTTTATGAAGTGTATGGATGAGTTGTTTTGAACATTTATGTATTTGATTTGCTGTTGATTATGCCTATTGCTACATTCTTATCATTTGACTATTTTTGTTGTACTTTGTTGTTTGATACTATGCTGGATAACGGCACTGGTAGCCGAAACCGGTCGTGGTTTAAGGTACGAGCGCCTGCTGAAAAGTAATGCCTCCAAATTTTTTATACGAAAATTCTTAACAGTTTTTAAATGCGACAAACATTCTACAACTTAATTCTTCAAGTCCACATACTTGTTTGTCTACATAGACACCCTCACAACGTACACATTTCTCCCAATGACAGACCAATTTTGCTGATACCATCAAAATGGCTCAAATGGCTCTGAGCACTATGGGACTTAACATCTGTGGTCATCAGTCCCCTAGAACATAGAACTACTTAAACCTAACTAACCTAAGGACATCACGCACATCCATGCCCGAGGTAGGATTCGAACCTGCGACCGTAGCAGTCGCGCGGTTCCGGACTGCGCGCCTAGAACCGCTAGACCACCGCGGCCGGCGCTGATACCATCACCCAAGAATGTTCGACGTTGTTGACGGAGGCAGGATCTCACCTCTGCTTGAAACACTTCATCACTATCAAAGTGCTGTCCTTCAAGGTGTTCTTTATGTTCTGGAAACAGATGCAAATCGGATGGGGCCAAGTTGGGACTGTACGCAGGTTGATCGAAAACAGTGAACCCAAGGCGTCGAATAAGAGCAGATGTTGCAGCACTCGAGTGAGGTATGGCATTGTTATGCTGAAGGAGATCGTTGTCCATGTGTGGACGAACTCTTCGAATTCCAAACTCAATTACAGCACGCCGTTTCTCATGCACCGACGTTATTACGTTACACGCTTCCGTATTAGACACTACAACTATCTAGCGGCAGTGGGCTGTAAATATGTTGACATGAAAAATAAAGATGTAGAATGGTAATAACGTTTGTTTCATTTAAAAAGGTGCAAAAGTTGTCACATAAAATATTTGGAGACACTACTTTTCAGCACGCCCTCGTAAAAAGAGAAGTGCAACTGTTTGGAATTTTATTCAAAACCATCACTGCAGGCGAGGAATATACACCAGGATGTTCCATATGCTGTACCAGAAATTAATGACAGTTGTAAGTAACAATCAGAATTATATGATATCTACAATAAGAAGCTTAATTTTACTTATTTTTTCTTTCCTGGGCTGATTCTGAAGTGATTAGTGCTCATATTCATTTTTGTAAACTCGTACTAACGAACGTATGGACTGAATTGTTCAGAAGCAGGCAGTGGTTATCATGTGTTTTATACGAAGAAGAATGTTATGAGTAGTGGTATTATGCGACCTGTAGAAAAATTCACTGAACAACTCGAATAATAATAATCAATGATAAATGCAATAGCGTGATACTGTTACAACCATAAACCAGCCATTTTCGGCACGTAGTAGGGATACACCTTCAACTGTATTTATGTCTTATTTTATTTGCAATTAATTTTCGTGTTACGTCCGCATCTCGTGGTCTTGCGGTAGCGCTCTCGCTTCCCGCGCACGGGGTCCCGGGTTCGATTCCCGGCGGGGTCAGGGATTTTCTCTGCTTCGAGATGACTGGGTGTTGTGTGTCTCTCATCATCATTTCATCGTCATTGACTCGCAAGCCGCCGGTGTGGCGTCAACTAAAAAGCCCTTGCAATTTCGGCGGCCGAACTTCCCGCATGGGGTCTCCCGGACAACAGTGCCACACGATCATTTCATTTCATTTCGTGTTACATTAAAGCATCTCTAGCCCCCTGTCTGACACCAGGTAATCAAAGGTATACATCTAGTACAGCGCTCAACAAATCGATGTCCGCTATTATGAACCTACTTTCATGCTCCGACGTGAACGGTAGCAGGTCATGGTTGATGATGACATGAACCTATAAATACCACTGAAGACGCCATCCCTACAACATAAAGATCTAGTAACAGCAGTCGTCCAACGGTGTGTTGTAAGACGAACGTATTGAGACAAGCATTTCAGACCAGACTGAGTACAATACGAGGACTGGCTAAACTACATTGCTACATTACTCTTAACCAGTAAATCCCCACCTCCGATTTTTAAAGTATCAAACTCCCATGTATAAAACGGCTTCGTTTTAAGGAAAGCTAGTTTTTCACCCGTCCCAATATTTATGACGTCATATTTCCTGAACTGTGTGTCATAAAATTGACATAATTTTGTAGCTATATAGAATGACGTATGAGGATACTGTCTGTAAAATGTATTGCGAATTAGTAATAAAGAAGTAATAAATTAACACGTCATGCTTCATGTGGCGAATATTTAGTAAGTGATGAACGTTTTTCCTTTCATAATTTTGTGGGGGATGTCAGAGAGAAAAAGTTTCGAAAAGGTTTGAAATATGTATAATGCTTGTTGGAAGTCGTGCATTGCTTTCATACTCCAATACTGGATGAACATAGTCTTCGTATGATCACACAATGTAGGCTCTCACGGCCGGTATTGTCTTCACTTAAAACTTCCGGGCTGATAACCCGTGGTCGAGCCGGAGACGAAACGTCAGGGGAGAGTTTTATACATCGACCACGGGCTATCAGCCCGGAAGTTTTAAGTGAAGATAGTCTAATTTGTGCGCCATGAGACATGCAGCCTACAGACATGCAGTCTAGAGACATACACAGTGTCTGACTTTAATATTTGACTTATTATGTTGAAATTTTAACGTACTATTACAACTCTTAATGAGTGGATTGTAACAGCATTTCAAATTTTTAAATTCTATTAGTAATTTCATGAAAAAAGGGGAATGTGGGATAAGAGAATTTAATTTTCAACAAGTCATTGTTATTAATAGAAGCTTGCTGCTTGCTTCTGTCTACATATCCTCAGGTATCATATCAAATACTTTTAAATGAAAATGGAAATCATATGTTGAAACGATACGCATTTCTGTGAAGGCTTGTATAGTGCCCACTTGTCCTTACCAGAGGGTGTATTTTCCACATAGGTTATTCGTGTAAAAATGTTTTTCTTTCTTTTCACCCTACCAACTGTAGCTCTAATCGTCGTAGGTCATTCACTGTAAATCCATAAATTCGATTTTCCATTTCAGAAATATAATTACAGATTTTTTGTTCTTCACTGAGCGCACGTGCTCCTTAAGCTATCTACACTCTTTTTACCATGTACTCCATCTTTTTTCTTTCCTAGAAACCCTTTTTTCGGCTTGTTATGTGGGTCATCGAATTGCTTTACGGCTGTAAAAAAAGGCCTCTCATTATTCATCACCGCCTCAGTCGCATTTTCCATCGTAGCCACAACCCATGTTTGTTGTTGAGATTTCTGTACAGATTTTCAAGGCATTCTGATGCACGATATCTGAAACAATACCAACCGGAAGCAGAAAATCGCCTTAACAGAATTTTCGTACTACGCTAAGAGGAACAGAGATTGTTTTAAATGTATGTGTAACTACCTACACAGACAATGTCTCTCGGGTATGTATTCATTCCATTTCTATTAGCTCCTCTCCTTCCCCCTCTCTCCACCCATCTCCTTCACAGTCCTCTCTGTCCATCTGCTAACCCCTCCCCCCCCCCCCCCCCCCGGCTCTGTCCATCTTTTCCTCTCCACTCTGTCCGTCTCCTCACACTTTTCTTCTCATTCCTTGTCCATATCCCCATCCGCCTATCTCTGTCCTTCTCCAGCATATCTGTGTCTATGTCCTCCTTCCCCTCTCTGTCTATCCATTTCTTTCTCCCTTCTTCCCTCTCCATCCCAACTGGAGAGTGCTGGTTCTTACCCTCAACAGTACTTCTTACCAGCTAGTAAGTAATATGTGTAGCAAGTATGGATGAAATCGATTTTGGGGTTTAGGAGCAGGTTTTTACCCGTTTTGCCTGGCATACACACGTCACTTATATTTCACATATAATTTCGCCTTTCTCACTAGCGAATTTCACCCTGCAGTTTCGTTTTCATGCAGCTACATGTTTGTGACGTCATACCTCCTGAACTACGCGTCATACAATAACGTAATGTAGTAGGCAAATTCAGCAATGTATGTGCATACTGCAGGAGAAATGTGTTGCGAATAGAGAGATCAGCAAAGAGGTGACAGATTTAAACGCCATGTATAAAGCGACAGTTTTTAAGACGTAAATCTGCATTATGTATCGTAGAATAATATAATTTTGCACATATACTCAGTGGTATATGCGAATACTGTAAGCAAAAGGTGTCGCAAATGTAGTTAGTAGTAAAGAAGTAATAAATTAAAACGTCATGACTGATGCGGCAGTTTTACTGCATGAACAGCAAAATTGCATTAAGGGTTAAACATTTTTCCTATCACCATTTTGTGGGGGTTGTCAGCTAGAAAAAGTTTCGACGAGTCGCGTGGCTAGATTTCCTAATCGGACGCTATGTCCACATTAGTGGCTCATAGATGAAACTACGTAACCAAAAGAAACAACAAAGAACTGCATTTTCAAGCCAAAAGATGTTGTCTAAACATTTTTCTTTTTACTTTATGCAAAGGTAAGGTACAAAACAATTTGTCTTACAACAGGCGATTGAAAATCATAATAGTTTTTACTAAACAGCAACCTAACAAGCTTCCTTTATCAAACTAACTGTCAACAATGGTAGTGTACAGTGTGGTTACAATTAAAATGTTGCGTGTGCAGATGGAAACTGTTGACGGTATGGGTAGTCAGCTTTATGGGAATGGTGTTCAGACTGCGTTGTTAGTAGTATTAGTGTCATGACTTGCCATTAGGCACTGGTACTGGTTATTTTTCTTTGAGAAAACCGGACCCTAAGGACCTAGGACCTGCACTTCGAACGGCGCACGTTATTGTGACCTGCTTCGCCACCATGTGATCCCCGTTCTATGGGGGAGAGGTGCTTTGGACAGCTGTTTTGATGAACTATGGAGATCCACTTCACACTGCTCATGAGGTCACTTGGTTACTCCACAAAACACACTTGAAGAAAACCGAAGCGTTGGCCGATCTCTCCAAACTGCTTGGCCACCAAGATTACCAGATTTAAACACATGTTGTTGCCGGTTGCTTGGTTGCCCGAAGGATAGTGTTTATCAACGTGACACTAGTACATGCACGACGTTGAAGAGGAGCGTAGCGATGAAGGTAGCCAACATCCCACATGGGAAATTTCGAGCAGCAGTAAAGAAATCTCTAGAGCAGTTCCAGGCTGCGTGGATGCAGATGATCGTCACAGAGACTAATTTTTGTAATCTGGAACGTAAACATGGTACGCAGTAAGCAAATGTAATCCTCTCATGTCGAAATTAAAATGTGCTTTTTTCAACAGTTTATTCGTTATTTCCTTTCCGCGTGACATTACAAATGTTTCCTCAAAGTTTCACTGCCGCACGATGATTCGTTTTTCATGGGGGAACTCTCAAGTAGCGAAAGTTTAACTATCAACACCCTGTGCATGAGAACCAGCTTGATCACTTTTCAGCAGGCATCTGCACTGTACAGCGCTCGTTTACCGCCCTGATCACTTTACCTCATGTGGTGTGCGTACTGTAAGACCTTCGGTACACACACCATCAGATTATTTGACTTGTCGCTCTAACGAAATAGGCGAGTGTCAGCAATGTGCCTCATGGTCTTATCGTGGCGTGTTTATCTTCTGCCGTTAGGTCAGACGATAGAAATGCCACTTGCACGCTTAGAGTAGCAGATTGACGGTGACCAACTTTAAATAGAACTTGATTAATTTTCGCACACATTTATTAAAATAATAAAAAAGATAGACATTACGTAACTTGATTCTGGATGCTGTTTACAATTGACAATCTGAAGTTCCTTTGGTCTTGGTACATTGATCTTATTCTCACATATCTCTGATACTTGACAAACTGTCTATACATTTATCTTCATGGCTATGTACAGGAATATGGTAATCTTATTAGGCACAGACTGAAACTTGACTGCAGACTAATGCAGACTAAGGCAGACTAACTAATCGGAGGTCTGTACACTCGTTATAATACCTCGAGCGTTCAGGTATCACTGCGCGAGTGTGATCCGCGAGGAGAAAAAGTTCTACGTTAGCAGCAATCTCATTGGCTGCGTTACATATTAATACGCGGATCGGCGGAAGCAGAATTTGGTCCGTCTCTATGACAGCGCCATCTCGTAGTGCGGAGATGGACGAGTGCTGCGCCTGCGCTGTTGTGCTTAGCGGGGCGCGCTCTAGTAGAAAGTTGTGTACGCGCTGACTACGCGGAACTATGTACACAACACCTCACCCACCCACATTGAAAATCAAAGAAATATTTGTTGCCCACAGAAGCTGTTAGATAGTCGACTTTCAACTAGAACCCACTAAGCGTTTTAGCCATTTAGAAATGAGAATTCTTGAGGAAACTGCGTTCGGTTGCAGATGTAGAGCCTGTTGTTCTTATTTCATTATTTTCCACCTGCGCCGAATCCACATCAGTCATCCACGTATGTAGTCCCCCGGAATTTGAAGCTGAATAGGGGCTAGGGAAGTTTGCTACCAGTTGTAATTGGAAACAGATTTTACAGATATTTTAATAATTGAAGTTTTTCATCCTTGTCGCCTTTCTCCCACTACTAAGCAGTTGTTTGATATTTATTATATTTTCTTTCTCATATTAAAATAATACAAGACACGTACATAAGTGAATTATTACATCCCCAACACCCAAGAGAAAGAGTGTGCATTTGACTCTAGTCTACATCTACATCACTACTGTGCAAAACACATGGAAGTGGTGGTGCAATACACATGTAAGTGGCGGGCAGAGAGTTCATTGAGCCACCGTCAGACTATTTCTCTACCGTCCCACGGGAAAAATGAACGCTTACATGTTTCTGTGCGAGCTGTGATTTCTCTTATTTTACTACGATGATCATTTGTCACTATGTCGGTTGGCGAAAATAACATAGTTTCACATTCAGAGGAAATAGTTTGTGATTGAAATTTCGTGAAAAGATCTCGTCGCAATCCAAGAGGCCTTTCTTTTGAAGATTGTTGCTCGAACTCGCTTATCATATCCATGAGAAACTCCCCCTTATTTAGTGGTAATACAACACGAGCTGCCCTTCTTTGTACTTTTTCGCTGTTCTCCGTCAGATCAGTCTGGTGAAAATCCCATATTGCACAGCTGTACTCAAACAGAGGACGAACAAGCGTGGTTCAAATGGCTCTGAGCACTATGCGACTTAACTCCTGAGGTCATCAGTCGCCTAGAACTTAGAACTAATTAAACCTAACTAACCTAAGGACATCACACATCCATGCCCGAGGCAGGATTAGAACCTGCGACCGTAGCGGTCTCTCGGTTCCAGTCTGTAGCGCCTAGAACCGCACGGCCACATCGGCCGGCAAACAAGTGTAGTGTAGACAGTCTCTTTGTAGACCTGTTGCGTCTTCTCAGGGTTCTGGCAATAAAATGCAAGCTTTGGTTTACCTTCCCTACAACATTATCTATATTATAGTTCCAATTTAAGTTGTTCGTAATTGTAATACCTAACCATTTTGTTGAATACAGAGACGTTAAATGTGTGCAGTTTATCGTGTAACGGAAACTTAACGGATTTTTTTTTCGTGTTCAAGTTGATGACTTTACACATTTTCTGTGCAGAGACAATAGCCACTTTTCCGACCATATACACACATTAAAAAAGTTTTATATCACCTCGGTGCCGAGAGTTCCGGAACCTGTACAGAAAATTGGAATAGAGATCAACACAAACATCATTTCCACCCTTTTTATTGATTATGAAAACTACACATTGCATATGTACCACCATACAGCACAGACCTTCAGAGGTGGTGGTCCAGATTGCTGTACACACCGGTACCTCTAACACCCAGTACCACGTCCTCTTCCATTGATGCATGCCTGTATTCATCGTGGAATACTTTCCACAAAATCATCAAGGCTCTGTTGGTCGAGATTGTCCCACTCCTCAACGGCGATTCGTCGTAGATCCCTGAGAGTGGTTGGTGAGTCACGTCGTCCATGAACAGCCTTTTTCAATCTTTCCCAGGCATGTTCGATAGGGTTCATGTCTGGAGAACATGCTGGCCACTCTAGTCGAAAGATATCGTTATCCTGAAGAATTTCATTCACAAGATGTGCACGATGGGGGCGCCATTTGTCGCCCATGAAGACGAATGCCTGGCCTATATGCTGCCGATATGATTGCACTCTCGGTCGGAGGATGGCATTCACGTGTCGCACAGCCGTTACGGCGCCATCCATGACCACCAGCGGCGTACGTCGGCCCCACATAATGCCACCCCAAAACAGCATGGAACCTCCGCCTTGCTGCACTCGCTGGACAGTGACTCTTATGCGTTCAGCCTGACCGTGTTACCTCCAAACACATTTCCGACGATTGTGTGGTTGAAAGCATATGCTACACTCATCGGTGAAGAGAACGTAATGTCAGTCGTGAGCAGTCCATTCGGCATGTTGTTGGGCCCCTCTGCAAAGATGAACCTCGCTTTGGGCGTCGGGAGTGAAGTCACTCATCAGACAGCCTATTACGCACAGTTTGAATCGTAACACGACGTCCTTAGGCTGCACGAAAAGCATTATTCAACGTGGTAGCATTGCTGTCAGGGTTCCTCCGAGCCATAATCCGTAGGTGGCGGTCACCCACTGCAGTAGTAGCCCTTGGGCGGCCTGAGCGAGGTTGTCATCGACAGTTTCTGTCTCTCTGTATCTCCTCCATGTCCGAACAACATCGCTTTCGTTTAGTCCGGGACGCCTGGACACTTCCCTTGCTCAGAGCCCTTCCTGACACACAGTAACAATGCGGACGCCATCGAACGGCGGTATTGACCACTAGGCATGGTTGAACTACAACTACACGAGCCATGTACCTCCTTCCTGGTGGCATGACTGGAACTGATCGGCTGTCGGACCCCCTCCGTCTAATGGGCGCTGCTCGTGCATGGTTGTTTGCATCTTTGGGCGGGTTTAGTGACATCTCTGAACAGCCAAAGGGACACACAGACAACGTCTATCTTCAGAAGTTCTGGGAACCGGGATGATGCAATGCTTTTTGATGTATGTACATATCGTGTCTAACTAATTTTCCAATTGGGTTTGATGTTTTGATGATTTTATAGGAGAAAGATATTTTTTCAATTCGTACTCACGAAGTGTCAGTAGACCGTTACCTTCGAGGTAATTCATAATGTTCAAACACATTAAATATCCCGAACCCATATTGCAGGTTTTACAATTTTGTATCTCCAGTCATATTTAGATTTGATGCAACCAGAGTACATTATGATGGACAGAATCGCCGAGAACGCCTACGTGTGTAATATTTACTAGAATAATTCCGCAAGGCCTTTGAAAATTTAATTTTCCGGCTCCGTAACACATTGACTATAATACTGAATAACAGACAGAAGAAACAGAAGTAGTAGTTTGGTAACAGCAACAGGGGCTACAGCAGTATAAAGGCAAGAGGAAATTAAATAAAAGTCTTCCAGTTTGAAGTGATGATCCGCTTCTTGACAAGGGAACCGCTAAGTAGATCTCACTCGAGAAAGATCCTACGGATAAATCTTCATTGATCGCCGATCCACGATATTTTCCGTTCTGGGGCTGTTTAGAGAAGTTTTTTTAAATGGCTCTTTACCTCCACAAACAGTAGCCCAGTAAACACACCGGCAGCAAACGCCCATTACAGACTTTCTACAATTTAACATCCTAAACGGTAGTTTGCTCCGCGACGCAGAAGCTCTGTACGCTATCGCAAAGGTTGGAAACGCGGCGTAGGGACCTCATAAGGCGAACTCCGACAGAGCCCACAGCTAACTGGGCCCGGAACATCAAAGTGGAAGAATTTAATTTTGGTGTTACTCCGACATGGAAGGATTTAATTCTGTGTGCTTCTCTTAGGGAAAAAAAGGAATTCGGCGTGCAGTAACGAGAGGTCGTTTGTACGCGGACCTCTTTAATCTTCTCCTTAGCGGCGTCGAGGGCCTTGTGAGCAGCGCTTGCTCACGGCTTAGCCACTGGCGGGGCTGCCACCACGCCGCCAGTAAACAGCTCGGCCTCCGCGACATCACACGAAACTCACACAGCGCCATCTCTGTATGTGTAGACTCCAGTCTCAGGCTCGAATTCTGCGTATACTCGCTTATGTCGGCCACTAGGCTATTGCGTGAGGGCGGTGGGCTAAAGCAACGGCTCTAACCGTTGCCGCGCTTCATGGTGAATCAAAAAATCTCTGGACAGCGGGAAGGCGTCTGTGTTTTGTAACATTATGGACATGGTGGAGACAAACTCATTAAACACTTCCAGTCCAATTTTCCTATCACCAGTAGATATAGATCTATCCACTCAATCTGTTCACACAATATTGCAGTAGATAGCGTTAGTAGGCACTCGATGAGTACGGTATGTAAGAAATATGTCAGTTAATTAATATGTTACCAATTATCGAAAAATTTCTTTTTCAGCTTACAACGAAATTTGAAAATCCAGACAACATAAATTACAGTATACATATTACTTGTAATCAAAGTTCTGAATGTTGACAAAACGGAAATATCTATTTTACTGTCAATAATAAACAAAAAGACGGAAGTTACGAATTGTGTAATTATGATAAATTATTAATTAAATTGCCTTTTACATCTTTATATCAAATCCGAAAGTTTAGGAGGCAGAGACACTGAAACGCTATTTTGAAACATACAAATCTGAAATGTGGACTGTCAAAATTTTTGGAGTCAGAAACATATTTAATTCACAAAACTACTCACACCAAAATTCCTGTTACAATTTGTTATTCCTGATACTGCACATAAAACGTATGTAGCTTACTCGTAGAAAAACACAAACAACAGAACACACTGCCTGACGATCAGAATGGAAATCACACCATAGTCAAATTAAGTATATCACTCTCAACGTAATATTAAGTAAGAACCAATAACGACTGCAAGCTTTATTCAGAAGTTATATTTTCTTTATTCGGCGAGGACCATTCGCAACCGTCTCCATGAAGCTGGGATACGGTCCCGCACACCGTTAGGCCGTCTTCCGCTCACGCCCCAACATCGTGCAGCCCGCCTCCAGTGGTGTCGCGACAGGCGTGAATGGAGGGACGAATGGAGACGTGTCGTCTTCAGCGATGAGAGTCGCTTCTGCCTTGGTGCCAATGATGGTCGTATGCGTGTTTGGCGCCGTGCAGGTGAGCGCCACAATCAGGACTGCATACGACCGAGGCACACAGGCCCAACACCCGGCATCATGGTGTGGGGAGCGATCTCCTACACTGGCCGTACACCACTGGTGATCGTCGAGGGGACACTGAATAGTGCACGGTACATCCAAACCGTCATCGAACCCATCGTTCTACCATTCCTAGACCGGCAAGGGAACTTGCTGTTCCAACAGGACAATGCACGTCCGCATGTATCCCGTGCCACCCAACGTGCTCTAGAAGGTGTAAGTCAACTACCCTGGCCAGCAAGATCTCCGGATCCGTCCCCCATTGAGCATGTTTGGGACTGGATGAAGCGTCGTCTCACGCGGTCTGCACGTCCAGCACGAACGCTGGTCCAACTGAGGCGCCAGGTGGAAATGGCATGGCAAGCCGTTCCACAGGACTACATCCAGCATCTCTACGATCGTCTCCATGTGAGAATAGCAGCCTGCTTTGCTGCGAAAGGTGGATATACACTGTACTAGTGCCGACATTGTGCATGCTCTGTTGCCTGTGTCTATGTGCCTATGGTTCTGTTAGTGTGATCATGTGATGTATCTGACCCCAGGAATGTGTCAATAAAGTTTCCCCTTCCTGGGACAATGAATTCACGGTGTTCTTATTTCAATTTCCAGGAGTGTATTTTTTCGCTAGTTCCAATTGTTTTCCAAGCTCTAGTAACTTCTTTCATTTAGTTATTTCCTGTTAAGCATGTTGCGTTCCACATCATATTGGTCAATGTGTTGTCTTCCATTCTCATGGCGCCGGCCGGTGTGGCCGAGTGGTTCTAGGCGCTTCAGTCTGGAACCGCGCGACCGCTACTGTCGCAGGTTCGAATCCTGCCTCGGGCATCAATGTGTGTGATGTCCTTAGGTTGGTTAGGTTTAAGTAGTTCTACGTTCTAGGGGACTGATGACCTCAGATGTTAAGTCCCATAGTGCTCAGAGACATTCTCATGGCGTACCCAGCAAATTTCAGTCTTCTCTTCCGTACCGTGCTTGAAACTAGTTCAACACTCTCGTACAGCTAGTTTCTTGATCTACGAGTGCGTGCTGAAAAGTTACACCTCCGAATTTTTATATGAAAACTTTTAACGCATTATAAATAAGACAAATGTCTTTAACATCCTACGTCCTTCATTTGTGCATGTATGTAGCCCTGTACCTCTAGAGGGTTCCGAATTGTAGCGTGTAAGACAGCGGTGGGTGAGAAACAGAGTGCTGTAATCTAATTTCGAATCTGAAAAGTTGGTCCACACACAGAGCACCTTCTCTTTCAGAATGACAATGCTCGACCACACACGAGTGCTGCGACATCTGCAACAGTCCGACGCCTTGGGTTCACTGTCATCAATCGTCATCCATACAGTCCCAACTTGGCAACGATATTCATCTGTTAAGCCTTAAAGAACACTTTCAAGGACTTCACTTTGATAGTGATGAAGCGGTCCAAGTAGAGGTCAGCTTGTGCCTACGTCAACGAAGTCATATACTGTGCAATGATGGTATCAACAAATAATCTCATTGAGAGAAATGTGTTCGTCGGCACGGTGAGTATGTTGAGAAGCATATATGTAGACATGAAGAACAAAGCTCAAATGTTTTTTAATTTCAGTCTTTGATCACAATATCAATTCTTTTGACTATGACCGGTTTCAGTCAGTAATGACCATTCTCAGATCTTTTCTTCACCACGACCTAAAGTGATAAGGCCGTTCATACACGCGACTATGTCGTAGCTGCTGAAGAAAAAAGCTGTTGAATGTTAACAACATTTAAGAGTGTAAGGGTTTTCACATAAATAATTTAAAGGCATTGGTTTTCACACGCCCTCGTAAGTACACACACCAAAAAAAGGTTTGCATCACCTCGGTTCCGAGAGTTCCGCAACCTGCACAGAAAAATGGAAGAGAGATCAACATAAACATCATTTCCGTCCTTTTTATAGCTTATGAAAGCCGCACATTGCATGTTGTACTACCATACAGCGAGACCTTCAGAGCATCAGTGGTGGTGATACAGATTGCTGTACTCAACGGTACCTCTAACACCCAGTATCACGTCCTCTTGCATTCATGCATGCCTGTATTCGTCGTGGAATACTTTCCACAAAATCATCAAGGCTCTGTTGGTCGAGATTGTCCCACTCATCAACGGCGATTCGGCGCACATCCCTCAGAGTGGCTGGTGGATAACGTCGTCCGTAAACAACCCTCTTCAATCTATCCCAGGCATGTTCGATGGGGTTCATGTCTGGAGAACATGCTGACCACTCTTGTGCAGCAATGTCGTTATCTTGAAGGCAGGAAGTCATTCAGAAAATGTGCACGATGGGGGGGGGGGGGGGGGGGCGGGGCGAATTGTCATCCATGAAGATATGGTTGCACTATCGGTCGGAGGATGGCATTCATGTATCGTACAGCCGTTACGTCGCCTTCCATACCACCAGCGTATTACGTCGGCCCCACATAATGCCACCCAAAAATGGCAGGGAAGATCCACCTTGCTGCACCCGCTGGACAGTGTGCCTAAACTGTTCAGCCTGACGTGGTTGCCTCCAAACACGTCACCGACAATTGTGTGGTTGAAGGCATGTGCGAAACTCATTGGTGAAAAGAATATGATGCCAATCCTGAGCGGTCCATTCTGTATGTTGTTGGGCCCATCTGTACCGCGCTGCACGGTGTCGTTGTTGCGAAGATGGAACTCGCCATGGACGTCGCTGAAGTTGCTCATCATGCAACCTATTGCGCACAGTTTGAGTCATAACACGACGTCCTGTGGCTGCACAAAAAGCATTGTTCAACCTGGTGGCGTTGCTGTCAGGGTTTCTCCGAGTCATAATCCGTAGGTAGCGGTCATCCCCTGTACTAGTAGTCCTCGGGCGGCCTGAGCGAGGCATGTCATCGATAGTTCCCGTCTCTCTGTATCTCCTCCAAGTCCGAACAACATCGCTTTGGTTTACTCCGAGACGCCTGGACACTTCCCTTAGTCAGACCCCTTCCGGACACAAAGTAACAACACGGACGCGATCGAACTGCGTTATTGACCGTCTAGGCATGGTTGAACTACAGACAACGCGAGCCGTGTACCTCCTTCCTGGTGGAATGACTGCTGTCGGACCCCCTCCGTCTAATAGGCGCTGATCGTGCATGGTTGTTTACATCTCTGGGCGGATTTACTGACATCTCTGAATAGTCAAAGGGACTGTGTCTGTGATACAATACGTCTATCTTCAGGAGTCCTGGGAACAGGGCTCATGCAAAACGTTTTCTGATGTGTGTATTAAGACTTCAAACTGGTTTTTTTCTGATATCTCTGAAGATCTTTCGTTCTTCCTCATCCGGCCAGATAGGGACTGTCTTTTCCAAAGTGATCGTCTCCATTGTGTACAGTGTGGTATTTCTGATATCTGACTTCTTGTTGTGACTGTAGTAACTGAATGCTACTACTAACTGAGTTCAAACATCCAGAGCAGAAGGAAAATACTATAGTTCATTAACGTAGCCATTGAACATTTGATACTTAACTATTGTTTACAGGTGCTCTACAACAGAAATGTGACTACAAATCGAGAAATAACAACCACCACTTACTATGAGCGTGTTACAAAGTGGTACTTACTTTTGGTACAGTTTACTGCATCGCACTTGTTGTCCTGACGCTAACTGTAGAACTGCTGGAACATACTTGTCTAACTGATGGAGCTGAACTGTGTGAATGTCCGCAGCACTTCGTGTTTTTGCGCCCGACGACTGAAGGAATTCTCTGTGCGCCAGTCGCCACTACAAGCGGTAGGGAGGTATCCGTAGTTGACAGTGTTCCCTGTTGGCTGTCCACACTAGCAGCAGACCTGAACAATACACTCGCAGCAGCAGTACATAAGCAGCAAGAGGTCTGCGCTTTGTGAGTGCTACCTGGAGGCTGCTGCACATACCTGAGAGACGATAGATGAGTGGTTGTGCTTGTGTCGTGGTGCCTCTCACGTTATGTATTGACTACCTCTTGCTTGACATACAATACATATAATGTCTTAGAGCCATGTTACTGAGCAGGTTTCTATTTGCACATGGTATCTTTGCGACAAATCATAGTTCCGGCCGGTTTGGGGATTTTCTCTGCTCGGGGACTGGGTGTTTGTGTTGTCCTCATCATTTCATCATGAGCATCATTCGTGACAGTGGCTAGATTAGACTGTGAAAAAAATTGGATTGCGTAAAAATTTGGACTTTTTACGGGCGCTACAGACCGCTCAGTTGAGCGCCCCACAAACCAAACATCACCATATCGTAGTTTCTGCAGCGTTAGGGACCTGTCTACTATACTCTTAACGCTGTGTAATACGTCAGCTAAGCTTTCCCCTACGTAATGGAAGCTGTTCACATTCTCCATCACTTAACTTCAACCATCTAATTAGTCTCTGCATTCCTTGGTCTTATTGTACGCCATCTTATGACCAACTTTTTCTGCAACCATAGCGACAATCTCCAGTGCCATTTTTTCTTCTTCTTCTTCTTCTTTCTGATGTGGCATTGCCATATCATCGGCAAAGGCTTGGCAGTCTACTGTGTTGTTATATTTTATTTCATACTTGATTTATACATCTTCTGTTGCCATGGTTTTGTTTCCCTGTCTCCACTGTTGGATCGCTTCATCTATCAACAAGATGAACAGAATCGGAGACAACTCATCTCCTTAATCGTAGACAACCCATCTCCTTAAAGAACTCTTGTCTTTATTTAAATTTTTTCCGAGACTGAATTTCGGTATCTGGCACTCGTATATATCTTTTAATATGTCTCTTACTAAGTGGTAAACTGGTGAAGAGACTGTCAACTATAACAGCGACGTAAATATTCATAATGCTCATTACTGGTCAGAATGAAACCCTCCCTTGTCATATCAAGGAGGCAACCAGCACGTCTGGAGAGTAAATACTTGTTGTGGAATCATACATGATAAAGCTATTGGACCTTAATTGTTTAATGAACAACTAAAAGTGAGCGGTACTCTGGTTTTTCCACCATGAACGAACAGTTTCTGTAAGCTGTTCCGTTGGCTATACAGTTATTACTGTGGCTGCGGCAAGACGCGTGTCCAGCTCATTTTAATTTGGTGGCAAGGGGTATCTTTAATTACTTTGTTTCTGTCGATACATTCGTAACGGATGGCTGGTGACTTGGACACGACGGTCACCACATTATCTCCTTTTGATTATTTCTTTTTGGACGCATCAATGACATTGAATATCAAAAGTTACTTAAAACACGAGGTGATATTACAATCAGGTTACGTAAAGCAAGGTTGAGTTCAGTTGAAGTGATACTAAAATTTGTTCAAAGTTAAATGTGTAAGAAAAAGTATTTCCAACAAACAAGTTTAAAAACCACTTCAATTATTCTAAAAACTTTCTTTTTCTTTCCTTAAGCACGGTTCAGATCATAAACTCCTGAAAACGTTTTATGAGATATGACTGAAACAGCGTAAAATACAATTTTCTGATACAAAAAGCTCTTTTAACATTACCAATTTTTCCATCTCCCCATTTGACATTCTAAGGTTCGCTTGGTTTTCTTCACTTTCCATTAGCTTCTAGAGAATGCGTTGTTCGTAATTCTAATCGCCCTTAGCTGTTGCCATAAATATATTTCGCTGGAAAAAGATCGGCCGCAAAGTTTCAAAAAAAAGTACACCGTACAGTAAGGTTGTAGTGTCCTGTGGGTGAATGAGGGAGGAGGAGGTGGGAGGGAGGGAGGGAAGGGGAGAGAGGGAGAGGGAGAGAGAGAGAGAGAGAGAGAGAGAGAGAGAGATAGATGCATATAGGATTTCTATCTGAGGCACGGGCGTTACAAAATGTTATCGTGTTACACAAATATTTTACGCTGTGACACAAATGAATTTTTGTAGCGTAACAAGGGTAGGTACTCAGTTTATTCTGTCAAAGGACATTTAAGAAGGAAAACAACAGCACCATACCAACGCATGTAAAGCCTCTGTTCTCCATTTCATTTTTAATATATTTCTTAGTAAGCGTCCGTCGTGTCTTGTTTGTCTCCTCTCCCATCAGCCAAATTTTCGTGAGTAGGTATGTATTCTAACTACTACAGTGCTCTAAGTAGTAAAATGAGTACAAAAACACGTGCATGTTTGGCTAACGTTTGGTACTTCAAAGCCTTACATGTGAACTAATACAGCCAAGATGATTCAGGGACTCTGCTGCAAGGTGTTTGAATGTCCATTGGACGCGTAATAGGAGAGATATATCTACTCATATAAAACCATATTTCAGTCTATGGAAGTAATTTTGTTAGTAATGTGATGAGATATTGACTTTATTAACAAATGTTTATATAAAATCCGGTAATCCAATGTTTCTAGTTGCCACTCTATTCGCCCATTTCTCAACTTAATTTAATATCAACATAATTCTTGACAGTGTCATTTGATATGCAAATTAACTCTAAAAAATAGTTTATATTTTGGAAAATACTACATAAACTCTTCGAAAACATATCTATTAGAGTCTACAATATTTTCCAAGATGTCCCTGGTAACAAGCTGTCTGTGCCAGCCTATCACTCTGATGATTCCATAAAAATCCGACAGTAAAGCCACCCCACAATGCAACGTGTCACACAGCTCACACTGTACGTGCGTGGTTTGAAGAGCACCGTGATGTTTATGGTACTTCCCTGGCACCATACTCTCCTGATTTAAAACTAGTCGAGAATCTGTGGAACCACATCGATCGGGCTATCATGCCATGTATCCACAACTGTGAAACCCGCCGCAGCTGGCCACAGCACTGAAGTCAGCATTGCTCCACATCCCTGCCGGTACCTTGCAGGACGTCACTGAGTCATCCTTCAAAAGGTAGTCACCTTAATATGAGTGGACAGTTTATTTCGAGATATTTACATTTCTTGCTGTACATATATTTAGTCAGATTGTACACTCATTCTGGTTCTTTTGCTAGTTTTTACGGCCTATTCTGCTGTATGATTTCTTCAAGATATTTAAATTTACTAACTCACTCTATTTTACCTATCTGTATTTCTACGTATTTTTGCGATTTCTTTATACTTGTCACCAATCTTAGTTTTCCACTGAAGTTCTGAGACCAGTTCCATTGGCTATTCTTTCTCGACGAATTATGCAAATAATTACTTCTGACAGATTACTGAAAGCATTGCAGAATCGTGTGTGACAGCCGAGTAGTTTGTCTTAATTCCATCTGATTTCCTACCCAGAATAACTGATTCACCTTCGTGATTTTTGGCTCCAGTTTATAGATCCTAAGCATTTTCTAAAACACAGTTGCATAGTATGTCATTTTCTTTAAGTTTAGTTTTTATTTCCAGTGGCTGAGATATTTCTTCCATAAATTTCGTTTCAGATATTGTTTTTCTAAAAGCTTACGAATATTACTTGTTAATTTTGTTTTGACAGCATATTCTCTAATGATTTTATGTCTTTTTTATCTGTTAAAAATTTATGTGATGGTAAACTGCATTTTGTGATGGAGAGGAGGGGAGAGACTGTAACAGTGCCCTCCCCACCAAGAATCAAAGCTTCTATACAAGTTTTATCCCCTGTTTCCCTTAGGAAGTGGGATTTTCTAAACATTATTGTGCGCCCAATCTGTTGCACGTATTGTCTTACAGCGCTCTATCACACAAGGGACGGCCCGCCGGCCAGTGTGTGTGTGTGTGTGTGTGTGTGTGTGTGTGTGTGTTCCCTGGAAGGAGTGAAGCAGAAGTCTGTTTGTTTGGGAGGGAAGGAGTGGGGGTGGGATTAGGGTGAACATGGCTGCCATGTTCAAGACTCCATCTATACTGCCAGTTCTCGAGCGTGAACAATCGATACTCTAGCAAAAAGATCACTTTTGTAGCGCTGTCGTTCTCCTAATTACGTAAGTGCTGTCCGACACCGCATACTGCTAGTTATGTCGGAAGCCCCCAGCGCCAATGAGAAGGTAATTTTCGGAAGGCTGAAGCCGAATTCTCCGGACCGAGGTTTTGGCGGGCGGACCCGAACTCAAACGACAAAATTTTTGACTCTGTTTAGGGATATTTTTGAGCGCTTCAGCATTAGGGATCCACGTCTTGTATCATTCATTACAGAGTAGTCGCTAGAGACTGGATTATACGGAACATAAAAATTTCAAGAAAGCGTGAAAAATGCTTAAAATACGCTCAAAATATGCATGAAAAATGCTGAAAGTACGCGTGAAACGTGTCGAAACATGTAAGATCGAATAATAAAAGCCATAGTAGTTACTGCGTGCAATGTATCTCGCAATTGTACCTGTGCAGGGGCACGCTCAAGAACACCGAAATATATTATTTCAAAAAATCATACACCCAGGAATTTTCTGAACAACTGATATTATCAAACTAAAGTATTGTTTAAAATAATTTTACATTTTCCTGCTACTATAAATATATACGTTCAGGTACTGCTCCAAATGTTCGGTAGTAATATTGCGTCTTCGATCACATTTTTATGAACAGAAATGGACCGTTCTACATAGCTGGGTGCTATGTTGGCATTTACTGTTTCTGGCAAAAGTACACCCGTCCCATTAATACGAGTAAAACTATCAATTTGGGACAAGGGTTCAAAGCCTAAGTTATTGTTCAAAACGTTTTCAAACTTTTCTTTAAGTTTTCGCGGGAACAGTCCCGACAATGAGGAGTTCACTAGACTAACATTATTCATTAACTGAATAGGTTCATTAACTGAATAGGTCCATTCAGCGCTAAAACTTGAGTTTCAAACTTTTTAATGCTCGCAGGCATAAGGGTAAAATGAGTGCTAATCACAGCAATGTGTTTTTTCAATGTGGGTTCGTAACCTCCCCCTCACTTATCGACCTTAATGACAGTGAAAAATTAAACCGCGTGTACCTACTGGAAATTTGGGAAAAGCAATCGTCACCGAAGTTAATCTGTCGGTAAAGAGGGAGGAAAGGGTTACATCTAAATGAAAGAAAAAATGCAAATGAAACTGGTGGAAATTAATTTTGAAAAGGGGTAAAGTTAATAAAGAAAGTAAATGTGCGGCCGTTACGTCAACAATTAACTAGCGGTAATTAGATATTTGAGATTTGGGGGAAATTACAGTCGCCAGTCCTAAGGACAATTACTATAGTAACTGAAAAAGAAAGGTTATTACACATATAATTAGCACTAGAAGCGTGGCAACTGAAGGTTGACACGTGTAGTGTGAAAACTGAAAGTTTGTCAGAAGTAATAAATTTCGCTACACTCTGACTTAATTTAGTGACTGAGATTAATAGTGAACTTTGTTTCCGAAGCATATCGAAATTCAGTAAAATACATTTAGTCTTGGGCTACCTTAACAATCATTTCAAAAGCTACTTGAATCTACGCAATTTAGAAATAAGAGATTTAACTTCGAACTTGAATTAAATGATTCTGAACAATTAACAATAGTAAAATTTAGTACGTACCAAGCTGAGCTGCAGTCACAGGTAAGCTAAAATATGCTAACAAAACTCGCACTCTTAATTTGTGCTCGTGTAATCTAAATATTGTAGCCAGCTATGAATACTTTAACTGAACTTTGAAATTAAAGCAGTGAAATCGAATTATATTATTTTAATGCTGGCGTTTGAATTTCAACGACACTCGGGTTCATTTCGGAAAAGGAAGGGACCCTGCTTGGTAATGCAAATGTGACAATGAGCAACAAAGGTTCATGCTAAGTTGCTGTAATTTTGTGATGCAACAATTTTAAAAGCTGAGGTCTGCCATACAGTTCTGAAACTTTACATGCTTTTACTCTTCCTTGTTGGTTGATTGAAAGTTTGAAGTCGTCGATCGAGGAGGTGGCGACAGTCACTCATTGTCGGCCGTCGCTGTTGCAGAAGCTGGATGCTGGCGCGCCATCTTCTCGACACGGTCACCAGGCGAAACGGGCTCTTGATGTGTGCCAGCTAATGCTTCCCGTCCGCGACACCGTGCTAGAAACTATTATAGCCAGTCGAGCGCAATTACATGCTGTCCAACCCCGAACGCGCGGCAACTCGCGGGAGCGTCACACAACACACCTGCTCCACTGTACTACTCCAGCCAGACTCTCTCTGCTCAGCCCGCGCTCCACGCGGCAGAGTTAACTCTACCAAAGATCCTAAACACTTTCGTTCTCCACACGACCTATCGATGTATTCGTTCGATAGCATAGTTTTCCCTAGGCCAAACCCAGCGTATAAATACAAATAATATTCACGAAACAAACCAATTATACATCGACATAAATGCATATATATACAAATAGTAAAACAATTACAATATACAAAGACACAGAAATGTTATATCTTCAGGTAACAAAATAAGGAAAAAAATTTGCAGTGCAATAGATGGAAATAGAAGGATATGCATTTCCGGCGTTACAGGATTTTCTTTTCCATTTTTCTTCTTTTTTTAAACATAGCTTCAACCCACCTAGCCCAACGAATTACCACTGGTTGGGGAGGTAAAGGCACATCTAGTAGTTTTTCTTTGTAGGTCTTGATGCGAGCAGGGACCTAAGACACACTTTCTTTGTGGATGAAATCAGTTTATTTGTATTTCCAAACGTGGATAGCACTTCTTCAGCAAGGCGATGTACTCCGTGAGGAAAGCGCGTCACATGAATCACATTGGGATAAAATACCTTCAGTGCTCTTCCTGCTTTGTTCATATAGGGAGCAGCATCTGAAAGAGTTACACAAACACCCTTTCATCTGCAGAAGATTCCGAAAAATTTTTCTCACATCCTCATTCCTAATTCTGGTTATCGTAGAATTATTTATCTTTTCAAGTTCTTTGCACGCAACTAAATAGGAAGAAGGAGGCTCTTGTTTTAATGGACCAAGAGTTAAATTTGCAATGTAAAGGCCACAAGTGTTGGTTGTTTCGTCAGCCTAAATACAAATATTGTTGTCCTTGAGTTCATTGTATATTTCTTCAGGAATAAGTAAATAAATTATTTTGAAGCAAAATTTGCGCAGGAAGTTGTGTTTGGAAGTCGGTGAAGAAGAATATTACTTGCAATGAATTTCCCACGTAGATACATGTAAGACGATTTTTTTGTCATCTTTGGAGGTTAAATCCCTGCTACTGCTGTCAAAAGTTGTCGTGGGCCTCTCTTTGCATTCCTGCCATATGAAGACTTGCCTTAGCGTTCTGGCCTATCTGAAACGCTTTTATTTTTTTTTATTTATTTTTTTTTTTTTTGCACGAAACGTGTTTCTCGCTAACTCATAATACAAAACATTGGCGTCATATGTTAATGTTCCATGATGGACAGCTGTCCACGAAACGCCATTCCATTTTTCAGGTGGCATGGTGCTCAACACGCTCACACATTGTAAAAGGTTAAACTTTGTACAGATGAAAAGAAAACTAAACTATAACAATGGACGTGTGACTAATAACTTGCGTTATTTAATTTAATTGGTGCCGACTCGTGCGGTATGACAGAGGAATGGTTTAAGCAGGTGCACGGGCGGCGGGCGCATTGGCTCCGCCTGCCTGTTCCTGTTCAGTGAACAGTTCGCTAGCCAGTAGCCTCGCGGCTAGCGAAAATGGTTCAAATGGCTCTGAGCACTATGGGACTTAACATCTGTGGTCATCAGTCCCCTAGAACTTAGAACTACTTAAACCTAACTAACCAAAGGACACCACACACATCCATGCCCGAGGCAGGATTCGAACCTGCGACCGTAGCAGTCGCGCGGTTCCGGACTGCGCGCCTGGAACCGCTAGACCACCGCGGCCGGCTCTCGCGGCTAGCGGTCGCAAGCAGTTGTAGGTCGTGGTCGCTCTGTGAGTCGGCAAAACGAGATAGAGCGAGAGCCCGCCCGTCTAGATATTTAGAATATTGTAAACATATACCGAAAATAAGCATAATCACTAGGTTTTAGTTAAAATGCGCAGTAACCAGTGAAAAGGAGCCTAAAATGCAACATGCAAATGCATGTACTCCACTCTCTAGTAATTACATTTTTTTTATTCCTTATCCATATCCACCTTCGTATCTGTATCTCCCTACGTCCAATGCACCTGAAGATTTAGAGGAGGCTTCTTGTAACGTTGATTGGAATACACACTTTGGAATTAAAGTATCGGATCTAAAATACAGCCGCGCGGGATTAGCCGAGCGGTCTCAGGCGCTGCAGTCATGGACTGTGCGGCTGGTCCCGGCGGAGGTTCGAGCCCTCCCTCGGGCATGGGTGTGTATGTTTGTCCTTAGCATAATTTAGGTTAAGTAGTGCGTAAGCTTAGGGACTGATGACCTTAGCAGTTAAGTCCCATAAGATTTCACACACATCTGAACATTTTTTCTAAAATACGGAGCGAAAGATTATCTACAATTTGTACAAAAACGAGACAACAACTACTATTGTCGAACGACACGAAAGGGAAGCAGTAGATAAAAAGGAAGAGACAGGGTTATAGCCTACACTTCAACTATCGAAGTTGCACATTGATCAAGAATTACGGGAAACCAAGGATAGAGAAGGAATCAAAGTTTAGGGAGGAGTAATAAAAGCTTTGAGGGTTTTCCGATGACATCGTAATTCTGTCAAAGACAGAAAGGACTGGGAATAATAGTTGAACGGACTCGTTAGTTTCTTGAACATCAATAAAAATAAGTTTAACGGAACGTAGCCAAATTAAATCAGGCATTGCTGAAGAAATTAGATAAGGCAATAAGGCACTAAAATTAATCGCTAAGTGTTGTTGTTTGCGCAGCAAAAATTTCCATGATGGCGGAACTAGAAATTATACAAAATTCCGACTGGCAATTGAAAGAAAAGTATTTCTGAAAACGAAAAATTTATTAATATATAATATAAAATTAAGAGTTAAGAAGCATGCTCTGAAGATAAATAAATTAAAAGATCTTGAAAGGTGATGTTACAAAAGGATGTTTGATATTAAATTGTTAAATCGAATAGCTAATGAAGAGGTACTTAAACCAATTGGGAAAAATGAAATTTATGGCACAATATAACTCAAAGAAGGGCTCCTTTGCACATCGTGCAGCATTAAGCAATCGTCAATATGGTAACAGAGCGAAGTGCAGAGGGTTAAAAATTTCAGAGGGACAGTAAGGCTTGGCTGGAGCACGCGTTTCAGACGGATGGAGGTAGCAGGGAGAAAGATCATTGCATGGGATAGACTAGTGTGAAGGGCTGCTTCGTACCAATCTTCAGACTGAGAATCACAACAATAACAACAACACGGCTAACAACAGCTGCAAGAAACTGCAAAAATTTGCTGTGTGTGTGTTTCAAGGGGCCTGCACACGTTCAATATTTTTTGGCAGTACTAATTTGTCAGACCATCATTATATTGAATCGACCTATCAATAACATTGACAAAAACCTCTCATCTTCAATGTGCATTCACAATACTGAGGGTGATTGGAGGTCCATCAATACCGCTCATCAATATTTCTGGTATTGACAATACATCAATACACGGCCCTGTGATCGTTATATCTGTGATGTTCGACCCTTTGAACACATTTCGCAACCATATGCACAGCAATCCTGGCTGCGTGCAGACAAGCGCAGATATTTCCATACCCGCTGTCTTCTCAATTGTCTTATCAACGTGCACTGTCCCTCACAAGACTCCTCCACCTTGACGCTGTTGTCTGAACAACATAGCAGAACCACCCCTTCCCATCAGAGCAAAATCCTTTCTGTCCCACTCCATCGTTCAACCACTTTCTAGAAGTTCTTCACATAGGTAGGAAACTGTTTCTGGATTAATCTCTCGCATTATATTAGAGTGTTCAGTAACATCTCCAGCTTCAAAAAAATGGTTCAAATGGCTCTGAGCACTATGGCACTTAACATCTTAGGTCATCAGTCCCCTAGAACTTAGAACTACTTAAACCTAACTAACCTAAGGACATCACACACATTCATGCCCGAGGCAGGATTTGAACCTGCGAGCGTAGCGGTCGCGCGGTTCCAGACTGTAGCGCCTAGAACCGCTCGTCCACTCCGGCCGGCTCTCCCGCTTCAAAAGACAGTTAATGACATATCTACGAAATCAACAATAATGATTACCACTGTCCCTGTACGCACTTGTCCTTGTACATCCTACTTTCCAACCATTTCTTACTAACATCACAGTATTCTTAAGTGGTGAATTCCCAATTGCCTTTCCCCAGAACTCACTGTATAAGTAAACTTCTATTTTGTACGCCTGTAAGTAGTTTTTGTACCTGACAGTGTCATTATTCTTATCATTGTCATTATTATCATTATCATTGTTAATGGCAGCAGTAGTAGTAGTGGTAGTAGTGCCTGTATTAATATTGTTAGTTGATACTCATTATTATTGACTCACGTTGTGATAGACGCCCAAATCATTTTAATACTCCAGAATGAGATTTTCACTCTGCAGCGGAGTGTGCGCTGATGTGAAACTTCCTGGCAGATTAAAACTGTGAGCCGGACCGAGATTCGAACTCGGAAACTTTGCCTTTCGCGGTCAAGTCCTCTACCGTCAGAGCTACCCAAGCACGACTCACGCCCCGTCCTCACAGCTTCACTTTTGACAATATCTCGTCTCCCGCCTTCCAAACTTCACAGAATATCTTCTGCGAACCTTGCAGAACCAGCACTCCTGGAACGCAAGGGTCCCGAGTTTGAGTCTCAGTTCGGCACACCGTTTTAATCTGAGAGGAAGTTTCATTTTAATATTATTTGTCAGATTAAAACTGTTATTTCTTAGGTAACTATTATGTAAATAAGGTATCGTATGTGTGAAATCCTGGCCCGAAGTAAGAGATGGCATGATGGACCTGTCATAAAAGGTTAAATAAATAAATATTTCGGTACAAACTTGTCGTATCCACTTGCGGTAGTTGCTGTTGACAAGAGAAAATTCTACTTTATTCTTCACCCTCAAACGTGCAATCAGTACGTATCGGTTCTGTCTCTGACACGTTGTTACGGCACTGGCATTTGTAAGTGCACAGCGAGACTCAGTAGCATTCAGGCGACCTGATGAAGAGTTGGACTCGTGAATAGAAAGCAAAGCGGAACATTGACGCTAGTTTGAGCGATTCCCGCAGCGACCACAACGACATCAGAGCACTTTCACATCTGTAGACATGTGCCACCGAAAAACCGAATTTTTCCGTATGTAATAACTAAATGTGGTTCTGTCTTGAGCAAACACAATGTTTCTTTTTTTATTGCCAACACATATTATGTGTGTTTTATACTCGTATAATATCTTCATAAATCAGTTTGGCATTTGCAACGCGCTTTGCAGTAGGTAATTTTTTGTAGATCTCGCGTTTTCGTGCTTGTACAACATCTCTGAGTGACAATTCTTCCTTGTTGGAATTGAAGATAGTAGTTGTGCAATGATCCTATATTTTCGAGAAGCGAAAATCAAACACAAATACAACATACACATTTAAATTTTCCGCTGACCGCTATACCACTCGAAGCGAAAACAATAACGGTGTCGTCGACAACGAGATGTCTGCCAACTCACCTCGAACCCTCCCCATCTGTGGTGCTACGACTCGTAGGAGCTTAACGTCGACGAGTGATGGAAAGGAAGTTTCATTCTTTTTTTAATTCATTGTACTCTGTAATATGGCTTTCGAGATGTGGCACATTGATGGCCTACTACTTAATGACGTTCTTTCTCTGTCTTTCTCTTTCTTCGTACAAAATGGTAATTACGCGTAATATTAATTTACAGTATCCTTTAGACACTGCGGATCCGCCTATTACCCTGTGCTGATGCGATAATACCTATGACTTCTCAGTCGTTTCAAATGAATCTCACTGAGCGTGTTTTACATCTCCGCACTCTTACTTATTATGAATAAGAAACTTAGCATATACAAGAGAGCCTTTAAAGCTCTCACAAAAGAATGAAATAAAAACAAATTTTTGTGTACACTATCTGAACAAAGTATCCGGACACCCTTTGTAATGCAAAATTAGCCACCACACATCACACCAGGTGGTATAAAAAGAGGTGGAGAGTATTGTGTTGTAAGTCGAGGAGCAGAACCAACAGAATGAGTCTGTCAGGAGAGCTCAACCACTTCGAATGTGGACTAGTCATCAAATGTCACCTGAGGAACAAATCCAACAAGGACATTGGAAGTCTTCTAAAACTGCCCAGGTCGACTGTTGTGATTTTAAACTGTAAACGCAAACAGAGTCCTACCAGCAGTCCAGCAATCCCAACGACTGTGCGTTGGCAGTTAAAACGAACTGAGTACTGTGGTCGAGCAGCTCCTCATAAGCCACGCATTTCTGTAGTCATTACTATGCGACACTTGAGGTGACGCAGGAAGTGACGCTACTGGGCAGTGAATGACTGGGAACCAATGACTTGGAGTGACGAATCGCGCTATACTCCGTGAAAAACCGACGGAAGGGTTTGGATTTGCCAAATGCTTGGAGAATTTTACCTGCCATCACGCGTAGTGTCAGTAGTGAAGTATGGAGGAGGTGGTGTTACGGTATGGGTGTGTTTTTCATGGTTATTCTGCTTGTGGAAATGCCAAATGGAAAAGGACGCAAACACATTTTATAGCATTATGTACTGGAAACAGTGGAGGAAAAGTTCGGAGACGATGTCTGTTTTTATCAGCACGACAATGCACCCTGTCATAAAGCAGAATCTGTGAGGAAAAGGTTTATGGACATTTACACACCTAAAATGTTCCTGCTAGTCCAAGAGTCCCGCCCCGAACGCTATGGAACACCTTCGGGATGAGACAGACTTCGCTCCAGACCTCAACGTCCAGTGTCACAAACTTTTCCGGTTTCGGTTCTTGAGGAAGAAAAGGCTGTCAATCCTCTACAGACATTCAAATATCTCACTGAAAGCGTCGCAGCAGAGTTCAAGCCGTTATAAACACAAAGACTGTTCACATTTCACACTAATGTCTACTCTTAAGTGCCTGGATACATTTTACCTGAGAGTGTTCGTTTTTAAAATGTACACAGTTTTGCATGCATTCGAATAGTCTCTGGAAACTTTTTTTTCACTCGGACGCCATAAAAAACAGTGTTTTAAGACAAATCATCAGTATCTTGAAATGATGGAAATGAATGTCCACTCATTTTTAATCTGATATAAATCTCTCCGTCAGATCACCAATTCTCTGACTTACAGTGTGACAGCTGGCATTATCATGATGATAAACGATGTAAATTGTTCTGACTTCATAGACGACCTGCGGCAACCGAAATGTTCCGTACCGTTCATCGCTAACTATTTTTCGATGACCTAGAGCAATAGTTAAACATGTCCAATATAAACCAAGAAACAAGCTATCGTTATGTTGGAAGTTCTTCACCGAACCAACCACTTTTGTTGGCTCCGAGTCATGCTCGAATAAAAACAATGACAGCGGGTAAGAAATTATCCAAGTTTCGTCTCTTGTTACTAACTTGTATTATGTGAATTTTGCATATCGTCAGACGAAACTTTTGAGGATTTTCTAACATCAACTGACTCGAGCCTATTTCTGAACTTGGGCCAGATTGTGAGGAATCCATGGGGAAAACATCTTTTCCGTGATTAAGTGTATTGCAGTCTTCGGTATTCCTAAGGACGCCTCTGTCTCGAGTCAAGTCACCCGCCAGTCCTCCTCAATTATGCTGTGCACAGTATGTTCTGTCTTCTCCACTGATAGGATTGGTTGGATTAAAAGAGGGGGAAAGTAACCAAACTACGAGGTCATCAACCCCTTATTCAGAATAAAACAATGCCACAAGTATGAGAATAAAATGAACGAGACAGACAACTCGAAACGGAATGAAAGGAAAAATCACAAGAACGATGAAGGGCAACAAACAAGTAAATGGACAAAAGAGGACAAGAAAACCACAGAAATGCAAGAAACGGAATGAAGAGATTAAAATAACAAAGCAGATTACCATGGCTAGCTACCATGAGAGTAAAAAAGGAGACGCCAGCCACTCTGCAACACATTAAAACCTCCACTCTAGAAGCACTAGGATGGAGGACACAGAGGGACAAAGGACATGCGCTAAAACTTAGATTATAAAACACACCCTCACAAAAAAACGTATAACTAAATCAGCCGATGAGGCGTTGTCAGATAAAATTTGCGGCAACGAGTCCGGTAACCCAAGATTTCGTCGTTCGCCAGCCAAAGTGGGACAGTGCATCAGAAATTGGGCCACTGTCAAACGGGCGACGCACTGACATTCAGACGGGTCTTCACAGCACAGGAGGTAACCGTGGGTCGCCCAAGCGTGGCCAATGCGGAGCCGGCAGAGGACAACCGATTCCCTGCGAGAGGCCCGCATCATACATTCGTAGTCTCCTTAACGACACGCAGTTTGTTGTGTGTACTGTTATGCCACTCCGTCTCCCAAAGCCGAAAAACCTTACGGTGTAAGTCAGAACGCAGGTCAAGTTCAAAAATGCTCATCTCCAGAAGCGGTTTCCTCGTAGCCTGTTTCACCAGCCTGTCCGCAAGTTCGTTGGCTGGGATATCGACGTGTCCTGGGGTCCACACAAACAACACTGAACGACGGGATCGGCCTAGGGCATAGATGGATCCCTGGATGGACGCTACCAAAGGATGGCGAGGGTAGCTCTGCTCGATAGCTTATAGGCTGCTCAAGGAGTCAGTGCACAGAAGAAACGATTCCCCATGGTATGAACGGATATACTGAAGTGCACAAGAGATGGCTACCAGCTCTGCAGTGAATCGGGCAAGAAATGCTGTTTTCTAGATGGAAAAGGTAATGATTTTACTGTTTTATATTTCTAGTTTTTACTGAGTTTAACGAAGGCGATGTTGGCCTGATATATTCGACGATGCCCTTTGGCTACACTGACTAAAGGATTCTTCTAAGAAATACCAAATTGAGCTATTTGCTCTTTCAATAGCTGATCTGTTTATACATGCTTATAGGTTATCCAAATCTGCACAACGCGATCGAGATTCTTAAATAGATGTATTTGTTCTCTGTTTTCCCTGTAGATAACCTGATGATGCCTAAATAAGGCGAAACGCGTCGTGAGAAATAAAAAAACTAAAATTGGAAGCAAGACTGTTTTTAACCAATACTGAGTTTCTTAAAATTACAGCGGATATTATTATGCTACATACGTAGGTATATTCATAAATTTTTCATGAACGTAATTTCTTTTATTTGGTTTGATATATTTAATCGTGTACAAGAAATTATCTCGAAAATTTGGAGATACAACTGCAATGAATTAGAGGCCTTTGTGACTTTGTGCCAGTGGTTAGAAACCGCAATGCAGCTACACCTCTCCTTACAGCTTACAGGGTCTCTCATTTAATGTATCGTTTTTCGTGCAATATGATTTGACGAAATTCAGCAAATCCTAAAGCATGTTTCGGTCATTCTGGAATAATTCCCAAAATCGTCAGCTCCCAGCTCCTTAAGTAACAGATCGTTGGTGAATTTCTTCGTCTGCAATAGCCATTTCTTCGCCATAGCTTTCTCCCAGATTTCTTGGGCCTTGTTAGCTCTAAAACATCCAAGGCTAATCCCAGTTTTTGTGTCTGTGTGCTAAGCGCCATCTCGTAGAACATAGCCTTTATTAACGTAAACAACATTCGCAACCAGTGATAGGAGCAAGACGGCGCCGTAACCGGTTGGGCAGTGTGAAGGCTGCCACGAAACTTGTAGGTCGGCCGGTCGATAAATTAGTGCGTGTGTAGGGCCACGAAATAATCTACTTCTGCCTCTACGGAAAGGAGAACACTCAGAAAGTAGGCAACGATGGCACTCTAACTTCCATGTGGCTGACATTCTCTCTCAGGTTACTCGCTGAACTGACATTTTATTAAAACATTACGAAATTAATTCCATCGACCGTGGAAGTCGGAAAGCACAGATGTTATAACAGCGTTGATGTTTCTCGCAAGAACATCCGGTTCAGGTCGGCATTCACAAAATTCATCGTTGACGAGACTACGACTACGATCAAATGCTGCAAACCAGTTGTGCACAGCGTTTTCTGAAGGTGATTGATTACTGAAAGTTGAACGAAGCGATTCGAGAAATTGAGTTAGCCGTTACAAAATTCGTAAAAAATCATTCGTGGTGAACCTTCACGTGGAACTTCAATTTCTTCCAACATGGTTTACTTCAAGGCTCACAGTAAACAAACCGTGAGGTCGATTTCTGAGTGTTCATTTTTTTTAACAATAATAACAGTCATATTTCATAACAACAGTAATGCCCAAAGCAAATGGGAATATCAGAACGCAGCATTTGTGACTACGAGAACCCCTAATATCACGAGCGGAAAAGAACTTCATGAACGAGAGAGAGAGAGAGAGAGAGAGAGAGAGAGAGAGAGAGAGAGAACAAGCTGTATTCCAGTGCATTTCTTGGATACTACATCCAAACGAGGGTGAGTCATATGAAAACCTTAAATTTGTAATAACAAATCGAAATTTTGCGCCGTTATCCTGTAAGTTGGAAAGCGTGCTACAAACAGCGTGCAGAATGGCCTGTAGGTGGCAGCATAGTGCAGATGCACACATACCGTCGCAGTATCAGTATAAAGATGGTCGCCCCACTTGCGACTTGCACCAGGGAACAACAGCGTTCTGTTATTCGGTTTTTGCGTAGTGAAGGTGTGAAACCTATTGAAATTCGTCGACGAATGAAGGTTCAGTACGGTGATGCATGTTTGTCTCAGCAAGTCTACGAATGGAGTAGGAAGGTCGCAAATGGTGTGACTTCAGTGGAAGATGCTCCTCGTCCAGGTCAGGCACAACGAGTTGTGACTCCACAGAACATAGAAGCAGTTGAAGCCATAGTGAAGGAAAACCACCGAGTGACACTGAATGACATTACAGCATGTTTACAGATTAGTCATGGGTCAGCACACCACACTGTGCATGATGTGCTCCAGTTTCACAAAGTGTCTGCAAGATGGGTGCCATGGCAGCTGACTCCTGAAATGAGGAGAGAACGACGTGTTGATGCTTGTGAAGAACTACTTCGGCGATTTGAACGAGAAGATGATGGCTTCCTTGCAAAAATCGTCACTGGGGACGAAACCTGGGTTCACTTCCACCAATCGGAAACGAAGAAAGCAAGGAATGGCGCCTTTCCTCATCACCAAACCAAAGAAGTTTTGAACAGAATCATCAGCAGGGAAGGTTATGCTGCCTCTCTTTTGGGACGAAAAAGGCGTCTTTTGGAGCATTACATGCCTAGAGGGACCACTGTCACCAGTGCATTGTACACAGGTCTCCTAAAAAATCATCTGCTGTCCGCAATCAAATCAAAGCGCCGTGGATTGCCGTCAGCAGGTGTCGTTTTGCAAAATAACAACAGTTGCAACAATTACAGACCTGCATTTTGAGTGTCTTCCTCATCCACCATACTTACCAGACCTTGCCCCAAGTGATTTCCATATGTTTGGACCACTCAAAGACGCAATGGGAGGAAAGAAGATCCGTTCTGATGACGAGGTACGCACCGTGGTGCATGAGTGGTTGCGCGGACTACCAAAAGAATTTTTTTTCTAAAGGCATTTATGGACTTTGTGAGAGCTGGAGGACTTGCATTGAGCGTGAGGCAGATTATGTTGAAAATTGATACAGCTTTGTACCACTTCTGCACAATAAACAATATTTTAAAAAAAATATTTAACGTTTGCATTTGACTCACCCTCGTACAAACCTGAATTATTTTGGCATACAGAATTTAAAATGGGCCTTGTCGTATTTCAAGTCTCCCACTATGAATAAAACGCATAGATCAGTATAGACCTTAAAAACAGCAACCATGGTTTTGAAGTTTAGGAAATATGGAAACAGGAAGTGTCTGGCAAGTGTTTGAGAGAAACTAGTGTTAACCAGAAACCGTAGGTTGTTAAAATCAAAGTAAGTTGCTTAAATATGTTTGTTGTAATCGGATAAAAGAGATGTTATGTGTGTAACATTAATAAGTGGCATGTGCACTATCACTTTTTGTTATATAGAATGTCACGGAATAATGATCCAAGATGAATGTGAGTGTAAGGCAGGTCTGTTGGGACCTTGTAAACATATTGCTGCATCGTGCTGCTTCCTTAACAGTGGAAGCTCTTTTTCTAAAGCAACCTAGGGTTGCCAGACGTCCCCGTTATCCGGGACAATCCCGGTTTCGGATTAAAAAAATGTGCCTCCAGAAATTTGCTTTCGGGACCCCAGTTTAGTCCTCGTTTTGTGATGCCAAAGAATTACTCACATACCGTCTATTTCTTCCCTGACGCTGGTGTGGATTTGTATTTTAATTGTCACTGTTAAGCAAAACAATTATTTTTTGTTTCATTGTTGCACCTGGCAGCGTCTTCAAGTGCCTTTATTGCGCGTAACGCTTCTTTTTATGTTCAACGCATGTCTTGGGGATTTAGTTCAGATAAGACGCAGCAGCTACGTGGTTCTCTGCCCGAGACTATTGCGCTTAGTTCATATTTGCGTGTGTGTGAAGTGAGCTCCAAATGCCAAAGCGAAAGTGTTTCTTTCAAGACAAATATACAGAAGAACGGTCTTTCATCAAACGAGGAAGACATGACTATGAAGTGGAATGTGGAATATGGAGAATATGGAAGCCATATGTTTCCATTTCATATGGAGGAAGGGTAGATATACAGATCATTCAGACAGCCAAAAGCATAAATCAAACATGTGCTCCGCTAGCACTTAAAAAAAGACAACTTTTTAACTTCAATGCCATCAAAACAGAGCAAATCAGTAGCAGCAGCGGAATTAACAATTTGTTATCATACCGTAAAACATCATATGTCTTTGAAATCTGTAGACTGTGTTTCTAGGCTAAGCTCCAATCTCTTTAACGATTCTCTCACAGCGAAGAGTGTGACTTTGGGCAGAACTAAAACAATAGCACTTTTGAAAGCATTTTCGGCACCTGACACTTTTAAACAAATATGCGACGACCTTTCACTGGCCCGCTTACTATTCAATAGCTACAGATAGCGAGTAATCACAAGGCTGGAAAAATACTTGCGTTAATTGTTCAATATTTTAAATCTCAGAATGGCATTCAAGTGAAATTGCTTAAATTAGTTTCGCTGCCAAATGAAACCGCCTCTACGATATGTGTGTACTACATTATTGCATCAGAAGAAAAAAAATTGATAAGAGTAAGTGTATTGCATTTTGCGGTGACAATACTAACACTTATTTTGGAGGAGTGCGACGAGCAGGTACAAACAATGTATTTGCTAAACTAAAAAGTGAAGTAAATGGAAATATTTTAGGAGCTGGATGC